>NC_043700.1:116043320-116345620 GCF_006229205.1 Suricata suricatta
GGTTTCTCCGCCCGCTCACGGCCACCCCGGCTCCGGCGGCCTCGACGCGCAGGGGGCTGGAGGTGCGAGAGCGGCTCTCCGCCGGTCGGTCCCCGTGCGGCTCAGCCCCGGCCGCCGCGCCGCGGCCCGGAGCTGCGTCCCAGACCCCCTGTTCCCCTCCGGGCTGCTCCGAACGACGGTGCTCCGGCGCTCCAAACTCGGGCTGCCGGGGCAAGTGTCTTCATGAACCCAGAGGATGTCCGGGAAGCACTACAAGGGTCCTGAAGTCAGTTGTTGCATCAAATATTTCATTTTTGGCTTCAATGTCATATTTTGGGTAAGTTGGAGCGCTTCTGGGATTTCAACTATTGTGGCCGATCGATCCGCGGCGATCTCCCCCACGTTGCTTGCTGCTTTTACTTTTCGCAGCCCCTCGGGCGCTTCCCCGAGCACGGAGAGGCATTTGCCTTCCGCCTTTCCAGCTTGCGCGTTGGAGAGATAAACATTTAATCCTTTCTAGGAGTGGAAAGAGGTAAAAAGAAAAACGGAGCCGGAAAGGGGCACCCAGGCCTTGGGGTGGCTTTTTAAGGGACGAATAGCAGGGATGCAGATGAAAGAAAGGGCTCGGCAGTTGGAGAAATGAGCAACCGCACGAATTAGATTTGCTCCCGGTGGGATATGGATGTTGGGCAGAGCGTGGTGTCATAATAGGGAAGGCTAATCGGGCAGAGCCGACCCTGAGGTCCACCTTATAACGGGGATCTGATTGGACAAGGGCTTGGCTCCGTGTTGCCGCGGCTGGTCTGTGCCATGCTCAGCGTGTATCTTCTTGCACCATCTCGGGCTTTGTGTAGGATGCAGATGCGGTGGTATATGGTTCTGTAATGTACACGTAAATAACGCTTCCCGAGAGCTCTTCCCCATCTCCGGGAAAGCGCTCCTTTTGCATAATGGACTGGCCAGTGGGCGTGTGGGGTGGAGGGTTTAATTTTCCATGTATATGTTATCGTCAGGTTAACAAGTCACCATCAGCGTGTTTCAGTGTGTTCATGCCTCACGTCCTCCTTTTCTAAGGAGTGACAACCGAGCGGGCCGTTTTGGGGAAACCTTGGAAAAATGCAGAGAGAATATGTGAGACATGTTTTATTGGGGGTATGGAGAGAGCGAATGCTTGAACGAAAGATGCAAACCACGCTCTGGCTTTGCTGGCACCACAGGGTGCTGGGCACCTATTGCAATTATGCTGGGATGCCTACTCTTTTGTTTTGTTTGGATTCTTTTCCTTGATTTCACAAACGTGTTCAGCAACGAGACAAAGAGTTCACTAGGGCAAGGAGAGCACGTTGGTTCAAAGACTGTGTTATTCCTGCCTGCACCCCCATCCCATCTCATCTTCTTCCTTAATGTACCCCCCCCCCCCCCCCCCCCGAGGAAAGTAAAGATGGTGGCTGTCTGGGGGTGTTTACCAAGTTGCTATTCAGCATAGGTTCAGTGTGAGATAAACAATAACGCAACGGTGGGTCAGTAATAGTCCACACCGTATGCACACAGGATGTGTTTATTTTGATTGGTCTTTAATTTTAGCCATTTGCTGTAAACATAGACTTCTATGAGAATAGTTATCAATAGAGCTCTTTATATTCGTTTTTTTTCCCTACACACATTGACAAAGCTATTTTAACATTTTTTTCCTATATTCTGTTGAAGTGTCTTGCGTTGGTTTGCATGTTTTGCAAAGGGAAATGCATGGGTTTGGAGACCACTTTCTGTGTCAGGATATCATCTGTCCTCAAGACTCAATAAAGAGAATGGGGGGGTGGAGAACATGAATAAATATTATATCTAGTCATTCAAAGGCAGGTTTTTTTTTCCTTGACAGAGATTGTATGGGATTCCTGTGAGTAGTCATCCCCTCCATGCTACAGTTACAGGAAGAAGAAATTATTATTATTATTTTTATTATTATTATTATTCTTTGCTTCTCTTTTTTTTTTTCACCTGGAAAATGTTGAAAAGTGGCGGGCAGTCACGTTTCTGAGTGAGGTGTTTTGCTTTTATTGGACCTTGCGACTTTGTGACTTTGAGAGTCAGGGACTACTGAACCGAGACTGGACCGTGTTGAGGCAATGAGTGCAGGCCTCTTGAATCTGCTTGAACACTTGGAAAAGTTGCATGTTTCAGCTACCAGGCAGCAGAAAGCACCCAGGGGCTTTCTCTGTAGTTTCATAGCAGGAGGTGGAGAAGAAAGAAAGGGATTTGAGCCTGTGTCCCTGACAGTTTGGTGTAGTTTTGTATAGTGTACAGAGGAAAATTCAGTATTTTCTATGGATTGGCGTTGTAGCAGAAGCACTAGAACTGTGGAGAGCATCAAAGAATTACAGAATGCGTGCATAGAGAGTTCCAGAATAGAGCTTCATCTTGTCTGATTTTGAAGGTCTTTTGGCGGGAGTTTTATGGGAAGCCTGAAAGGAGACCTAGGCTGTGGAACTAAACAAGCTGCCCCAGTGGAAGCCTTCCTTCTAAGGCCCTTCTCTGCTTTCTGTACACTTTCTCCCTCCTTTCCGTGCCTGGTGCCTTTCACCCAGATGCCCCTTCATATCTTTCCTATCCTGCTGTCTATTTCAAAATTACCCCATATTGGGGTGTCTGGGAGGCTCAGTCAGTGAAGCATCGGCTTCGGCTCAGATCATGATCTCATGGTTTGTGAGTGTGAGTCCCACATTGGGTGGGCTCTGCACTGACAGCTCAGAGCCTGGAGCCTGCTTCAGATACATCTCTCTCTCTCTCTGCTGCTCATTCTCTCTCTCTCTCTCTCTCTCTCTCTCTCCCACCCTCTTTCCCCCCTTTTTTTCCTCTCTCTCCCTTTCTCTCTCAAAAAAATAAACATTAAACCCCCCCCCCAAAATTACCTCATGTTTAAATCTCTCAGTTTGTCTGTACCAGTCTCTCGTCATGAGCAGCAGGAAGGTAACCATGACATTCGATTAAAGTATAGTGGTTCAGACTCAGATGTTAGTGACTGAAGAACAGGGGTCAGTAACTTGGCAGCTTGGTTCTGTAAAGTTGCACATCTCTGCCCGATACAGAGTTACCCTCCGGTCAGACTCTGTTCTGCTCTTACACAGTTATGAAAAAGAGCTTGATAATAGAGAGCATGGCTTCCGAATCTTTCATTTTCACACTGTGAGATGCTAAAATAAATTTAAAATACATTGAGGACATTTGGAGGCATAGTTCTGGTGAAATAATACGCGGGAGCACTGGCACTGTGAACTTGGTTCTCGTGCTAATGGGCAGTCGACTCCTTGCTGGTCAGTGAATTGCCCTGGGCCTCAGTTTCCCAGCTCTTAAAACGAAGGAGTTGGATGAATCATAAGGTTCTTTCTAGTTCTGACAAAGAATGTGTCTGTCACGTTCCAATAGGCTAGCGAAGAAAAATGCGAGAGATGGGCACTCATGTATAATGAAAATAGCATCTATTGGAATACTTGTTAAATTGTAGACTTTTTCTCTTAGTGAGACTTGTCTGAAGATTGATTTTCTTACTTCATTTTTTTCTTCTTGGCTTATTCACTCATTGGTGTAGTATGCATTCTTCCCTGTCCCCAACTGTGAATCTCAAATGTAGTCCTGTGAGTCATTAAATATTTTCTTATTATTAGAGTTACAGTTTGGTGTGTATGAATCCTTTTATATAACAGTGGTATGATATTCTGAGTAACAAAGTCAACATCTTGTACAGATTCCTTTCTCATTAGTTGTCACAGGGTGGTGGGGAAAATCTCATTTTCCCTATTTAATATTGGAAGAGCTCAAGCCAGAAGGGAAATGGTTTTATTGAGAGTGTCACCATACTAGGACATTTCTTGGAAAACCCGTAGGCTGCTTTGAGGTGGGTGAGGGAAGAGACGGAGTTTTCTTTTAAAGTCACTTTTTTGGGGTACTGAACCCCTACATCGCCTCACTTAGATGTTTTGCCCTGGACTTTTTTGGATTTGGGTTTTAATACTTAACTGTTTGTAGGCAAGTAAATTGATCTGATTCTGGTATTGATCTGTTGCTGTACAACAACCACCCCCAACTCTTAGAGGTTTAAAGCAAAACTTTATTAATCTATCTCAAAGTTATGTGGTTTGAGCAGGCTCATCTGGGCAATGCACTTGGGGTCTCTCGGGCAGTTGCAGTAGATGTGAAGTCTTACTGTGGTATGATGCCCAGGATGGTGGACTCACATGACTGGAGTTGATGCTTGCTCAGAGTGCAGCCGGGATGGTTGGTTAGAGTACCTACTGGTGGCTTCTTCCTGTCTCTGAGACTGAAAGACTACTTAACTGGCCCATTGTCACTTTCGTCTATTTTACTCATTAAAGCACACAGAGAGCCTGCTAAATTTCAAGGGGGTGAAGAAAGAAATTTCACCTTTTATGGACAAAAGTCAAGGTCATGTGGCTTTTGGCCATCTTTGGAACATATATTCTGCTGCACTGAGCCATTATTTCTTGTTTATAAAGGGAGGATCACATTATTTAATGGAATTATAGTTTCAAGGATTCAGTGAGATAACATATTACCCGGTACAATGTCTCAATATGCAACACATGGTGAATATCATTATTGTTATTGTCTGTAGACTTTATACTGGTTCCATTCTGCACTCTAGAATACTTTAGCCTGGTACTTTGGTATCATCATCATCAGGCAATATTAATACCCTTAAGATCTGCCAAAGATTCAATAAAATGGGTTCAGTTAATTTAATCGTCACTTAGGAAAAAGTCCCATGGATGATTGGAAACCTTGAATGACTTGGGAAAACCAACTGGGTTTTCTCTTCTCTTTACAGTACAACAATTAGAACAGCCTTGGATACTTGAGGCCAAATTTCTCTTTGATGCGCTTTCAAATATTACATTGTGTCTTTAAGAGAAGCTTTGTCCTGGGTTGATGGCAGAATGTTGCATCTAATTTGTTTCCACAGGGCTTAAACTGAGAGAGGAGAGAGATTTAGGGAACCTTGGGGGGGCATCAAGTAGGAAGCCTTATCTTATGATTCACTATAAATTGTAAGATGTTCTGGAATGACGATACATCAGCAGTTTATAAGTCATAATTTTTGTTTTAATTTGCTAGACATCTGTTAGCTTCGATGGCAACCATATGGGAGTCTAAATTGCCTTTTGAATTACAGGGAGATGGTAGGAAGAAAGCTAAATATGGTTATGAAAGTGTCACATGGGAAACGTGTAAGGAAGGTGTACAGACCTCAGCAGGGAGAGTAATTGAATACTGAACCTGCTTGGTCTGGTTGGTCACTCTTGGGTCAGTGAGAAGGCACTGAAGCATTCATACTTGATGATATCCCTGGAAGATTGAAATGAAGCAAAGGGGGAAAAGTTAGAAAACCAAATGATGTTCCACCCAGCATCAAATTGCCAAGGTGAGCTAAAATGACTCACTCTGTCTTAATATGTCCACAATTAGTCCCAGGCATAAGGTAAAAGCTACCTGTGTTTTAACAAAGCTTTATAATTATGATTTCTTTCTTCTAAGCATCTCAAAGCATCTTACAAGCATATTATGACACCTTTGTGACAGATGAAGAAATTGGAGCACAGAGTGATTTTTGAGCTGTTTGAAGAAGGTGTCAGAGTTCACTTTTTGGGTATTAAGTCTCCTCTAGTAACGATAGCCCTGGCTTCTCCTTTGAAACTTATTTTAGAAGATGCTTTTAATTTTAAAATAAAACATCAAGTAAGGCACTTACATCTGTTCATAATTGAAAAGTGATAAAGTTTTTGCATATGCCTCAATTAACACCACCCACTAGCACAAAGAGTTAGGATGAAAATGTTAGAGAATATGATAGTATAATAAACTATGTGTAGTCTGTTGAAAATTCATAAATGAAAATTGGATTATTAAAGACAAAGACAGTAGAGTATTGAGGACACATGTTTCTTTCTATATGTGACATGATGACTGTCTTGGATTATAAGGGCCTCACCTACAGGGACTGTCTTTCCATTATTTTCATAAGCTCAGTGTCTAGCACATTGTCTGAAACATTGTAGATGTTTAATAAATACTTGTTGAACGAACAAATTATGAAATCATTGGAAAGTACCTAGGCGTCATCTTCTCTAACTTCAGTGAGACGTCTTCCCTGTAACATCCTGCCAACCCATGTAAGTAAGCATGGATCTGTTTTTGGACCACTTTAATCATTAGAGTTTCATTTGCCCTCCAAATAGATGTAATTCTGCTTCCCTGTAACTCCCATCCTTGTAATTTACTGTGGTTGATTTTTAATTTTTATTTTGAAACAATCTTAGACCTACAGAGAAATTGCATGTGGTATAATTTGTTCTTATCCTGAATCATGTGAGAATAAGTTGCCCGGAAGGTGGCCATCACACCAACACGTGAGTGTGTATTTCCTGTAACTAGGGTATTCTCCCAGAGAGCCACAGTGCAGCCATCCAAGCCAAGAAATTACCACTGATACATTACCATCATCTAATCCTCAGACCTCTTTCGAGTTTCCCGGTTGTTCCAATCATGTCTTATATAGCAAAGAATCCAATGCAGAACATGCACTGTATTTAGTTATCTCTTTCAGTCCTTCTCTATCAGGATCTTGACACATATGAAGATTTATAAACCAGTTATTTTGTATAATGTTCCTCTGTTTGGGTTTGTCTTCCATTTTCTCATTCTTAGATACAGGCTGTGCATCGTTGGTAGAAAAACTACCGAAATGGTGCTGTGTTCATCTCATTGCCTCCCATCAAATGGCACTGATTTCTGTTTGTCGTGTTACTGTTGATGGTCCCTTGATTAAAGTGTGGTCTGCCAAAGCTGCTTTGCCATAAAGTTACTCTTTTTCCTTTTGTAATTGGTACATATTTTGTGACAGGTTATATCCAAACAACATAAATAGCCCAGTTCTCAGCAAAATTTCTACTGTTAATTTATGTATCTCAGTAAGAACTTGTTTACTTTCCTTCAGTACGTTTTAGTTAAACTGTTACTCTCCTTACTTTGATGTTATGCTGCATCCTGTGCCCTTTAACTCCCATCATTCTTTGAGCATTTCTGTGCTTTCTGGCAGAACAAGATGTTCCAAGCTCATCTTAGAATTGTTGGGTGTCATCTATTATATCAGTCATTTCTCCAAGGAGCCCCGGTTCCTTTGAGTAGTGAATGGTATTTAGAAGCCATGATTTAGTTGCTAAGTGTGCTCATTGCTGTGAGGGTGTCACTACCCCTGGGAGTTCTCAGCAGATAGAAGGGCGGAATGTATGTATATACGTATATGCACATATACATACATTACGTATGCATTTCTATATATATTTATAGTTTGAAAATCATGAGTTCAGTGGTACCTCAAATCCCTGTTGGATACCACAGGGTTTTTTCTAGGTTTTTCCTTTTCTATATTTGTAAATACCTTCTTTGATAGTGAGATTTGTGGCTTCCATTCTTTCTAACAGTTTACTTATTTGATAAGTTCTCTTCATATGTAGCCAGTCTTCACAGCTTCTCCTGGTGCCCTCCTTACCTGCTGGTGCTGTGACATGAATGCCACAACCCTGGACCCCAAAACACCCTTCCCACTCTGATTGGACTCTGATCCCATGCTCTGGGCTTCCACATCCCTCCTCATACCTGTCCCTACACAAAGGCCTACCTTGCTTGGTCCTAACTAGTGGCTTTAGGACAGAATTTTTCAGAAGGAGAAGGGAAAGAGCCTATGTGACACTTTTGTGATATGAAACAAAACTTACCTCCCTTCTCTGTCACCCTTCATTATTTAAAAACAGGAATTTTGTCATTCCTAGACCTTCTGTTTTCCATCTTTAGAAGCTGTTCTGTTTTCCAGCTTTAAATTCCTCCATGTATTCTTCATGTACAGTTTCCAGATTGTCCTTTGCCATTGTCACGATACTCTGCCTGTGGTCCCATTTGGACACACTTCCATTAATGTAACAACTAGAGCAGAACAGATTCTTCACTCTCTGTTCCAACTGTGCAGAGAGCCGTGGGCTGTTACACTTGAACTTCCTCTTAAGTCTCTAAGACCATGCTAGAAGCCTCTGCTACCACCTGGATTTGTCTTTGAGTAAGTTACTTTCACAAATTATTTCCTCAGTTGCTTATCTCAGATGTGGGGAAGATAATTCCAATATCTCATCGAGCTGTTATCCAGTATTAAAGGGAAGCACGCACATGAAGGTGCTTATTAGTAAGAGGAAAATCTCTCAATACAAATAGTAGTGAGTAACCTCAGTTGAACCACACAGGCTTTTCCTGGCAGCCAGAGAACATTGTTGGCTCAAAGTGAATTTCTAGTGAAATGAAACCTTCACTTCTTTTTCAGGTGAACTTCTGTCAAACTCATCTTTTTAGGCTAAGTGCTAATCAGCAGCTCTAACCCTCTAGTTAATTATTTGAATGTAGATTTACTGCTATATGCTTATCCCATTTACATGTCTTATTCCAGCCCAGCAGTTTTTAGACCGTGCTGCCGGAAGCCCGAGGCTTCCTTGACGTGTGCTTGGGCAGACCGGGAGTATCTGTGACCTCTCTTCTGCCCTGAGAACTCAGCCATTAGGTTTATATTTGGGGATACCGTGAAGAATTTTGTGCGAAAAGAGGGGTCTACCCCTTAAAGAAACATTGAAAACCACCATTCCAGCCTTCAGATGTTTTTGAATCTTGATGGTCAAAGCATGTTTTAACAAAATTATTCCTTGTGTGGGTCCTTCTCCTGTGTGAATCTCTTCATGTCCAGAAGTCCCTCTCACTAACTAGAGTGACGTCTGTAAGGTAAGTTGGTATTTCACCTCTTTATAGATGTAGCAGCATAATTAGTAGGTTGTGAGGAAATTTTAGTCTTCTCACCAGGGGATCTGATTCAGTAGGTCCTGGATGGGGCATTGGTATTGTGTTTTGAGTGTGTGTGTGTGTGTGTGTGTGTGTGTGTGTGTTTTGTTTTGTTTTGTTTTTAAATACCTGGAGGTGATTTCTAACGTCCAGCTGAGTTTGAGAAGCTCTGGTTTGTTTTTCTTGCTAACACGTGGCATCTCTTCTAGTTGCTGTCTGGAGAGGGCTCTTAGGGGAGCTGGGAGCGGGTAGTGTAAAGCCATGACCAAAGAGTGACTGATTTCACCAACACATGAAGCTAGTGTTCATTGCTTATGAGAAAAAAATAATGCAATCTATTTTGTCCTTCATGGAATTTTTTATTAATCCAAAAATGCCAGTTTATTTTTAAATCTGCAAGTCCTAAAAACAAAATGAGAAAATCTCTGCTAAACAGAACCTCTTGTGCTGCAATTAGTATGCTAAAAATTAGCATCATATAGGGATAGAAGCTAGTTATTTACTCGACAGGAACAGTGAAGAAATAGACATTTTGTTCTTCTGCCCTAGCTGCCCTGCACACTTCAGGGCAGTGGACTGGGTCTAACCGCAGATGCTTGATAGTGAACTGTCCTTCCTTTCAAAAATCAGCCTCCCTAGCCAAGGTGCTTTTCCTTTCAGCCTCTCTTTCCTGGGGCTTTCTCTTGTTTCCCCATTTCCCCATTCCCTTGAATACTCTCATTTAGGGATGGCAGCAGAGGGGGGGCGAAGGAATTGCTTTCTTTGTCTCTAGGGCAGTTTTCATGGCTGTAATGCCGTTGCAGTGGCATTTCTTCTCCTATACCCACATTTGTGGCACCATCACAGAGCTGATGGTAACACAACACAGGAGACCCAAACCTGGTATTTGTCAGTTTATTTTTTTTACTATTATTAATTTTTAACTAATTTTAAATTTTTTAAATATTTATTCTGAGAAAGCAAGTGACATGTGTGCATGCGCTCACACAGGTACACATGTGTGAGCAGGGGAGGGGCAGAGAGAGAGAATCTCAAGCAGAGAATCTGATGTGGGACTCGGTCTTACCAGCTGTGAGATCATGACCTGAGCTGAAATCAAGAGTCAGACACTTAACCAACTGAGTCACCCAGGCACCCCTGTCAGTTTACTTTAGAAAGGAAAGTTTCAATGTAGAATATTCAGAGTGTGCATAATGAATTTTTAAAAATAATTTTCTTGACTTTTTCCTTTCCCCTCCCCCCTTTAAAAAAATTAGGTGTTTGATTATGGCTGGGCTCCTAAAGTGAAAATCTTTTGAAAGAAACAAAATTTGGAAATAAATTCTAAATTGTTCCTCTGAATTGTGTTACTGGGGCATAGTTATCACACGTCTCTGAAAACGGAAAGCAAAAAGGTGCCTGGGTGGCTTGGTTGGGAGTCTGACTTTGGATCTCAGCTCAGGTCTTGACCTCTTGATCTCAGACCCCATGTTGGGACACACACTGGGCTCCATGGTGGGCATGAAACCTACTTAAAAAAAAACAAAAAGAGAAAGAGAAAAAAAAGACTCAGAATGGTGGATGAATTCTGTGGTTAGCACTGATGGTATCTATATGTAAAGGATTGTTAATTATGAAAGGCAAGGTATAATGTTTAAGTACTGTAATCACCAACCGCAATAACCAAGTAGTATTAGGAAGTGGATGGCAAAACACTTGGGCTCCACTCATTGAAAAGACAAAGTGATGTTCTATACCTCTTCCAGCTACTGTTTACTATTTAGAGAAGTATTATAAGACTTAGGGCTCTTTTTACTTGTTGAGATTTTTTTCTAAATTATACTTGGCACGAAGTCTTGAATTTCTAAAAATCTGGAGGGAACAGCTGGTGCTCTAATAAATATTCAGGCCAGCTATTTTAATACTTTGTACTTCATTAAGTAGTCCTAATAAAAGGGGAATACTTGAGCTAAGCATTTCTCAAAGTATGTTTTGCTTCCAACAAAAATTTCCCCCAGCTGTTAATATTTCCCCCGAAGCAGCCTTAAAACTTAATTCCGCCAAGTAAGTAGTTCTAATCACTGTTGAAGCATTTAATGCCAAAAGCTAGTTCCCTGGTGTTCAGGTATAGTCCTGTAAAGATGGTCCAGCCCTTTAATGGAGGCAGACTCCCCAGGTCATTGACCTTTTGGAAAAATCCTTCATGTGGGACTGTATTCGAGAATGATGGAAAAAGGTGCATCCTGACGTGGGTTTGCAAGGAAGAGGCTGAAGAGTCTGGTGTTGAGGAGCTTAGACTTCACGTGTGTCTAAACCAGCCCTCTTCCTTAGGTTATTTCGTCACCTTTCGGTTCAGTCTCCTCCTCATCTGCAAAATGGCGCTCTTAGTCATAGTATTAATTAATGTTATTACTAGTAGTATTAAGATTCAACATCTGTCTTGGAGTCCTGAGGATTAGGGGAGTTAATACGTATGAGCAGCTTGGAATATTCATTAGGTATTACCAGTTATTACTCTGTTTTCCTCAACACCCATGGTGGGTGGGGTTTTTTTTTTTGTTTGTTTGTTTTCTTTCTTAACTTCTTTCAGAACCATTCAAGTAATCTTACATTGTAACATATATATTTTGTTCTCTGTAGTGTTCTGCCTATATAAGCGCATTCCCAAAATAACTAAAGGGAAAAAAAGATCTAACAAATGTTCACAGTATTCTTTTCATTGTAATGAATGGCATGTAATTCTTATCATGGATACCAGACCATGAATTTGCATCTATTGTTTGTTGTTAGTTTCCCCCTTTTTCCTTACCCATTTAGATTCCCTTTTCATTTTCTTTGCAAAACCACACACATGGTCTTGGTCTTGTATTAGGGTTTTGTGCTGGGACAGTTGAGTTTCTGATGTTGAACTCTGGTGTTAGGCCTAACACCTGGTGGAAATAAAAGTCTTTTATTAACATCTGTTGAGTCTGGATATTCTGAAAATATCTAGATGACTGTAACTACATATATTCAGCTTTTATGGTATCATCAGCCCTGTATCGTTTGGTCATTGTTTTACTCTGTATTTCAGAAAAATTCTTTAGATTGTTGAAGGGGCCTTCGAATTGACGCACAAGTAGAATTTTGGCCTGAACTACCTGGTCAGTGACTAAAGGGTCACCCATCTTGGTGACTGGCTGATGGTGTGACTTCTCTGGGGCAGTAATGGGAAACATCAGGTGCTGTGCTCTTTCAGCTCCAATGGTGTCATGTGACACAGAAGACCCAGGCTGTTCTAAAGTTTATTAAGTTATTATTGAGAGAAACAGAGATAATGTGAGCAGGGGAGGGGCAGAGAGAGAGGGAGAAAGAGAATGTGTCAGATGCAGGGCTCAAAATCACAAAACTGAGATCATGGCCTGAGCCAAACCAAGAGTTAGATGCTTAACTGACA
Organism: Suricata suricatta; assembly: GCF_006229205.1. Taxonomy (NCBI): domain Eukaryota; kingdom Metazoa; phylum Chordata; class Mammalia; order Carnivora; family Herpestidae; genus Suricata; species Suricata suricatta. The sequence continues at coordinate 116,055,604 of NC_043700.1, forward strand.
GAGCCACCCAGGTGCCTCAGCATGTCCTAATTTCTGCATAATCTTCTCTCTAGTTGGGCTCATCTCTGGGAGAAAAGACCAGGGCGTGCTAACTTAATAGGTTCAAGGAGCCTTGTCACTCATTCTTATGTGGGAGGTGTACAGAAAACCCCAGCCCTCGAAAGGGAAGGAGGAGAGATGAAAGGGAGGGTAGTAGAATTTTTACTGTAGCAATCACTGGTCAAAAAGAATGATCTGTGCAGCACAACAGGATATTATAGGAGCATATTTAAGGCAATTTTAGCCTACCTGCAACATGCCCAACACTATTGGTTTAGATTCCCTTGCTGACCTCACAATCCTTTGATGGTTTGTGATTTCCCATTGGCAAACACTGAACTTATCCCCTTGTCCTTCTGACCTGTGCTAGCCAGTTTCCGTGAGGGCTGGAGGATGGGTTCATGGAAACTGGCCATTATCAGATGGCCACCTGATAATCCCAAAAGCGAACCCCAAAGTCCAGTCATTTGCAGGCTGCCTGCATGGTTTTGGACAAACTCTGGCGCCACCTCAGAGTTTCTCAAATTTTAATGTACATCCAGTTCACACGGGGAATCTTGTTTAATATGCAGATTCTGATTCAATAGGCGTGAGAGAGACCAAAGATCTGGCACTTACATAAGCTCACAGTGAGGCCACGGTGGCCGGTCCACTGATCTCATTTTGAACTGCAAGGATCTAGACCATTGCAAACTTACTCTTTTCTTTTAAATCAATTCTGCTTTTAAACCTTAAATACATTTATTAAGGAAAAACTTCAAAAATATCACAATTCAAATACATACAATAACAATAATCTGGCTTATTAACTTCTAGGTAGTGATTGGTGCCTGCTGGTGGGCCTTAGTTGGAGGCTTATTTTCCTTTGTTACAGTAGAGGTTAACAAGTGTACAAAGTGTTCGACATCCTGGCATCAAATGGAGACTTTCTCCTTGACTAGACCAGAAGATTAAAAGAGAGTTGAAAAGGAAATGACTTTCTTACTCAAGATTATTTAATGCTGTATTCTAAAAGGGTCTATTCTGGCACCCCAGGTCACCAGGGAATCTTACTTTGGGGAGCATTGCTTTTAAGTAATTCGAAGGAAGGCATGCATTTGTAAGCTAAAAACCTATTAGTGAGATGGATGAATCCCTAGAGGTAAAATGGTTGGGGAGATGCATTGAAAGTTTTGCCTACTTCAGGTTCTGTTTCCTGTCTGGGGAAAAAAGAGAGGTACCTCCCATTTTGAAAAGTTGCTAGCTCCAGGGCCAGTGAGTAGTTACATCTTAGGCAGAAAAAAGAAAATGGTTTGGAAAATTGGATCTCAGGCTAATAGAAAGTTAACCTTGAAAACTGAGGAGATCTATCTCCGTGGGTTCCTTCTATGTCTCCATCTCCTTCCTCTTCCTTCAAGTTGCTCTGGATTGTGTTCAATTTGGAATGAGTCCATTTACTTGATGCATTTTTTAGAAAAGGGCATTTTCTTTATACTTTCCTACTGTAAAAACAATACAGCAACACTAATGTACATTTTTTGAAGGAAAAGAAATTCACCACAATCCTGGTAATACTTTCTTTTGGTTCAATTATACAAAAATGGAGACTCTTAGTCAAATACTCGGAGAGTAGTGAACACCCCAAAACAAACAAAAAGCCATTTTAGGGTTTCACTGTAGTCTCTTACAATGATTTGAATTTAACAGACCTCAGTTACTTAATTTTGTAAAGGAAAAGAATGTGCTTTTCCATCAATAGCTTAAAATATATTTTAATGTTTATTTATTTTTGAGAGAGAGAGGGAGAGAGGAGCAGAGAGACACAGACACAGAATCTGAAGCAGACTCCAGGCTCTGAGTTGTCAGCACAGAGCCCAATGAAGGGCTTGAACTCACAAACAGCAGGATCATGACCTGAGCCAAAGTCAGACGCTTAACTGACTGAGCCACCCAGGCACCCTTCCATCAATAGCTTTTAAGCATTTCTTCTGACTTTATCTGCATTTCCCCCCTCAGGATAACATTTAGAATAAGTGTTTCAACATACAGAACAAATACCTTGTGAATAAACATCAATTCCACACAACCAAAAAAAAAAAAAAATCAATAGATCGGCTTTAGGCATTTGAAAAACCCTGTACTTTTAAACGAAAGAGTTACAGTGGTAGGTAACTGAAAAACAAAAATCCAAAACCCAGGCTCTTAGCTTTAAATGTTTTTCAACATGACCTTTATGTAGACAGAAAAAGATAACTGAAAAATTTCTGAGTACCAGTTTTATTATTGGTGCCCTGTTTATCCAAATATGTGTGGCAACTGCCCTCATGGTAACTTATGTGACAAATGCTACCTAGTATTATTTTTTTAATCTCATAACTGGAATCCTAGGGAAAATAGTGTTTATTTGGTACCAGTTCTTTTAGCTTTGTCTATTGGTTTTGGAAAGAATAAATTGAATGAAGAGATGGCTAGATGATCTAATTATATGTGGCATTTTCATTTTTTTCCTGGGTCTGCAAGATTTAATAATCCCGAATGTTCTTACGGTATGCTGTGAGAGTTTTAAAGTTGCTCTCCAGTGAGGATTTGAAACAATTACATAAAAGTTTGAAAATCATGTTTTATTCCTGTTTTTTTAAGATCCAGAATCAGTATTTTAAAAATGAAAGGATTGGTGCCACTAAAAAGAGGATAGAAATATTTTATATTTTGTGAAATACAAGTATTCTACTTAGATATTGATATACTTGGATTTTAAAATATCAATATAAATCAATAGATTATCAATATATATCCTTCATGAATATTAAATATTGATCTATATCCTTGGATTTTTTTTTTGTAAATAGATATGTGCTTTCTTTGGAGAAAGACAAGCTTAAAATGACCATATGACTTCCAAACAATTTTATTTATGATAAAAGACTAAAGTTTCTTTTATGACTATGTAGTATAACTATACAAACCAAATGAAAAACTTTTTTAAGTCAAAACTAAAAACCAGAGGGGTACCTTGGTGGCTCAGTCAGTTAAGCATCTGACTCTTGATCTCAGCTCGGGTCTTCATCATGGGGTCGTAAGTTCAAGCCCCACATTGGGCTCCACACCAGGTGAAAAGCCTACTTTAAAAAAAAAATCAGAGATCGGTTTTAGTCTCTACGGCATAAACAGAAAAAAAGACTGATTATATTTTTGGCTCTTAAATGAAGACTGGAAAATGAACTCTTTGAACTATAAAATTACTACATCCTAATTGAAGGCACCAACAGATCATTAATTATTGCTAAGAACCTTTCAAAATGCAGTTTTTTAAAATTGTGAGCTTTCTATTGAATATCGCCTGCCTTGCCCCTCTTCTTTCTGTGAATTTAATTTCAGAATTGTGAAGACAGGGATTTTTGCTTTCAGTGAAGGTGAATCTCTTTCTCACTCCTTAAAAAGGTTAACAGCCTGCTGATTACAGAACAGAAGGTTGGGATTATTTTCAGGAGGAACGGCTGTGCAGCTATTCAGTGTTCTTTGGTGGGTCTGTTTAGAGCCTGGGTATTGGAAGTATCTTTTCACTGGTCTTTTGCAGCCCTCTTTATATCATCTAAGTACATCTATGTTGAAAAGGACCTAAAAAATCATTTAAGTTTCTGCCTCCCTGCCCACCCCCCCAGCTTCTAATAAGTGAATCTTTTTTTTTTGTTTTCCGCAACCAAGATTTTCAGCAGAGCCCACCCTGTTATAAAACAGGGATCGGCTATAAAACAGGAGCCTAGCGTCCCAGGGGGCTCACGCAGCCTCCGCAGCGCTGCACGGGGAGAACAGGCAGAGGGGGCAGGAGAGATCTTGTGGATTTTGCGTCCTACTGAGGATGGTAAGGAAGACATCTGTTTAGCATTTATGAATTCTCCTAGGATGAGGTCGGTGTTGGCTTGTGCTACCTGTAGGCCGTGGGTGCACAGAATTGCCGGAGTTTCCAAGTGCTAGTACTTCGACTCCGTTTGGTTCTTCTGAACAGTTTTGGCACATTCTGATTAATATCAACCTTGCTTGTGTTAAGTGAGTATTTGGGTTATTTACTATGTATTACTCTTATGCTTTGGAATGAGCAGACCCAAAAGCTTGGCTTCATATGGATTCCATATGTGGCTTTTAAGTTAGCAGAAACACAAAGCTTTTCGATTAATTTGCACATAACGTTGCATATTGAATAGATTAAGCTTGATAGTGTAGGTATTATTTGAAATTCTTTGTCATCTCTAATAATTGTTCATATTTCATTTAAACAAGCTATTCGGTGTTTGAAGGTTCTGTGGTGATAACCTTAATCTGTGAATTTATATAGGTCCTATTTGGTTTGTTTATTTATTTATTAATGTTTATTTTTGAGAGCGAAAGAGCGGAGCGGGGGAGGGGCAGAGAAAGAGAGAGGGAGACACAGAGTCTGAAGCAGGCTCCAGGCTCTGAGCTGTCAGTACTGAGCCCAATGCTGGCTCAGACTCACAAACTGTGAGATCATGACCTGACTCAAAGTTAGCCCCTTAACCCAACTCAGCCACCCAGGTGCCCCTCTATTTGGTACTTTTATTACTGAATGCAGATACCCATGGAATTTATTTTGTTTTGCATTATTAGCTTCACATGATATAAAAAATGGGCCATAGCTTCTTTATTTATATAATTTAACTTTTTTTGTCCCCCCAACCCCCATGCTAGGCAGAGAATATTGCCATGTTTAAGGTAGTGGTTAAGAGGGAGACTAATTGGGTTCAAATACTGGCCTTGACACTTCAAAGCCATGTAACTGTGCACATTTACTCCATTGCTCTGAACTCTACCCTTTGGGCAAAACGTGAGTCTACTTCTGGGATAATTGTAAAGGTTCAATAAGATGATGCATGCACCCCGTGAGAGGGGGGAGCACTCAGTAGATACTGACACTGTAATCAAACGTAGAATAGATGACAACTCAGGGCAGGTGCAAGCTTTTGTTTGGTTCAGTATCACCTTGGAAAGGTGTTGGCGTCCAGGAGCCTCACCTTTCCTTGTTAGGGAGATGCATTCTGTGTAATAGAGCTTTTCACTCACAGCAGAGTTTTGTTTGTTTGTTTTGTTTTTTGTTTCCTTTTGTCCTTCATCCACTGGTGGAGATTGTACCTCCAGGTTTTCCTTTGGCAACTGGATCTGAGGGTTTCTGGCCAGGACAGCTGCTCCGTTCCCCACTCTCCTGAACCCTAATTTGCTTTCCTGTTTAGCTGCAGCTGTCCACCATCCCCATTCCTGGCATGACCTCATCAGCCCTCTATTCTATTTCTCATGGCCTGCCTAGAGGGTCATTTTGAGGCCGCAGACCTACCTGGGTTTTTTTTTCTTTTTTTTTTTTTTTTTTAGTGAAAGTATATGTAGAACATTGTAGTTCCAATAAATAACATGTAGAGATGTTATAGGCTTGTTAAAGGCATACAATTTTTTATGACTAGAAAAATACCTAAAGTAGTGTAGCTACCCAATAATTGTTAATTGAAATGAATTAGTTAAATCTAAAGGAATTTTCTTAGCTTAGGAACAAAATTAGCATCCATTTTGGCCCTCTGCAAAGATTTTTTTTTATGTACAAGTGGTATGTTTATGAACCTATTAACATATAACTTACTCTGATGGTAATTACAACTTTTCTAATTGAATTTGTATTTGTATACTTATAAAATTTTGTTATGAATGATATTTATGGGCTGTTGACCTTTAAGGAATCTAGCATTTTAAATTGTGTTTTCACTGTATGGGATGTCAAAAGTGTAAGTCTGACAAGAAAGTTGCCTTTCTTCCCAAAGTTAGTGCTTTTCAGAGTGTGAACATTTGCCCAGTGGAATTTTATCTCCTTGTTTTTCATTTTCTGAACTACCATAGGTGATTTTTCTTCCTTCAACTGTATAGATGAAGATTCTGGAACTGAAGTTTTGCTCAGATTGAGACCAGCTTCTATTATTAGTTTATTTTTTTTAAATTTCTTGTTTATTTCTAATCCTACTTTCCAAAGGTGGAGGAGGTGAAAGATTAGGATGAGAAGCAAAGGCCACTGTCTTGAGGGAAGGATGTGCCTGGAGGGAATCCCAAATGGGGCTATTGGACTAAGCAATTAAATTGTGGGGTGTTTCAAAGTTCCTTTCCAGTGATGGGCCTATGCTCAGCTTTTGTATTCCATGACATGATGTAGTGGGGGTTCATGTGGTGGAGTTTCTGGGACCATGAACCCTATAAAGATAATTATCTAAATTTAGGAATATACACAGGTAATCAGAAGACACTCCTCTACATGTTTCTTGTGCTCCTCCGTTTCTTACTGGGTGTGCCAAGAATGCTCTTTATCTGGGCCCTTGCTTAGAGTTGTATTTGCAGTGAGCAGTCTTGAAGGATGAGGTAATGTCTTTCTCTGGAACAAAGAGCAATCTCACTTACTACTTATTATAAAGCAGAAGGTTCCCTACAGCACAGGTTCCTCAGCTGTGATGCAGACATAGGGCAGCACGTGCAGCTTCCATCTGGGCCCATCGGCACCACTGCCCACCCCTAGACTTTGGGACGAGGAGAACTTATACAAACATGATACTCATGCTCTCTGTTGTGCTGTGAATAATAGTCCTTTGTCTCTGACCCAGGTGTCTCGTGTCTTCTGCCAGCTTCCAAGAGATGGTAACAGGTTAATTTATTACCTTGTAAGAGTAAAAGAAAATAAGACTAGATACAGATGTATTGTGTGTAAGTTGAATACTTATCCAGTTAAATATATTCAGCTGTGTCCTGTTAGAACCTAATCACCTGGGCCTCACTTACAAATAGCGGGGGTAGGAAGGCTGGTGGGTGGTTCTTCAGAGTTTTTTTGTGTTACTTTGTATCTGTGCTCCTGGCCTGTGTGTCTCCAGGAAACCAAGGGAGACCAAGGCATCTTTGCCAAGAATTGTATCCTGAGTCAGGTAAGATGTAAAACTGACATGTGCAAGAGGTTGATCTTGAGAGTACTGAGCGACAGAATCCGGGAGTATTGGTGGCGGTAGGAGGAGAAAACACAACATTAGGAGCCTAGGAGGACATCTGGCCCTGAAAGAAGAGACTTGGGGAGGTCTAGGCCAAGGGAGCCGGCCAGAGCTAAGAAGGGGCAGTAAGAGCCCATCTCAGAAACATCCTGGCTCGACTGAATTGGACTGGGGAAGAAAATTTGTTTGCTTTCTGATATTTGTGGAACGAATTGTTTTCAAGCAATCAGTTAATCAACCTATCAGAGAGTAACACTGAGATCATCTCCAAGCTGGTTTAGGCAATTAGAGAACGTTTATATTAACAGTCACACAGTTGATTAAAGGCAAGTAAGAATATTTGTTTAAAACATTTTTTTGTTTTTTTCGTCGTCAAATACCTGTAAAAGTGTATTTACTTATTAGCTGCAGTAGATACTTGCTCTTTCCCCTGTGAAAAGAATAATATGTCCTTCTGGTAGTTAGGCCTGATATTAAGATTCTAAATAGAGAGTAGACTCTCAGGGCTCCAATATGAGATAATATATTGAAACCCCACTCCTGTTGTTTCCAGTGTGAATCTTATTTGCATTTAGTCAACCAAATTCTAAATATTTTTTATTCGCTTAATGGTATGTGGAAAGTATTAACTGTCTGTAGCCATCAAAATGAGCTCCATGATGACTGCTGAAATCTAAGGACTCCTGGATTAAGAGTGCATTTTTCAGGAAGTGGATTTTAATGGAGAAATCTGTGGGAGTGACCCCCCAGCCCCCCATTCCCAAGGACTGCACAGCATAGGCTGTAGTCCGTACAACTCCCTGGGATATGCATGCTCCTCCCTGGAGTTGTGCAGTGTGGAGCTTTGTGTGCATTGGGCAGTAATCCAATGGTTGAGATAAGTGGCATGTAAAGTGGGTGGTCCTATAAGTTAAGTGGGTTCAGACATTTCTGCTTAGTGTGAGAAGTGCCACCTGTGCCTTTCAGCCCTTGAAGAATAGTGGTGATATTGGTAGACATGGGGACCTGGGAGTTTCCTGCCATGGAGAAGGTTCCTCAGTCTGACAAAGACCCTCAGGTGCCTTGGGACTTTGCAGACTGGGTTAAAAAACCTCAGACCAGGGTCCACTCTCCAACTGGTCCTTATTGGGCCCAGAGAGAACAAAAGAACTGCAGCTGTTGAACCTCTGTTACTGTACCCTTGAAACCCAGTAAATCATTTGTTTGCTTATGTTAGTGAATAGCTTGATTACTCATGTTCAAAATAATTAACCTTGTTTGCGAAGTGATAGACTGTCTGTAGTTACCTTTGAATCTTGAATCCAGTGTATTTGCTGCCAGAATGAAGAGGCTGCTGACCAGTTTTTTTTTTTTTTTGGTTTCTTAATACAGTTATTTTACTTTCTTTTAATTATATATGTGAATATGTATAGTGTTTTCCAGTGTAAATGCACAGATTAATAGAGATTGCTTTTCTTCTGTGGAAGATTACTGCATACCTCTGCAAGTAATTTTAGGAAATAAAAAGCAAGTATCAACATAAAAACTTTTCAGTGTTTGGGATGCGTTTTCATAAAAAAAAAAAAGAGACTTGGGGGTGGAACTCTCGCTACTGCATGAAGATACACTGGTTCTGTCCTGCCACCCGAGCTTTGAGGACGCCCAGCACAAGGAGAAGGTCTACTTTCCTTTAGCTAGGTGGAGGTACCAGCCCCGAATGTGTCCCTTATTCCCCACCCAGGAGAGCTGACAACCTCCAGGAAAGCCTAGAGGACTTACCTGTTTTCCCATACCCCCCCGTCCCCTAGACGAAGTCACTTTATGTGTGTTTTATATCAAGGGATTTCAAACAGTGGAAGGCTGTGGGACCTGGCATCATAAGGTAAGGATTTGAATCCCACTTCTGTTCCTCTCTAGCTTTGGGCCCGGCCTCACTTTAAGCTTTTTGAGGCTTTGTTTCCTCATGAGTAAAGGGAGTATGTTGAGCAACAGTTCTCCATAGTTATCCCATGTTTCTGCATGTATTTTGAGCTGGGGCACTGACTGCCTTGTTTTGGGCTATCTTTTTAAGGATATTTGTATAGTGAGGGGTCCCTGGGTGACTCAGTCGGTTGAGCAGCCAACTTCCCCTCAGGTCATGATCTCACAGTCCGTGGGTTCAAGCCCCGTGTTAGGGTCTGTACTGACCGCTCTGAGCCTGTAGCCTGCTTCAGATTCTGTGTCTCCCTCTCTCTCTGCCCTTCCCCTGCTCACTCTGTCTCTGTCTCTCAAAATAAAGACATTAAAAAAATTAAAAAAAAAGATGTTTGTATAGTGAAAAGTCTAGGAAGGCAGATGCCCATGGGGGAAAAATACCTGGGTTCCCTGAGTTCAGGAGCTCTCTCTCATGGCCCCACTCACTATGTGAGCCCTCTTTGCATTGCCCTGTGGGAAGTGCTGCTGAGAGAGCTGGCACAAGTGTGGATACTGTGGCTACTGCCATCGCTGTGAGTAATAAACCATCCTTTGTTTCTGACTCAGGAGTTTTCGGTCTCCTGCCAGCACCCATGGAGCTGTGGTAGACTAACTTGTTAGCCTGTAAGTAGGTTAAAATCTTGGACCCTGCACAGTACTGCACATCTTAATCGGTATATGCTTGTATGCTCTGCTGCTTCTCTCTACCACCTGTCCTGGCCTTGATTCAGGTCATTCCTATTTCTCAGTATTGTAATTCCCCCTGCCTTCCCCAACACTCCATTCTCCCCATTCTGCTATAGGGAGATTTCTCTAGTGGCAAATCTGATTGTGTCACACTGCCTTGCTTTAAATACTTAGTTGGCTCTTAATTAGGACAGGATTAAAGCCAAGCTTCATTATCGGGACCGTGCCTAGTTCTCCCCTCCCACATTCATCCTCTGTTCCCCAGAGATCTGTGTCTGGAGCAATGGAGCAAAGGGGTAGATCTATTTGATGTTCATTGTAAACAACTTAGGTTCCCCAAGTTCAGTTCCCTCTGTGCTGTGACACGTTCTGTCATGTATGCAGGTGTTTCCTCATCTGCTTCCCATCCCGCTATGGGAATTGGGGTCTGGGGCCTGGAGACTAGTGAATCTTGAACTCAGCTTTCCTGACTGTAACTTTGCACTTACTTGCGCTTTCAGTGACCTTTCCACCATTCTTTTAAAGGTATAGGATCTACCACAGAAAGTTGTAAAGAGCAAAGAAATCATGGGTGCAAAGCACTGGTATCCAGGCCTGATTAGTTGCTCCTGGTGCTACTGTAATTGTCTTTATAAGAGTTGGTGTCAGAATTACAGCCTGTGTATAGGCTGTTGGTTACAGAAGTAGCAACCCCACCCCATCATGTAGGCACACCCCATTTAACCGTTTAATCCTTCAGCATATATTTTGTATAGATCTTTAGAAATATTTAAAAATTTTAAATATTTATTTTTGAAAGAGAGAGAAACAGCATATGAGCAGGGGAGGGGCAGAGAGAGAGAGGGAGACATAGAATCCAAAGCAGGTACCAGGTTCTGAGCTGTCAGCACAGAGCCTGATGCTGGGCTGGAACCCACAGACCGCGAGATCATGACTTGAGCCGAAGTCGGATGCTTAACCGATTACGCCACCCAGGCACCCCCAGAAATATTTAAAAAATACACCAAAATCTATTATAATACCGAAAAGGTGATTATATATGTTTCTTCTGGCCAGTCAGATGGCCTCTAATAAAGGGGGGCTGTGGAGTGCTCTTAGCTAAAGAGTGCTGGCCTTTTTCAGTTTAAGTGGCTCTGGGCAATCTGTTTTGTAGTCTCTCTCTCTCTCTCTCTCTCTCTCTTTTTTTTCCACCTGTTAACACCACATTTTCCACCTGATGTCCTTTGATTCACAGCAAATTGTTTTCTAACGGATAAGTCAAAGGTGGGTTTGAATGGTTAACATACAAGCTGGCTATTAAATTGTGAATTTTACAAGCTGTCACATCATATGGATTATACTGTCTAGCTAGGGCTACAATTAGAACCATTTTAAACTGGTGAGAAGATAGACATTAGTCAATAACCCTCCCTCCTGCAGGGACTGTGTTGTTGGAATTGCACATCCATCAGGTGCTTGCCACTGGGGTCTTCTCTGGTGCTGATTCATTTGGGGGGCCGTTTCCCACTGGTTTCTGAGGTCCTTTTGAGAGAGGACCTGAATAATGCGATCTCATCCCAGGTCTTGGCAGCACCTGGCTCCCAGAGGGCATTCCATAAATTGTTTTGAATGCATGAATAAGTATGAAAATTCGCTTAGTTAACAGTAAACCACTAGCCAAATGTGAACTAAACCCCCCACCCCCATCTCTGATGTGGAAAGATGTGCTGGTGCAGGAGTCAGGGGCTGGCAGTATAATTTGGGGTGATAGAAGATTTTTCCTCTGTACTTGGCTGTCTTTCTGCCTGTGCCCTGTCTTTCTCTTCTCTTGAACTTCCGTCCCTGAAGGGTTAGTAGAGGAAGTTCTAAGTAGTGTATTGTCCTGACTTCTGTACTCTGTTTTAGTTCAAACCTAGAGGCCTTTCCAGAGAATGGTTCTGTTTTGTCTCTTCTCCCGCCCACTCCAGTTAGGGTTTATAGTCCTTTTTATCCTTTAATTCTCTCCACCTCAACTTGCCTCTGTTCAGATCTTCATCTGTGAGACTTCTCTCTGACACTGTCTTGCTTGTCTCCAGATCCTCTTTCTTTCCAGAGGCACTGATTCCTTGTGTTTCCTGGATACTTTTTTGGAACCCCCTCCCCGCTTTTTTTTGTAGAATGAGTTGAGGTATGTCTGGAAGGTAAGGGAATGGTGACTATGTATCTTTAAAAATTGACACGAACCTCTAATAATGGATATTTTTCCCATTTGTAAACTTCTTTTGTATGAAACACTTTTAGCATACACATTAAACAAATTATTAGTTCAAATAATTATTTGAAGTAAAAAAGTACATATATATGCATGTTATATATGCATGTCAGTTAATATTATTTGAATATTTGAAATGGAAACTTCAAGAAAATCTAAGGACACAGTAGTGAAATCTTAGGAAGTAAAACTTGATAATGCTATAATCCAGACTTTGGCCCCAGTTTTTCTTTGTTGGCTTCTGTATGACAAGGTAAAAGGTCCTTTGACCTATCTCTTTGGAGATAGTGCTGTGGAGGGTGCTGTCATTCCCTACCACTTGAGCTCTTGTGAGAAATCTTGATACTTGAGTACTTATTTGCCTGCATGTGCTGTCAGAGTCACTGAAAAAAGTCAAAACCTTGCAAAGTAGAGGGTATGATGCAAATGTAAGTTGTCAGTAATTTTTACTGTGATTGAGCATTTTTGCTTAAGTGCATGGGAATCCTTGGCTTGACATAGAAAAGGCTGGACACTTCTGTGTGGTGTACTTCATGAAAATCCCGTTTTAGGGGTGGTGGTATAGGGTGGTGTAGCCATTGTAGTCCAAATGATTCCTATCAATTTATTGATCGGATTTTCTCAAAGATGGCTACCAATAATCATTTTAAATTCTGTTCATCAAAGTGATGAAATGGGATCGGATGTGATTTTATAGATTTTTAATGCTAGAAAGGATTTGAATACCATCTCCAAAGATGAAAGGCAAACTTGATTTATCACACAGAACTCTAATAACTTCTTGAATTGTATTATTGGGTGATATAACTGAAGAGGTCATGGAAAACAGAATATTGAGTTGTTTAGGTGTGTCTGCTTTATTTAGGTTGTTGAAGAATTCATTGATCTGTGGGTGAGGGGAAAGGTGAGGAGAAACTGGCAAGGTAGTCTTAGCATTTGTGCTTCATTTTAACATTATGTTGTGAAGGATTTTTGAAGCTGTGTGAATGGGATTACAGGGCAAGTCTAGGGTAACTTAGAGTTGTATAGGAAATTGGCTTTGCTATTTTATGTTCAGGCCTCCCCCCCCCCCCCCGGCGGCTGAGCCAGAATTTTGGCAACCTTCTGACCCATCAGCAGGGCAGGTGTTAACCTCTCCATCTCTTTCACATTTGCCCTCATTAGTCTATCTACACAACTGTCGCCCTGGTCTAAGCCTTCATCCTCCTGACTGCACTGGTCGTCCACGGTCTCTGCCTCCTGCCTTTTCCCGGTTAGCAGTCTTTACCCTGAGCCAAGGAGGTCTTGTCTCATATCTCACCTCTTCTGATTGTGGCACTCCATGCTGTGAGTGTGCTTCATGGCTTCCTATTGTCCTTGGCCTAGCCTGAAGCCTCCCCACTGTCTTCTCTTCCAGTGCTCACCTTGCAGCCCTATCTTCTGCTTCTCCTCCTCCTTTTCCACTCCAAGCCTCTGGCTTTTCTTTTCTCCTTGGAGCCTTTCTTTTCTGCTTCAGACCCTTTACACATGCTACTCCCTGAACACGTGGGATTTCTCCTGCCCCCAATCAGTTTAAGTCTTGGAATATTCTGTCCTGTCACCCGGGTCGTCTTCGTCTGACTACGCATCATAGTTGGGGCAGACCATTATTGCTTGTTTGGGTGATTCTTTGATTGTTCTTTGCACTAGTCAGCTTCCAGAAGGCAGGGGCTATGTACTGAACATGACATTGATGGTAGCCTGAGCTCCTGGGGTAGGGTGTTTAATGTGCTCCATGGGGCTTGGTTTTCCACAGCAGTTTGGGTGTACGCTTGTGGTCCCGGTGTCATGACTAATAGTGCCCCTTCCACTTTGAAAATTACTCATTTTGGATAATAGCATATATAGTGATCCTATTTAAAACCAAAGGATGGTGAATGACTCTGGTAAGTGGTTCAATTTTCAGGCTCCTAGTGCAGAGTGGGAGGCAGTTGTTGATAAAATTCTCATCTGGTGGAAGATAATTTAGATTCTTGAAACTCTGGCAGCAGATTTCGAGACCTTCACTTTTTTTTTGAACTCTTTGAAGAGGTAAGAACATTGCCCTGTGCACTTGGGATTTTAGAACATGATCGTGAGAGGCATCAAGGCTGTTATAGAAACATGGGGTGGCAATGGGTAGATACCTCTTCCAAACAGAGCTTTTAATTGAAAGGAGTTGAGGCTGTTTGCACCTTGTTGGGCCAGCAAGCACAGTGCTTGCTGTCCTCATTCTAGCACAAGCTGGTCTCCAGGTGGCAGTGTTTGTGGGGGACCTGGTGGGAAGTGCTGGGATCTTCTGCGCTTCAATTTTCCCTGCCCATCTGTAGAGTTAAAGAAGTCATGCAGACAGTGCCAAGTGATATTGTTGAGTTTAAAAAAAAGGGGGGGAGGTGGCTCTGGGTTTCTTGGTTGGTTGAGCATCCGACTGTGGCTCCGGTTATGATCTCACAGTCCCTGGGTTCAAGCCCCGCGTTGGGCTTTGCACTGGTGGCATGCAGCCTGCTTGGTATTTATTCTCTGTCTCCTCTCTGTCCCTCCTCCACTCTCACGTATATGTACTCTCTCTCGAAAATAAATAAACGTTAAAAAAATCTAAAAAGTCCAAAAGGCAGCACAAAACACTGCTTTTCCAAGGCCTGTTATGGCCCAGGCCCCCAGAGACTCAGTTTCCTCTTCTCTGACTTGGTACCTACAAGCACCTGCCTCAGGGAAGGCTCTGAAGAATGGAACAAGAACATGCTTTGCGAGACACTTTAAAATTGGTGGTCCCTTCAGGGGGAAAGGGCTTTTTGCGACACTAGTCTGAAGATAATTTTTATCTGCACATGTAGCCTGAGGTCTCAAAACCACACCTGTAAACGCCCTCCCTCTCCGGCATGGGTTCTGTGCTGAAGTTGCATCGAGCTTTGACACAGCGGCTTCCTTCGTGTTGGGCTGCAGAGTTGTGAAGCGAGGTGGGGATGAGGGGGTCATGAAGGCCTGGGTGGTCGTGAAGGATGCCAGAGAACAGGCAACACAAAAGCATAGACCAGAGAGAGTGTGCAGTTGTGTTAATTCCTAGACCTGGGCACTCCCGTTCCAACGTCAGGGAGGGACGATACACTGAAGCCACATGCCCCTGCGGTATCCCGGTGGACCTAAGGAGAGTCTGGTGATGGGCTCTGTGAAATTTAGCACCGCCTTCTTCACCTTCCTGCCATCTTTTCATTCGAAGGCTGTGTGCAAAGTGCACTCGCTTTGCTTGCTCAGTCAGCTTAGTCTGGAGCAGGAGAATGTGGGAGCTGGGCAGGCAGGCCTCATGGACATTTTCCTAGTCCAGTGATTGAGCAAAGTATTTGTAAGGTTTGCTACTAGTTAAATGTCCATGATAGGCTGAATTTTAGATTGGCTAAAAAGAAAGGTGAAATGAGGTAATCACCATTATGTGAATTTTTTTTGTTGTTGTTAAGTTCTGGCATCTTGTGTTCCCTGCCTACCAGAAATATTCCAGCAGAACCGTGATAATGCCTTTCATCTGCTAAACCTTCCAGATGGGAGTTTCTCAGCCAGTAAGCAAAAGAGGGAGTGTTTGAGGTTTATGAGTAAGTGGATTCTCTTCCTTGGTATGACCCAGTGAACTCTTGTTCGTGATGCGTGCCGAGCGCCAGTGATACATCGTCTGAAGACCTTAGCCCTACAGGGCCTTTAAAAACAATTACGCCTCCTTTTAGAAAGAGGGCATCTTCCAATTCCCAGTAATGAATGAATGCTGTAATAGAGCACTTAACTCGCTTTCTCGGGATACTTTCTGTGATCTAAGTGGACTCCACGTTCCTTGAGAACAGAGGCCGTCCCTCCTGGCGAGTGGCGCCGGCATCCAGGGGAGCTCTGCTGTGCCTTCTCCAGTTGGCGTGTGGCCTCAATTCCTGGACGGTGTTTATAGAGTTCTTTCCTTGGCTACGAGCTTCTCCCTCGTACTCCTTCAATCCAGGGCTGTTGACTGGGCATGCAGGCCTAGAACCACAGTACAGGATGGTTTCAGATAATTGTTGGACTTCAGGAGCTCGCAGTCCAGTGGAGGAAAGACTTACAAATAAATACACAGAAGGGAAGTGGTGCATATGCCGGGGGCTGGAGAGCTCAGGGAGCGTTTCAGAGGAGGTGATGTTGCCATGCCTTTTGAAGGAGATTTAGAGATTGGCTGAGCACAACACTTGATTTTTTTTTTTTTGTTTTTGCTTTTGTTTTTTAATTCTTTAATGTTTATTTTTGAGAGAGAGACTAAGTGTGAGTGGGGGAGGGGCAGAGAGAGAGAGAGAGACACAGAATCTGAAGCAGGCTCCAGGCTCTGAGCTCTTGGCACAGAACAGGACATGGGTCTTGAACGCTGAGATCATGACCTGAGCCAAAGTCGGGTGCTCAACCGACTGAGCCACCCAGGTGCCCCTTGCTGTGTCCTCACCCCCCTTCACTCCCCCACTCCCAAGAATAGAAGAAAAAAAACCTTGAACTTGCTAGGATGCAGAGCTGCGCTTCCATTCTGCATTCTGCTGTGCATAGCCCTCTGTACCTTGTGCTGGTTCCCTGGGGTCTTTTTCCTTTGTCTTTGTCTTGTCTCCAATCACTAGGGTGCTTGCAGCCTACCCTGGCTGTACCACTCTGTGAACAACTATCATTGACCTTCAGAGGTTACCACTTAGTTTATCTCTGTTAGTTTTGTTTCCCAACTGGATTTTAAACTCCAGGATGGCAGGGAACACCCAATCGGCATCAAGCACAATTGCGGCGGGTGCATACAGCAAGCATTTAGGGAAGGCTGGCTGAGGGTTTCATTGTGTTCTCATTACCTGGCTCTGTAAGTGTAACAAGACAGTTCAGCAATGACTCGGGTATAGACAGTGTTAATTTTGGTGTTGTCACTTTGGTGACTTTGTTTTTAGGAAAGCACATGTCTGGTCAGCAGCATATCACCAAATTGGTGTCCATTCCTTTATTCTTTCATTCATTCATTTGCTAGTAGGCTCCACTTTTTGGGAACACTCTCTTCCTGCACTGAGTTTTTTTTGAATGCCGCATTTTTACTGCGCTAAGGATTTTAATCTTTAAACTCTATAATTGTTTTGATAAATTTCTATCTCTTGGATACTGGCTTAGAGCTAATTCTTTTCATTAAGCACTTCTTACAGTGGTTGACCATAAACCGTTTGAGAAATCACTGCTTTTATTAACGACTTTTGAGATTTGGCAGCAATTTAAATTGATAGTAATGGAATGTGCTTTGAGCGAAACAGCGTTAAGATAGACAGTGTTCACTCTGCAAACCAGGATAGAGAGGACGTCGTTTCTGACAGGAAAACATAACTTCTCTGGGGTTTAGGTTGGTGTATCGAGCAATGCAAGACTCAGCAGTAGTGATTGCTGTGTAAGAATTAAAAAGAAACACGTGGTAGGCATGGTTTTAAGTGCTGCGTGCATATGTTAACTTATTTAATCCTCCTAGTGACCATGTATGATGTCTGTGCTGTATTTCTTCACCCTTTGCTCCTGAGGACGTTGAGGCACAGGGAAGCATGTGGCCTGCCCATGAGCAGGGTCCTGTCCCACAAATAATCCCTCTGGGACTGAAGATCTTCTGATTACAGATACTGCATAACTGGAAGATGGGGAGACTCGGAAAGAAGTTAGTTACTCTTTTGACAGTTTAGGGCAATTGTTTGTTGTTTCCATTACAGATTGTGCATGTTTAGGATCCTTAGCTTTTTCTGTTTTTTAAATTATGCAAAAAAAATCTACATAACTATGATTAGATTTGAACTCCTGTAGAGGGTTTCTAAAACAAAAAACTTCACATTTTGATGAGCTAAGAGACTTTCAAAGCATTCCTGTTTCCAAAGCAAAGTGGTTTCAGTTTAAAAATGATAAACCTTTGTCTCTTTGCCAATGATGCTGGTGAGAATGCCTTTGGAAAAAGGTGAATGTAACTTATACCTAATTAATATTATGCTTTGTCTCTGAAGTCTTCTTAGAGCAGAACGTGTAACATGTAGCTCGGTTTTGGTATCCTAGCAAGTTGGCTGTTATTCTGCTGTTTTTTCAAAGCTGGAGCTGCAGATTCTTGTGCTTTGAGGGACCAGGCGGAAAACTTAGCTCTCGAGGGGCATCTGGGTAGCTTAGTCAGTTGAGCATCTAACTCTTGATCTCAGCTCAGGTAATGATCTCACCGTTCATGAGTTTGAGCCTTGCCTGGGGCTCCGCACTGACAGAGTGGAGCTTGCTTGGGATGCTCTCTCCCTGTCTCTCTACCCCTTACCCAGCTTGTGCTCTCTCTAAACTTAAAAAAAGCCATTGAGGTCAGGAGTGGGGCAGCTGTAGGGAGTGAACAGGAGTGAGATAAAAGGTCAGCCAAGCTCCTCTCCCAGCTGATGGCTGACCAGAGAATACCTGGCCTGTGTTGTCAGATCTAACCAATTTTCAGTTAGAAACACATTATTGAAGTGAGTGCATTCTTGAAGTGAAAAATTTCCCAATTTCAGGACTCTGGAAGATAATTCAAATTAAAGCAGTACCAGAGAGTGTGGTGGGCCCCACAAAAGAGAATCCAGGGGACGTGGAGGGAGCTCATACATAATCCAGCCCTAGATTCCCCTGCTGGGTCTTGAAATTCCTGCTCTCACCTGCCTCTTTGGTTGTACGGTACATACACATATCCCTGAAAAGTCATAGGTAAGCTAATTTTCTTTTCTGTGCCTTAGAAATAGCCTTGTACCCTCTAAAGGAAGATCAAGAGACTTCTGATGAGTCCTCTGTATAGCGAGCACTCCCTCAGTGTATTTGTTTTGTGTGTCTGTACTTCTGTGTTTAAAATGGAGAATGCGGTTAGGAATGGTATACTGCCTGAGTTAAGGTCATGAGCTAGGTTCACTTTAGTTATTCAGATTCAGATTCTTACACTGTGGTGTTTGTTGTAGTGAGATGTGACCTGTCAGGGGAGCTGTAGACGCTCGGAAGAATGTTTGGTCCTTAATACTAGTATCTAAATTCGAGGCATGTTGCCTGTATTTTCCAGTTTCAAAAAAAATCCACGTCAATCTGTTTCTTTATTACCTAGTGCTGTTACTGTTTCGTTCCCCACTCCCCTCCCCTCCCCCTTCCTTTGTTTTATACTCAGTCTTCTGGCTCACACAGCAGTCGGGTCCAAAGATTTACTTTTTCTCTTTCCAGCGCTATCATTATTTTTATGTAAAAAGTATGCTTTGAGTTACAGCAATTCCTGGGGATCAAGCTTCTACTCTGTAGGGAGAAAAGAGATGTCATCTGCTGCAGAGTTTACACAGACAAATGTCCTACTGCATGCTGTGTTTCCACTGTAATCCAAGGGTTTATTTGTATGACACTTAAAAATTACCATGTTTGGGCGGACTCTAAGCCAAGATAGATATATATATATATATATGATATAGGCCCCAGATTTTCCTTGAAGGAATGGGGGAGCAGGCAGATGGAAACATTTGGAACAAATAGTCCTTTTCTTCCCTATTTTATTCATTGGATTTTCATTTACAGATTATTTAATGCATTACATTTACTTATGTAGTTCCATTTCCTTTGGGTTTTCTGGGCCTCCTTTTTTCTTCTTTTGAAACAATTTCAGATTTCAGGAGAGTTGTAAGAAGACTGAACAGGAACTCATTTTATATATATATATAAATATATATATATATACACATATATGTGTTACCTCCTCTGCAGAGAGGTAGGCTGCACCCTAGAGGACTTGGTGGCTGTCTTTAGATTTCTACAACACTCCATTAATATGTTTATTTGCGCATTTATGATATTCAGGCAATCAGTAAATATTATTTGATTTCTTTGTGCTAAGTGGGATGCATTTAAGAATAAAACAGACTTTAAAAAAAACCTTGTTTCTATGAAGCTTACTCACATTTTAGTGAGAACATCATTTTAGTGAGGGTAACTGACCACTAACAAAGTAAATAAACTAGCAAGTATGACAGGTAGTGATAGGTGCTAAAGAGGACAAAATCAGGAGGGAGAGAGTGGGGCGAGCGTGGTGATTCTTGGTAGAGTGGCCAGGGAAGGCTTCCTTTGTGAGGGTGATTCTGGAGCAAGACTCCCAAGGAAGTGAGGTCAAGGCCACGCAGGTATCTGTAGGGGAGCGGTCCAGGCCGAGGAGCCTACAGGGTACAAAGGCTTTGCCTCGGACGGGCTGAGTGTGTGGAAGAGGCAGCATGGTGGCTGGAGCCCAGCTGAGAGCCGTAGGAAAGGTGAAATGGGAGATTATCAGGGCCTGTGGCCATGGAGTGTCATGAGAAGCGTTTGGAGAGTTTTGAGCGGAGAAGTGACATGATCTGGCTTATGCTTGAGAAAGGACCCCTCTGTTATGTAGGGAATAGCAAGTATGTGGATAGGATAGGAAGAAGGGTAGGAGCAAGGAGACCGATTACGGGAATGTGATGAGCCCTTTGCATAGTTGTCTGTTCTGTATGACACACTCAAGGGACTCAGTGATTCTCACACCTGACACAGAAGACTTACGTGGGCTGTTTGTGGGTGATGCAGACTTTTTTACATGGAAACTAGAATTCATTCGGTCTCACCTGTTTTGTTAACAGCTACCCTCCAGGTGATTCTCAGGCGGGTGGTCCTTGAACCACAGATTGATAAACACAATAACAAGTGATTTTGGAATGAGTGAATAATTGGCTTATGGAAAATCCTTTAGAGATACTTAAATATGAAGTGTTTCTTCTCTTCTTGCTTTATTTCTTATAAACATATTACTCAATTTTTAAAAAATTCTTGTAGTATAAATTTTCTCTTACAACCGATGCAGTGCATGAAGCTCTAACTAGGCAAGAATATTTTTTTTTAAAGAGCAGTGTATTTTGCAAAATAAACATAATACTCAGATGCTATTTTCCAGCCTCCTAAACATGTGGTTTCAGAAGGAATGGATAAATGGTACTAACAGGATTCATTTGCAAAGAAGCTATTAAATGTATTCAAGAGAATATTGGATTCGAGGAGTAGGTTGGATGAAGCCATGAAAGATACGAATGAGTATTTTAGATACAAATGTGTATTTTAGAGCCGGAGTGGACCAGGTCCTGCTGGGCACTGTATTGTCCCAGAGGTCCATGGGGTGTATCTCAGAGGGAGCCCTGGAAACAGGCTTAAGGGGCTTGTTTCTTCTCCTTATTTATTAAGTTCAGTTTTGCATAGGTAATTAGTTGAACACAAAAACAAGTTGTACGTTTTTTTTTTTTTTTTTTTTTTTTTTAACTGTGATATCATGGTCAAGAGCATGGACTTTGGAGCCAGACTGGTTTTGAATCCTGCTCTGAACTATCAGTGTCACTCAGTTTCCACATAAGAGGGAAATAGTAACACCTACTCCACAAGCTCATTGTGAGGGTTGAGAATTAATGACCACAAAGCACTTAGAGTGGGGTCTAGTGTATTGCAAGGATTTAGCAATTACTGGCTTTTTCTCTTCCTCCCCTCTCTTATTTTTATTGTTACTGTTTTATTTCAGTGCTTTCAAACCATATTTTGTTTTCTGGAATACTGTACATTTTCAATGATTATCATTTTGAGAGGAGTGTATTTATTTGTCGTGTCTAGAAATATGCTCATTTGTGCCTCTGTTTACACAAAATTTAAAGTCTTACGTATAGTGTTTGTCCTTTTGTATTTATGACCAGCACTTTCTGGAAGTCAGTTGCCATCATTTCTGTAACATTAGCTCTTCCCCTACTTGCTCCTACTTGCTTCAGGGATGTGTGGTGAGAATTAATGAATAAGTTAATGTTTGTGGCTCTACCCCATTAAGTACTAATTAGCATTAGTTCCTGCTCTTCTAGGCTCTCCGAGTACCATGATCAAACTGATTCTTTGAACCAGGGGCTTAGAACTTTTTCTTACGTACTGTAGAAAATAGTGCGCAAAAACATTTGCTATTTTATTACTCCCCATATCTAAAATTTTTATACCTCCCCAACAACAAAGTAAAGTAAATCAAGTAACTTCTTGTAGCACTCAGTAATAAAATGTTACTTATTAAACACGTATTAAGTGAGTCTTTCTTCCACCAGGAGATCACCATCTTTCATTTTTGACTTTATTCTCTCGTTATGCAGCATTTGCATCTGTATTTAGGCCTAATGTTCTAAAAATTCCCACAAGTCTATGAAGGCATAGGATAGTAGATGCAGTGCTAGCACTGCAGTTTAAAATCTTTTTTTTAAATCTTTTTTAAAAATGTTTTTAATTTATTTTTGAAAGAGAGAGAGAGACAATGTGAGCAGGGGAGGGTCAGAGAGAGAAAGGGAGACACGGAATCTGAAGACAGGCTCCAGGCTCTGAACTAGCTGTCAGCACAGAGCCTGACGTGGGGCTTGAACCCACAAACTGTGAGATCATGACCTGAGCTGAAACCGGACGCTCAACCGACTGAGCCACCCAGGCACTCCTAGCACTGCAGTTTAAAGAAAAAAAGTTTGTGTTTCAGTTCTTTCACCAGAAGTAAGGCTTGGAGCTTCTGTACCTCAGGACCTTTGTCTATAAAACAGGGATAATAATGCCTTTGGGATAGCAGAAGCTAAATACCAGGCACAAACACCACCGTGTATATGCCTGATTGTAGCTAATACTCACAGTGATTTTATTACTTTTTTCCAATATACTTGAATGTGGTAATGTAACTGGAACCAATTTCATAGTTTTCATATAAAGCAAAAGAAGATATTTTTTAGGGTCTTAGTGTCAATTGGATTTCTGCCTGACAGAGACTTACCTTAAAGATCTAATTTCCAGACTTGGGAAGGACACCTCTTCTGTCAGTTGACAAAATTAAATCATTCAAAGGATGTGAATATAGAGTGAATATGCGATTGTGTGTATGTTATATTCAAATAAAGTAATTCAGTGTAATGCAATTTGATATTTCCCGATTTTTGTATTAAAATTGTGGGTCACTCGAGGAGTAGGCTAACCAAGGGCATGGGTCTATATCCAAGGAGGGGCTCAGCCTGAGCCTGACTGGTCTTCTCTACTTGGCTAAAGGCAATGTTTATTTAACCCCAAGACTTTTGCCCACATAATCACACAGTTCAGATTCAATTCCTTGCAGTGTAGGCCTGAAAGGATTAGCTACACTCTTGATTTGATATGTAAAGAGTTTTATAATCTCTGGAACTATGTCTGGCTTTTGAGGAGCGAAATAATCTATAATTTTGAAATGGGACAGAACATATTATTATAGGTTTATTCTTAGGATTCTCCTCTTTTGATTTGTCTCTGTAATTAAATATCTACTTGGCGGTGAGGGTGTATAAAGGAATGCTTATTCTCTTGCTTTAATCGCTGTTGATTTCTTAGTGATACTTTGAAGCGGTGTCCAGCTGTCTTCCCTGGCTTTCAGACGCTTTGATGAAACAATAGGAACTTGTTAAGTACATAACCAGATTCTTTCCACACAGCTCCCTCACGAGGTCTATTTTAAGTTAGGTAGGTTCAATGTTCACATTGAAAAAGCACTTATTCATCAGTTCGGATAAAAAGTCAAGTAGTTTCACTTCTTACATAGAAGACTGAGGAGCCTAGAAGTATTGCTCTCTACCACCATGACTCCTTCTCCCCCCGGCCCCCACCTTCCCCCCCAAAAAGTGTAGAAAGAAGTAAAATGATGCTTGTCTTCTTTGTTAAAGTGTTAGAATTTAGACCCTTCTCAGATTTGTTTATTGGTGAATCTCTCTTGTCCTGCTTGGTCACCTTCCTCTTTCTTATTCCACCAGTTTGATTATTTTGTTATGTTCTACTTATGATGCTCCTTTTTGCAGATTCTTTTCCCTCTACCCCACTATTCATTTTTTGGAGCTCCTGAAAGTTTCCAGCCAAGCTTCTTATTATCTACATTGTGTACTTTCTCTTAAACATTTTATTTTAATTTATTAAAAACAATTTTTTAACATTTATGTTTTGAAGGAAGGAGAGCAAGCATGAGTAGGGGGAGAGGCAGAGAAAGAGGGAGACACAGAATCCCAAACAGGCTCCAGGCTCTGAGCTGTCTGCATAAGCGCCTGACGTAGAGTTTGAAATCCCAGGCTGTGAGATCATGACCTGAGCCAAAGTAGGAGGCTTAATGGACTTAGCCACCCAGGCGCCCCTAGTTTAGTTTATTTTTAAGTTTGTTTATTTTGAGAGAGAAAGAACGTGAACACAAGAGCAATGGAGCGAGCTGGGGAGGGGCACAGAGAGAGACAAGGAGAGAGAATCCCAAGCAGACTCCGTACTGTCACTGCAGAGCCTGATGTAGGGCTCCATCCCACGAACCATGAGATCATGACCTCAGCCAATATCAAGAGTCAGCAGCTTAACTTACTGAGCCACCTAGGTGCCCCCACTCGGTGGAGTCTCAAGTTTTAACTCCAGAGCTGACTGGCTTCTTTTCCAAGCCTCTCCCACCTGACCTCTCCAGGTGAACGTTTTAAAGAGCATGCCAAACCCACTGGTCCAAAACGAATTCATGTTCTTTCACAAAAGCTGGTTCTTATTATTTTTAAAGCACAACTTTGAGGTTTACCCCATCTGCTTACAACTTTCCAGGGAGCTCTCAGATGTTGCTGATGGGAGTGGAAATAGTACAGCCATGGTGGAAAACACTTTGGCAGCTCCTCAAAAAGTTAAACATGGAGTTACCCTATGACCCAGCAATTTCACTCCTAGGTATAGGCCCAAGAGAATAACAAACAGATGTTTATATAAAATGTGTCCAGGAATGTTCAATAGTAATGTGATTCATAATAGCCAAAAAGTCTAAACAAATGTCCATCAACTGATGAATGGGTAAATAAGATGATCTATACATACACTGGACTGTTACTCAGCTGTTAAATAGAGGAATGAAGTACTGGTACATTCTATAACATAGACGAACCTTGAAAACCTTATGTAAAGTAAAAGAAGCAAGACACAAAAGGCCACATATTGTATGAGTCCGTTTATATGATGTCCAGAAAAGGCAAATTCGTAGTACAGCAGATTAATAGTTGCCAGGACGGGGTGGGGGAAGTAAACAGGATTGTCTTTTGGGATCTGAAAGTGTTTTAGAATTTGATAGTGGTGATCGTTGCACTATATTTTGAAAATGCTAAAAAATCACTGCATTGCACAGGTGAAAATGGTGACTGTGGTTGTTACAGCAGCTCTAAAGAACTAAGTGCCACAGACTTGGTGCTGTAAAATGGGGAAACTTCTTGTCTCATGGCTCTGGAAGCCCCAGGTCTGAGATCAGGGTGTTGGCACAGTTGGTTCCCTCTGAGGATGTGGAGGGAGAATCTGTGCCAGGCTTCTCTCCTAGCTTCTGGTGGCTTGCTGGCAACCTTGGGCATTCCTTGGCTTATAGACCCCTCACTCCAGCCCTGCCTTCACCTTCACATGACATTCTTGCTGTGTGCATGTCTGTGTCCAGATTTCCCCTTTTCATAAGGATGCAGCCCTATTGGGTTAGGGCCCGCCTTAATTATCATAACTAATTACAGCTGTTACAACCCTATTTCCAAATAAGGTCACATTTTGAGGTACTGGTTTTGACTTCATGTGCATGTTTCAGGCACATAATTCAACCCATAACAGTAACTTCCATGTTGTGTGAATTTTACACAATTAAATTTTACACACACACACACAAAAAAACCCCCAAACTAATAAACAATTGTTAGGGAACTTCTGATTGCTGTCAATCAGAGACCAAAGCCCTGAATGTAGTCTGGCCCTGCCTATCTCCTCAGCCCTTTCATCTTCTCTTACTCTGTGTCCTGGCCAGCTGGCTGTTTTCCTGTGCCCGCCATGCTCCCTCTGACTGTAGGACCTGTGCGTATGAGCTGCTTTTATTCCATTGTGCCATCCCCTTCCTTCCATTTGTGGGAAGCCTTTCCACCCTTCTGACCTCCACTCCAGGGTTATTTTCCTAGAACTTGTGGGATAAGGCAGCCTCTTCTATCATATATGCTCCCCCTCATTTGGTTATCTACCGCTGTGCAACTGAGCACTTGGAAACTTCTGGTGTTAAACAACCACCCTTCTGTTCTGTTCTGGGAGTCTGTGGGCCGGGAATTCAGATACACTGAAGATGGGTGGTCTCTCTTTTGTGCTGTCTGGAGCCTTGGCAGGGAAGATCTCACCAGCATGGGGCTGGAGTCTTCTGAGAACCTGTGTCTGGTGCCAGGACTGGGAGGACCCAAAGACTGGGCTGACCAGTGCTCTTCCCCATGGTTCCTTGATGTGGCTTAGACTTTGTCACAGCGGGGCAGCCTCAGGATAGTCCGACTTGTTATGGGACAGTTCAGGGCTCCATGAGTGGGTATTCCAGGGGAAAAAAAAAAAGGCAAGAAGATGCCAGCCTCTTAGGATCTAGCTTTGGCATTCCATGGCACCATTTCCACCCCACACTCTAATGGTAGAAGCTGTCCCCATCCCCCCAGATTCACAAAGGGAGACCTAGACCTTCCCCCTCAATGGAGGAATATCAGAATTTGTTACTGTGTTTAAAAATTGCCTAATTTCTGTCTTTCCAACTAGATGATAAACCTACTTTGCTCACCATAGTATTCCCAGGATCTAACACAGTGGCTGGCATTTAACCAGCTTGGTAAGACTATGAAATGGAAATTGACTGAGGAATTTGAAAAGGCAGAGCAAGGAAGGGGATTCCGTAATATCCCAGACCTCACGAGATTGTGCAGCCGATCTGAGCACGGCCACTCGTAAATACGCCCAGTGGCCCGTGCCCATATTTTATCCTCCTGATCTCTGTTGTCCAGCCATAAATCTGGCCGCCTGGTGACTATTGATGCTGAAGGAGACCCCTGAGATCACTACCCAAGAGCATGTCCTCTAGTTGCCAGCAATAAAACATAGCAACATAAGTATAAGTGAAGCCAAATGTTTGCTGAATGAATTCCCCACAAGAGAATAAACAGAATTAAAAATTTAAAGTTTAAATAGGCTAGTACTAATAAGGTGTGTGCGCGCGCGCGCATGCGCGCTCGCTCATGGATGGCCGTGCCTGTTGGGTGAAGGAAGGTAGGCAGTAAGGGCCATAGCTTATTTTTAACAGATTGACTTTATCAGAGCTGTGTGGGGCTGATCATATTTATTTAACATGCTCTGCAGAATCGAGAATGAGATTCTCCTTTCCATCTCCTCAGCTCCTCACTTCTTTGAAGAATTTTGAGTCGGAGACAGACACACACACAACCTTGCCAGGCACACGGTTCGCTTGCTCCTCCGGCTCCGTATACTGCTTGACATTTGTGCTACAGATTTGGCAGCCGAGTGCCGGTTGCCTTTACTTGTCGGTAAAGTTTCAGGGCAGTCATTTACACAGAGTCTCTTAAAATGCAGAGGGATGCGATTCAGTAAATTAAAATGCAGTTTTAGTTTTTGCTTCCACACGCCAAAGACCCCAGTGCAGTGTGGGGTAATGTTAAAGCCCCTGGCTTTGGAGTCCTGTGGACCTATGTTTTGAACCTTGACCCTGCCCCTTCTTACTGCTATGACTGTAGGCAAGTTAGTTACCTTCCATATGCCCCCTTCACTTAGGGGGGAGATCATAATAGAGCTGCTAGAAGAATTTAGTGAGCTCATATGTATGAGGATCCTCATACAGTCTGGCACATAGTGAATGCTCAATCAATGTTAGCTATTATGACTATTATTATGCAAATATAATGGCTTGGGGTTTACTTGGAATTTAAATATAGTAATATTGGAATGGCTTTCAAAGGGTGCTTGATCTTATTCTGATTTTGCTCTTAATTGGAAAGTTAGTTTATATTATTTTAAGTTTGGGATATTTGTAGGTTGTTAGTATGATTGTTCTCACCTTGTCTTTAATCATTTTTTTAATGTTTATTTCTTGAGAGAGAGAGAGAGAGAGAGAGAGAGAGAGACCGAGCATGAACAGGGGAAGGGCAGCAAGAGGGAGGGAGACACAGAATCTGAAGCAGGCTCCAAGCTGTCAGCACAGAGCCCAATGTGGGGCTCAAACTCACGAACTGTGGGATCATGACCTGAACCGAAGTCAGACGCTTAACTGAATGAGCCACCCAGGTGCCCCCCACCCCTTGTCTTTAATACTTGCGACTTTTGCTTTGAAAAGTGTCTATTAAAAAACAGATAGAAATTGAAAAGGAGAAATGGTTTAAAATTCTAGGACTTAAGAAAGTTGAATGTATTTTTCTAACATCCACCATAGTTAATGCTGTCAGAATAATAGATGCGTTGATTTCAGGATGTCTGGTTTAACACTGGTGGCTCCTCCCTTTCTGGACTAGGGTCAGCATGGGGGGAGCTTTCCAGGGGGGCCTCAGTTCAGAAGGTTCTTGCTAGTTCCTACTTGTGTAACCAGGGATGGTGGTATATCTGCGGTCGATTGTGAAGTGAATTTGGAGGAAGGAGAGTTTTGTAACAGATGGTTTCTTGGATATCTGGGGCCTGTCCAGCTCTGAGCTTTGAAAATGAACTGGCGCGGAGGAGGGCTTGATTGCCAGAACAGGAAGTAAGGTCCTGGGGTGATATCTTTGGGGCAGCTGCCGCCGCTTGGCTGGTGGGCTGGCACTGGCGGCATTGGCTTCTCGTGGTGTGGTGAGGCGGCTGTGTGTGGTACGAATACAACAGCGAGGTGGGAAGCCTGGCCTGGGATCTGAGGTCATGAGCACTTTGGATCCACTGGCCTATTTTGGAAGGGGTGTCAGCTACTCTCTGCCTTGTGGGGCTTCTGGTGTCTTTGTCCTGGATGGAAATGTGTGACTGTGGGAGCCAAAGATCTATGCGTGGTGCCCTGGCTTATGCATGAGAGCAGGAAGCAGCGCTGTGTGGGAGGGCTTGGCTGTCCTCTTTGACATTAGCTTCCAAAGAGTAGGCGCTTACCCTAGAATTTGCCAACCTCCTCTGATACCTTTTTTGGACTAATTAAATCATTGTTGGCTGGGTGGTAGTTTTTGGCTCGCCTCTTCCTAGCTGGGTGTCCTTGGGCAAATTACCTAATTTCTCTGTGCCTAATTTTTCTTACCTATGAGGAAGCCAAACCAGATGATGATAGAAGTAGGAGATGATCTTTAATGCCCAACTCTGACTAAATCATTTTATGTATCTTCACATATATACATTTTTTTAGTTGCATCTACTTGACACATGATGTCACATTAGTTATGGCTATAAAACTTAGTGACTTGAAAAGTTTATGCATTAGGTTGTGTTCACCACAAATGTAGCTACCATCTGTCCTGTTACATCGCTATTACAGTATGTATCCTCATATTTTCAAGTTTGCTTCTTTGAATAAGGGGGTCCACAAGTTTACTTCTTGAAATGAAGCACAAATCCTTTCTTCTATCTTCTTTTTTAAAGATTCAGGTAGTGCTTCTCCATATCTAGTTTTTAAGAATTTGGTACTCAAAGTATGTATCATTTTATGGAGAGAGAGATCCAGATTTTTTTAATAGTTCATTGTCAAGTTGGTTCCCATAGAACACCCAGTGCTCATCCCCACAAGTGCCCTCCTCCATGCCCATCACCCCCCTTCCCCTCCCACTTTCCCATCAGCCCTTAGTTCTCAGTATTCAAGAGTCTCTAATGGTTTGCCTCCCTATCCCCAACTATTTTCCCCCTTCCCCTCCTCTGTTAAGTTTCTCCTATTACGTTTCCGAGTGAAAACATGTGGTATCTGTCCTTCTCTGCCTGAATTTTTTCACTTAGCATGGTGCCCTCGAGTTCCATCCACGTTGCTACAAATGGTCAGATTTCATTCTTTCTCATTGCCATGTAGTACTCCATTGTATAGATAAACCACATCTTCTTGATCCACTCATCAGGTGATGGACATTTAGGCTCTTTCCATGTTTTGTCTATTGTTGACACTGCTGCTATGAACATTGGGGTATGTGTGCTCCTATGCATCAGCATTTCTTGTATCCCTTGGGTAAATCCCTAGCAGTGCTAATGCTGGGTCATAGGGGAGTTCTACTGATAGTTTTTTGAGGAACCTCCACACTGTTTTCCAGAGCAGCTGCACCAGTTACATTCCCACCAACAGTGTAGGAGGGTGCCCGTCTCTCCACACCCTCGCCAGCATCTATAGTCTCCTGATTGGTTCATTTTAGCCACTCTGGCTGGCATGAGGTGGTATCTCAGTGTGGTTTTGATTTGTATTTCCCTGGTGATGAGTGATGCTGAGTATCGTTTCATGTGTCTGTTGACCATCTGGATGAGAGGGACCCAGATTTTATCTTTCTCTGCAGCCTGGAAAGGATCTTCCATTTGTTGTTGGGACAGTACTGGTTGGAATTGCTGTTAGGGAGGTGACTTCTAGGACACATGGCATACAATTATAGAAGCATATTCTTGTATTTGCAGTAGAGGCCATCTGGTCAACCCCTTCAGGTTGAGAGGAGGAGACTGAGACCCAGAAAGGTTTCACCACTTGTCTGATACTGTGTAGTTAGACCCTGGGAGACTGAGACTGCTTTGTTCTTTGTGATGTCCCTACTGCTTTGGGCATCAGATCCAGCTGGTTTCTTTATTAGCATTTGTCAGAGTGACCGGAGGCAAAGATCTCACATTGCTTCTCCTCTGACCTGTTAGGTTCTGAAATGCCAAGTCACCCATATTGGGAAGACTTATTTCAAGGTAGAACAGACTCCAGGAGCTTTGGGCTTTTTCAGAATGGTCTGTGTAGACATGGACTCAGGTCCTGGAGGCATCTTTCATAAGAGGTTACATCTTATCTCCTCCCTGATGATTCCTTTTCCTCCGAGGCACTAATTTTTAAGAGGGAAGCAGAGGTACAATTCTGAGGAGTGATGCAGATTCGATGGGATGCAAGGAAGCAAGAGCTGAGTGGGGTGGGTTTAATACGGAACTAAGAAACCATGGGATGGAAAAGTGCAACCGGAATGGCATTGCAAATCTCCCCAGTGTTTGGATGAGGTTCTAGTACAGAGCTCTGGGAAATTGGAAGCCTTCTCTAGATGTTGTATGTGCATTGTCTGAAGTGAGTTCCAGCATCTTTGTCTTGCTTCCCTTTGGTTCTCGTTGTCCTAGTTCTTGCCTGGCTGTAGCTGCCAGATGCCCTCCCTGTAGGTTTCCAAGGACTCTGCTGCCAACCAAATTTGGCCATTTCTGCCTTCATTCCATCGCTTCTTCCTAATTGCAAGAGACACATTTACCTTATTTTCTTCACTCTATGACATTAACTTTTAAAAACATGTTTGGAATTCCACTGGATCGAAGAATCAATATGTATATATAATGTGATGTTATTCTTTTCCCTAAAAGCAGTGTTGAGAAATCTCTGCATCTGAGAATCTGGAAATAATGAATTAAACGCTGGACTCTCTTAGCAAAGAGAGAAACTGAGGGATTGAGAGTAAAACCGGGTAGAAAGGAAGGGCCTTGAAACCATAAAGTTGGGGGTGATTTGCTACATGCAGTGGAAAAGTACTGTATTCTGTTTAACCCCCTGAGGTGTTCAGGCTTGGGTAAATTTTGCACAGGGGCAGCCTCTAAAAATTTTCAGGCAAGCAGGGCACTAGGCTCTCCTGGTCCCATGGCACAAAAATTCTGTAGCAGGGGTTATCATTCAGGTTCCGTGTAACAAGAGAGATGAGAATCTCAGGAATAGCCAAAGATGCAAACGGTGTCCCATGGCCAGGCCTCAGGTTTTATGTTGACAAGTTGTTCTGGATCTAAGATCTAGGTCGAGGGTGTCACCACCAGGAGTTTGTGATGACTACCTCTTCCTTTAAACCAGCAAGGTGACTTTCCTGGGTCTAGCTAATTATCATCATCTTTGTTAAGTAGAACTTTTAATTAAATTCTTCATCCTGTGATGTTGACCAGAAGGCCATAGTGTGTGTGATGTCAGGGAGGAGGGTCGAAGTGCTTGACTGCAAGGTCATGTAGCGTGGGCCTCACATGCTCCAAGGGCCTCAAATTGATTCTGTTAGTGTTCTCTCCACATGAGCTTATACACTCAGTCACCGAGACAAACTGGCAGGATTGAAAGAAGATGGCATTCATCATCAAAATCTAAATTTGTTTCTCATTAACAGATATTCTGCCTGTAGTGCACTATGAATTAATATGTTTTATAAATCTTGTAACTGTCTTATGAAGAGCATAATTAGTCATAAGTGTTTGGGAGTTAGAAATGTTAATTTGTTCAATGTAGGTATTAAAATATCTTGTCAATTCTTTATTAACATAACTGAGGGTATTAAAATTGAGAGTGGCTCAAGCCTTTTTTGACCTCTGCAAGGCCCCGCTGAACCGTCTTTGCACTGCGTTGTGGGCTCACTTCCTGTCCAGTCAGCTGGGAGTGGGACCATTGCGTGAGCTGGGAAGCTTTGTCCCGGGGTACTGGGAACAGCCTAGGGCCTTTTCCTTAGAAAGTGCTGTGGGTGTGGTGGGCCTGTGGCTGAATGAGTCTGGCTTGTAGGACGAGGGTAGAGCCCTCAGCAGAACTCTGATGTAGTCATGGGATCCCTCCCTCAAGTTTTAGGCAGCTCAGCTGGTTTCTGTGCATCTACTACAGAGGGATGATAGCCAGTGACTTTTAAAAAACCAAACACTGGAAAACTCATTTGCGCTTTGAGATATCCAGCCACCGCTGAAATACTTTCTTATAAATGAAATACTTGTTTAGGCAGTTGGCAGTTGTTTTGGTAGCATTTCAGAGTGAATAGCTTTATGAGCAGAACAGTTCCAGGTATGAGAGGTTAAAGAGATGCGAGGGGTATTTAGTCAGCAAGGTGAGGGCTGGAAGGGATAACTGGTCGTGCCTAGGGAGGGATAACATTGGAAAGCAATGAGAAAATGCAGCTTGAGTGTTACCATTGTTGGAGGGATCTTTGAGATGAAAAACTGGCATTTAGTAGTGACAATGACCATGTGTTTTAAATTCATAGACTGCCTCTCCCACCGCACCCCTCCTCTGTTTCTCATTATCTACCTGTCATAATTTATGCTGTAACCACCACCAGGAGAGATCTGAGGCAGGATTGGCTCACCTCAGTCACCGTGTTTGTTGTTATTTGGCCAAAGCTTTGATGTCTACAACAGGGACTAGAAAATTGTATGGGGAAAGATTGGTGTGTGAACAGACACTGAAGTAAGCAGGCTGGGACTCCGTTGCCTTATGAAGGAAGGGATTTTGGACCTTGGTGTTTTGCAAAGACCACATTTGCATTATTGGAGAACACAGGCTTATGATTAAAATGGTTGTAGCTATTAAACTAGCTTAGTGTATATGGATTCTTGTTCACTCACAATGTTCCTTTTCTATGTGCTTGTTGAAACTCTAATATCCTGGGTAGGTTTGATTACAGTCATTTATGGTATGGTCAGAATATCTGGAAATACGATGAGAGAGTAGAGCATAGCCACAATTTGTAAGCCTGCTACTTTATGGACTGATTGCTCATCAGAAATTGGGGCACTGTTGTACGTTTTTCTTCAGACTACTTTTGTATAGAGTGATTGACTTGGTATTTGAGTATGTTATTTTGACAGGAAAATGTTAGGTTAGTACCCCTCTCAATAGGGCATTGTGCATCTCAATCAGCTGTGGAACTTAGTGCAGATGCTGGGCTCAGCCCAGAGCTGTTGGACTTGGTCTCCAGCATGGGGCCCATTGCTGTCCTTTTGCCTGTAATGTCTCTTTTGTCCTTCCAAGTTCCTTCAGTAGATGCACACCGAGCTTGGTGACTATCACTGGACTGGGTATATAATGGTGAACAAAACAGAAATGGTTCTTGACTCCTTGACATTGACCTCTATGAGGGAGCAGGGAATAAGCACATAAATACCGCAAGAAAAAGAAATGTATACATTTTGGTAAGTTGTGGAGAGAGAAACAAAATCCAGCATTTGAAGAGAAGTTCCAGAAGAGACCTGTGTAGGTGGGGGTGGAGGGGTTGGGGGAGCCTCTCTGGGGAAGGGATGCTGTAGTAGAACCTGAGGAATGGGGAAGACCAGCCAAATGGTGAGAAGAGCTGGAATATTCCAAGTAGGGGGGCAGCATGTTGGAATGCCCTAAAGGAGGAAAAGCCTCACTGGGGAATGAGAGAAGAGTGTGCTCTTGGAGAGATGATGGAGGTCCTGCGGGGTCTGTCATCTGTTCCCTTAGTATTGTGCCCACCAGGCAACTTGCCTCTGTTGCCCTTTATTATTATTATTATTACTATTATTATTATTGCTGTTTTAATTAAACTTTTATTTTGAGATAATTATAGGTTCACTTGCAGTTGTAAGAAATAATACAGAGAGATCCATGTCCCCTTCACCCAGCTTCTTCTAGTGGGAACATCTTACAAAATTAAAGTAATATCACAACCAGGAAACTCACATTGATACTCTACCAAGCTTATTCAATATCACCAGTATTGTGTGTGGGGGGGGTATATTTAGTCCTATGCATTTTTATCATATGTGGGTTCATGTATCTACCACAATAGTCAAGGTATAGAATAGTTTCATTACCACAAGGATCTCTCATGCTGTCCCCCCCTTTTAAAAATAGAGGTATAATTGACATATAACATTAGATTCAGGTATACTACATGATTTGATACATATATATTTTATGAAATGATCACCTCAGGAAGTCTAGTTAACATCCGTCACCACACATTTAAATGTCCCTTTAAAGGCAAAAGGGTCTTTGCCAGTTACAGCATGGTCACTGTTTAGGTCTGCTAAGCAAATTTGAGGGTGTCTGTTGGTTTTGTTGCGGGAATTGTAAATGGATTTCACTCGAACATTACAAAAGCTGAAAAATAATTTAAGCAAAAGAATATAATTGAAGGATGCATCATTGTTCTTGTAAATCCCTTGATGCTTAGCCATTGTCTTCTAGCTTTTCATTCAGTGCTCACTTTCCCCTGCTTGGAGCACTGGGCTGTAAGGCTTCCCTTCCAACCTGTCTCTGTAATGCTTGCTACTTACACCTTTCTTGGTGGTTTGGTTTTGGTTTTTTCTGTTTTTGAGTGCATAGTAGGGAGATGGGATAGAGAGTTCACTTAACTGTTTTTTGGAATGGAATATGCCTCAGTTTCCAATGAAGGGATTCTGGTGCATTTATTGACAGTTGGTGGTTTCTCTCCAGAATTAGGAAACCCAGGGAGCATGAGGTACAACTGCGCTATTGATGATAATGCCTTATTATACTTTAACTTTGGGACAGGGTCCTGTGTGCAGTTGGAATGTGTGTTTTGGCACAGGGGCCCTAACTGAGGGGCAAGAGAGGGCTGAATTCACTGAAATGTAGCTTGCTTTGCAACCTTCCAGGCCATAGAGATGGGTCAGTCTGGTGGAAGGGGGTGTCTTTTTCTATTTCTCATAAAGCAGCTTAGCCAGCCAAGTCCATTTCTAAAATCCCCTAAAGGTGCCATAAGGGCTGGCAATTGCTATGCCTGAGAGAATTCTCAGTGAGGTCTGGATTCTTCCTCCCTGCTCAGGACACCTTGCTCTTACCTGGTGCGATATGATTGGAACCGTGTTTAATCTTGTTCACACCACACAGTGCTGTGTCCCTTGTCTCTCCTGGTTACTGGTTTTTATTATTATTTTTTTTAATCTTAATCGTAGTATAGTTAACATAGAGTGTTATGTTTCAGGTTATAATATAGTGATTCAACAATTCCATACATTAGAGCTGATCACAGTGTATTCTTAATCTTCTCTTCTTCACCTATTTCACCCATGCTCCCACCTACCTCCCCTCTGGTAACCACCAGTTTGTTCTCTATAGTTAAGAGTCTGTTTCTTGGTTTGATTTTTTTTTTTTTCCTTCTGTGTTCATTTGTTTTGTTTCTTAAATTCTATATATGAGTGAGAGCATATGGTATTTGTCTTTCTCTTACTGACTTATTTCACTTAGCATTATACTTTCTAGATCCATCCATGTTGTTGCAAATGCAAAAGTTCATTTTTTTTTTATGGCTGAGTAATATTCTAGTGTGTGTGTGTGTGTGTGTGTGTGTGTGTGTGTGTTTTATCTCTTCATCTATCAGTGAATACTTGGGTTGCTTCCATATCTTGGCTATTGTAGGTAAGGCTGGAATAAACATAAGGGTGCATATATCTTTTAAATTAGTATTTTCATACTCTTGGGTAAATTACCCAGTAGTAGAATTACTGGATCATATGATAATTCTATTTTTAATTTTTTGAGGGACCTCCATACTGTTTTCCAAAGTGGCTGTACCAATTTGCATTTCCACCATCAGTGCATGAGGGTCCCTTTTGTCCCCCCACATTCTTGGCCAACATTTGTTTCTTATGTTTTTGACTTTTGCCATTCTGGTAGGTGTGAGGTGATAGCTCATTGTGGTTTTGATTTTGCATTTTCCTGATGATGATTGATGTTGAGCATCTTTTCATGTGTCTGTTGGCAATCTGTATGTCTTCTTTGCAGAAATGTTGATGTCTTCCATCCATTTTTAATTGGATTATTTGGATTTTTGATGTTCAGTTATATAGGTTCTATATGTGTCTTGGTTATTGCCCCTTATTGGATTTATCCTTTGCAAATAATCTTCTCGCATTCATTATGGTCTCTTTTTTGTTGTTGCTGATGTTTTCCTTTGCTGTGCAGAAGCTTTTTATTTTGATATAGTCCCAATAGTTTATTTTTACATTTGTTTCCTATGAGACCTTTCTTGAAAAAAGTTGTTATGGCCAATATAAGAGAAATTATTGCCTATGCTTTCTTCCTTGTATGGCTTTTATGGTTTCAGGTCTCACATTTAGGTCTTTAATCCATTTTGAATTATTGTTGTGTATGGTGGGGAGAAAAAAGTGGTCCATTTCATTCTTTTGCATGTGGCTGTCCAATTTTCTCAGCACCATTTTTGAAGGACTGTCTTTTCCTCATTGCCTATTCTTCCCTTGTTAAAGATTGATCATATAATTGCAGGTTTTTCTGGTTTTCTATTCTGGTCCATTGATCTATGTGTCTACTTTTGTGTTAGTGTCATACTATTTTCACCTTTGAGTATGATGTTAGCTGTGGGATTTTCATATACGGCTTTTACTTTGTTGAGGTATGTTCCCTGTAAACCTACCTTGAGGGTTTTTATCATGAATGGATGTTGTACTTTCAAATGCTTTTTCTGCGTCTATTGAGATGACCATGTGGTTTTTATCCTTTCTTTTGTTGACGTCTTGTATCACATTGCTTGGTGAGTGTTAAATTCCCCTTGCATCGTCCCGGGAACAAATCCCACGTTTCTTTTTCTAATGCATCCAGTTTGCTAATATTTTGTTGAGGATCTTTGTGTCTATGTTCATCAAGAGATATTGGCCTGTAGTTTGCTTTTTTGTAATGTCTTTGAGTGGTTTTAGTATCAGGGTAATACCAGCCTCCTAGAATGAATTTGGAAGTTTTCCTTCTATTTTTTTTGGAATAGTTTAAGAACAATAGGTATTACTCCTTCTTTAAAGGTTTGGTAGAGTTCATCTGTGAAGCCGGCTGGGCCCTGAACTTTTGTTTGTTGGGAGTGTTTTATTTACTGATTCACTTTCTTTGCTGGTTATCAGTCGGTTCAGAATTTCTATTTCTTCCTGATTCAGTTTTGAGAGATTATGTTTCTAAGAATTTATCCATTTCTTCTGTCGAATTTTTTTGGCACATAATTTTTCATAACCTCCTCTTATAACCCTTTGTATCTTTGTGGTGTCAGTGGTTATTTCTTTCTCATTTCTGATTTTATTTGAGTCCTTTTTTGTGGCTAAAGGTTTATCCTGGTTCCTAGTTCTAATGGACATCTTAATGTCTGTGCATACAAACTCTATTTGTAGGTATTTGATATATTTAAAATACTTCATATTTCATTGCCATGGTGAACTGACAGTTTAGCTTGTCAAAAGTAGTAGTATTTGGGTATAACTGGAACCAGGTTTCATTCTGAGCAGTACCTTCCATAAGTGTGTGCATTATAGTTATATCATAGAACTTTCCAGAGCATTTGTACTTTGATAGTACATTTTGATTCTTGTTACTGGTAAGATTGAACAGGTACTTTTGTCCGCAATTTATAAAGAAGGAAACTGTGGAAGGGGGAGGTTAAGTGGCTTGCCACAACAAATGTTGGAGTCAGCTAGAAAATGGTTCTCTGCTTCCTTCTGTAATTAGTCAGGGTGTGGATTCGTTTCCTGTGACCAGAACACCCCTGAGTACAGTGGTCCTCAGATCATAATTCAGAGGTGAGTAGGAAAGCCTAAGGCGGGGGAAAGCCTAAGGCACTGCCTTCCTCCACCCCTGACCACTTCCTTTGTTTCTGTGTCTCAAGTCAGTGGGACAAGTGCATATGCCTTTAAGGTGACCCTGAAGTTGACACATCCCTTAAAGTCATAGCCTATTAGTTATAGTCATAAGAGTTTACCCAGCTTCAGGGGAGCCTGGGTCTTGGGGGGTGGTGGCATGACTGGTTAAAAGAATTGGGGCAAAGGAGCAATGGGAAGATGCCAGGGTATGGTCTGCCACATTCGTCATCCTCTCTTCTTGATGCATAATAGGGTGTGTGAAAGACCCTGGATGAATGGTTAGCTAATAAAGATGGATAGTGAAGGGCTACCGCAGAACATTTGATGATGTTTCTGCTGTAGCTCTAAGTTAATCAGACTGTGGTTTGTACAGATGCTTGACCGTGCTTCTTGGGTCCACTTCATTTGCTCTTTGCCAGAGTGCTTTGTGGCCCCATTATTCTTGGTACCTGTAAGACCACCTAGGCGAGTCCAGCTCACTATTGGGGTCCATTTGCGCAGCTAATTTTGAACCCCAAACAAAAAAGGCTGGTTTACCTTTCATCAGCTTTTAGAAGAAAGATTTCTGCTGTTAAAAACAGCTGAGTGAGTGGAGCTCGAGCAAGTGAGGGCTGTAGGGGCTTGGGGCATTTGCTGTACAGCAGCTGGGCTAATGACTGCAAATTCTGTTAGCCTGTTTGTGTTGGACGTGGGGCCTTCTGGTTACTTGAGGGCAAGGTGCTCCGGAAGCCACAGAAATCAGTCAGCCTGTTACTTACCTTGTGCTCCTCTTCTGGTCAGAAGCCTTCGTCTCTAGCTGGTTGCCATGTTCACTCTCTCTCTCTCTGATTTAGCTCTATCTCCATTAGTCTTTCACAGGGGTGGAGACCTTCCAGCCCCATTAAGATAGGGGACAAATTGTGCCTTGCCCATTAAGGGAGTTTGGGGCATTAGGAATCCTCTGAACTGAGAGGTGGTGATGATGAACGAGCTGCTAGAAGCTTGTCCTTTGACACACCCTTGAGTCCAGAGTCTGTACCCAGAGCCCAAGAGGACAGAGACCAGGTTGGGGGCTGTGTTCATGAGGAACTGCCTTCACTGCTCCACTGCTGTCCCCCATGCTGCTTGGGCTACTGGCTGTCACCACTGTTGCTCAAAAAATGGATTCCCTGCAAACACCTCCCTGGGTGAATGTCTATTTGGGAGGACCAGCAAAAAGGGACACATCTGGTTTAACTTCCACTGCCGCCACCACCTGTGCTTTTGCCCTGACCCACTCTGCTGCACCCACTTCCCTTAGAATGGGCTAGGTTGGATGGTCTTCCACTTGGACTCCACAGCGAACTAACAAGGAGCTTTGAAAAATCCAATATTCAGATTCCACCCTTAGCAATTTTAAGTTAATTCATCACAGATAAGGCTTGGATAGCAGTCTTCTCTCTCTCTCTTTCATATCTTTTAGTTGGATTTAATATTATGTTTGAAAATCCCAGTAGATCTAAGTGGACTGTTTGGTGTTGGTGATTATTTTTTTCTTTTTTCTTTTACTACTTTCTAGGCCATGGTCTTTGTGACTTTCTAGTCTAATCCTAATTTGCTACATAAAACTCACTAAACTTAAAGTCTTATGCAGGGGAGTGATGTAAGCCTTGGTCTGTGATAAGGGATTCTTTGCTCAGTAAACAGAAATAAATACCATTTATCAGTAATTGCAATATTATCCAGGGGAGTGACAAAAGAATTTAAAGGTAGTGGTGGGGGGAAAGGAACAAGTATGTATTTTGTGAGGTCAGTACTGAGGTTTGGAGTTAGTGAGAAAAGTCTTCAAAGGCAAATAAGAGAAATATTAGAGGGAGAGACCGAAGGAAGCATCATGTGACTTTTTGTGGGGGAGGGTGGTAAAACTAAGGTGCTGCATTTATTTCCTTCATAACAGTGGGAAAGTGTTAGAGGACCCCCCCCCCCCCCCCCGGAGAGGAAAGATGCTACCACTTAATACTGGAGAGGGTGAAAATGCTGAGTTTTGGTTGGGATCAGGAGACCTGGGCTCCATTTTCCTACTGTCATTTCCCAGTGTTGGGATCTGCACTGTCACAGAAGACTGACTGTCTCCTTGGTGGTTCACTGGGGACAGGGAAGGGGGTCAGGAGCCTGTAGCTCCATGTGGAGCTGCCCTGATGGGTGGGTTGGGCGCCGGAGGGATTCCATGTAGATGTCTGCTGTGAAGACTTGCCCTGTCCGTACCATCTCTGTCTCAAGAAGGAACCCAGATGGGTCTGTAAATGCCTTAAAGTTACACGTCCAGCCTTGTGTGTATGTGAGGGTGTCCGTTTTTTCCAGGGGAGAAGTTCATAGCTTTTAAAAATCAGAATCTTAAAGGATTCAGCTGACTCTAAAAGGAAGCAAAGGATTTCTATCCCGGGTATGTTTGTCTGTGATGGGGGAGGGACGTCTGCATAATGGAGTAGAGAATCCTGTGAGTTGAAACAGGGTTTTTTGGTTATTCATTCACATTCCAGCAGCTTACGTCTAGCATGTTCTGCTATAATGGGTAAGGCTCCAAAGTTCAATTTTCTCTGAAGATTTCTCAAAAAGTGAAATGCTAGGTGCAATGTGTGTAAGCTTTGTTTAAGGCATTACAATGTTTGTTTTTCTTAACTGTGTATTCCAGTCACAGACAAAAGTATTTAAGGAAGATTGTAACAAAAAGTATATGTAGACAAGAGGACTGATGAAACATAAATAGATGGAAAAAACCCCACTGAGGAATGGGGGGATGATTATACCTAATAACCTAGGCTAGTGAAGTTATTGCAAATGAGCATTACATTTAAATCTGAGCTTCCTGGAAACCAAGGTAAAAGAGAAACCTTTCTTTCTTAGAATTCTTTAAAGAAAGCGCATTACTTCAGTAGGTGAGGGGTGAACGTCTAAGATTTTACTGCATGTCTGTACCTATGTGCCGTCCTCTGCACGTTTACCAGCCATATGGAAATGCTTTTCTTGTGACGGCTTTCTACTTGAACTGTTGTTTTTTAGAAAGTCTTTGTGTGGGATCCTGAGATCTCAACATCTGGTTCTCTGAGCTCTCTCCCCCATTCTTCTGAGAACTTGGTTGTTTGAGCTTCCAGGATTTGTAACAGCCGATAATGTAAGATTGCTCACTGTCCCCGTTCTGGGTACAGAGGGAGAGTGGGTTTTCCTTGCCCACCTCCCTGCCTCAGTGATGATAGTCTGCTGTGGTCATTCAGGACCCTGACCAGAAAATCTGCTGGAACGGAGGGCCCTCTTCCCTTCAGGAGCTGAGCTGCTAGAAGGCTGTGGTCAGTCTTCTTTGCCACTTTATGAAGAGTCGGTGTTGTGGTTTGTATTTTTACCTTCTTGAGAAAGCACGATCACATCAGGGACCACTTGTAAATGCCTCATAAAGATGAA
The DNA here is from genome assembly GCF_006229205.1 of Suricata suricatta. Classification (NCBI taxonomy): domain Eukaryota; kingdom Metazoa; phylum Chordata; class Mammalia; order Carnivora; family Herpestidae; genus Suricata; species Suricata suricatta. The sequence goes on from NC_043700.1 coordinate 116,097,232, forward strand.
AATGCATTTTTTAATTTGGAATGAGACTCACAGTAAAGCCTCTTTGAATCAGATTACATTTCCTTATCAAGCTTTCATTTTCTGTTCTTTTTCATTAAAAAATAGTCATAAAATTTCGGGAATAGAAAAGACTTTTTATTCAGTTCCTCATTTCCTTTCATGTGTGTTCAGTAGTTGTGTAAACTTTCCCAATTGAGCCATTGCTAATCATAGCCATTATGTTGTTCTCTAAAACTAAAAGTGTATCCCAATACAGAAATACCTCAAAATATATTTCCTTGATAATAGTGCTTGATCTGGAGTGAAAGGTAGAGAATAAGATGGGCGGGGGAAAATGTTTAAACACTCATGGGTTATAGATAATTCCCCAAAACTGTATCTCCCTTATAGTCGTATCCAGAAATAGTATGTGGTGCAGACAGATGTTTCTATATCTTCCTTGAGTAGCTTGTGAGGAGAGTCTGTTATTGCTTTGGAAGGTTTTCTGGTCTAAGTGTTCTGTATTTGTCCTGTTTTCTTTTGCAAGTGCAAATATGAGTGTGAACCTTACAGAATGGGGAAAAGCCAGAATTGGACTCGATGAACTGCTTTATGTAACAAGGTCTGTTTTCAAGGGTACGTGTAATCTGCAAAAATAAAATCAAGCTTCATTTGGCCTATTGCTACCGCATCACATGAAAATAGTTAAATAGATTTTGCTTTGATTCAGAGAGCACGTTTAGGACGCTCTGATGTAAAATATAAGCTGCTGTGATGTGCTGTGATGTGCATGATTTTGGGTGGTCCTGATGGCCCAGAGCAGTTGAGACTGCGGTACAAAGAGATGCCACTCGACTGCCCTTTGGGAGAAGTGTGCTACGTGCATGAAAACGCCCTGGATGGAGATGACCGACGGTGGTTTCAGCATGAGCCGCACGTTAGGTAACCAGAACACGCTCAGATTCCAGGGCTAGCTAGAGTTGCAGTTGCGTCTGATGAGGGCGACTCTGTAAAGTCCACACAGCAGAGAGGAGCTGCAGGAAGATGGCATATTTCACAGTGGTCCGGGGTTTTCCTGAGCACTCCTGGGTAGACAGCGGAGATCCAGAACCAGAAAACACACGTTACCTCACAATGGGCGAGTTTTAAAGAGCCACATGTATACCTCCAGGTTTAGACTGGCTTAGAAGGCATTAAATATTGGTTCCTCCTATAGTTCTTCCCAGGAATGAAATATTCTGAGGGATTGACAGTTTGGGGCTGAGCTAGTTAAAGGCTGTGTAAACACAAGGCATTTTAAAGTAGCATTATAGATGGACTGTGATATTTGCAGAATATGTTGCTTAAAAATGGCATGCTTGCTGTCCTCTGGACATTCTTTGGATCAGTGACGGGGAAGATTTCCTGCAGGAGGGCACGGTGAATAGCATTGCCGTGAATGGGAGGTGGTGGAGGGGCAGAGCTAGATTTCTGCTCTTCTCACCTGCTGTAGTGGTAGGTCGGTGGCATTGTCCACAGATCAGTCCTGTAAGGGCAGTACGCAGTGCAACATTCTTTTCATTGAATTAATTAGCGCTCCCACAGTTGAGCTTTAGCCAAGTTGTTACTTGATAATTGGCATATTTCTTCCCTGACAGGCTGATAATCCAGTTATGGCTTCAAGGTTATATTAAAATGTTTGACTCTTTCAAACCTTAGGGTTTATGATGATGTCAGTAGACTTCCAGAAATAGTTTTGTTTTAACAACAACAGAAAAAGAGAAGTATAAATAACCTATTACTGACTGTTACACCATTATGAACTGCCCTTATTCATGGAAATATTTAAAATATTTCATATTTTACGTACGTATATGTAAAATACCTAAAATGTAGAACAAGTGGAAAGTGAACCCAGTTTAGCATCTACTGAATTGGAAGAGCCTGGTAGGACCCGGGTATTGTAAGAGTGAAGTCCAGGGGGAGAGAAGGGTTGAGGAAACCTAGCTGGGTGTTTCAGACAACCTGCTTAATACCTTTTAGCCTTGGTTTCCAACTTTGTACAAAAGGCTTGAAACTTGGTTTTTAGGGTTGTGTTAGAGATTAAATGAAGAGTCCTATAAAACATTGACTCTTGAACAGTGTAAGGGTTAGGGCTGCTGACCAGGTCCCCCCTTCCCGCCCTCCTCCCCACCCTCCTTCATAAATCTGTATATAACTTTTGACTCCCTCAAAATTTAACTACTGATAGCGTCCTGTTGACTAGAAGCCTTATCGATAACATAAGTAGTCAAGTAACACCTATGTTGTATGTTATATGTACCATATCCTGTATTCTTACAGCACAGCAAGCTAGAAGAAAGAAAATGTTCTTTGAAAAATCAGAAGAGAAAATACAGTTAGTACCATACTGTCTTTAATGGAGAAAAAAATCCATATGTAAGTGGAGGTGTGCAGTTCAGACCCATATTGTACAAGGGTCAGTGGCCCTAAGAACAGAGTATGTGCTCAATGGATACTCTCTTTTCCATTTTCCTTCTTGTGGATTTCAAGGAAAGTTGTAAAACTTTTTTTATTCATTTGGGATCACCACTTTCTCTAAATATAAGCCTCCTGGGCTGGTTCCAGTTTGTCCACATATCTTGAAAATTGGAACTTCAGACTGCATTTCAGCGTTCAAGTATAAATCTCACTACTGTTTAGACTATGGCAGAGTGAGGACTTCGTAGTCCCTACATGTCTTATTCCTATTAACACATCCCATGTCATGTTAGCTATTTATAAGACAATTCCTTGCTGATTCATCTCAAGTCTTCAGTTTCAGAACAGCATGGTGTCAGAGATGCAGTGATGCTGTCATTTTGAGGAAGAGATGTGAGAACAGTTCTCAGTGTAAGAATCTGCTTAGCATTACAAAGCAGTCGTTTTTGTGGAAAGAGGTCTTCAGGAAGCCTAGGAATTGACTAACCTTTTTTTGTTTGGTATCAAGAAGAGAATGTATATAAAGCTTGAGTGATTGGTGATGGGGAGCACCATTCTATGAACTGAGTTTTGGTCTCCTTTCCTGGAGTGCGGCAGCACCACTGAAATCCAGAGCACGGGGAACTCACTGCAGTGCTGCGTGATTGAAGGTCCTAATATTCTCTCTCTTGTTTTCTTCCTGGCTCACACGGTTTTCAGCAGCTCCAAAGGTTAAGTTAGCATCACACAGGGAAGAGGAAATGGCAGGTGATTAGAGTGGTAGTTCAAAATGACCAAGTAATTCCAGAAATTCAAGAAAGTAATTGTTTCTCAAGTGCCTATTAGGATTGGGGTGCCTTAGAGTCTGCAGGACTCAGAAGTGATGAGAAGGAGTTTTGTGGCTTTTCTAATCTCTGCTGGCTGGGACTGGTCTCCAGCTCCAGAGCTAGGAGCAGGGGGATAAGAAATCTTGAGGAGCCAAATGTGGACACTGGGTCTCTTTTCCACTGTGAAGGAGAACTGTGTCTTGTAACTTGACACAGGAGCAATCCACCAAAGCAAATTCGACTCTTTTTTTTTTTTAATGTTTATTTTTGAGAGAGAGCGAGAGAGCGAGCAAGTGTATGTGGTGGAGGAGCAGAGTGAGAGGGAGACAGAGAATCCCAAGCAGGTTCCCCACTGTTAGCACAGAGCCCAAGGTGGGGCTTGGACTCATGAGCTATAAAGCAAATTGGACTCCTCTGGAACCTTAACTTTATATTGTTTAATTGAAACACTATTGATCCATTTGTAAATGTGTGTTGAACTAGAACTCCGACATGGTTGGGTAAGTCAGAACTGCTTTGTCCATTGCCTGGATGATACCTAAGCTCTCTGGGAAGTCAGTTCATGAGAGATGAGCTAGAAGACAAAAACCAAGGGTGCCTGAGTTGACTCAGTAGGTTAAGCCTCTGACTCTTGATTTTTGGCTCAGGTCATGATCTCACGGTTTGTGGGTTTGAGCCCTGTGTGGGGCTCTGCACTGGCAGCATGGAGCCTGCTTGGTGCTTAGGACTGACTCTCTCTCTCTCTCTCTCTCTCTCTCTCTCTGTCTCTCTCTCTCTCTCTCTCTCTCTCTCTCTCTCTCTCTCTCTCTCTCTCTCTCTCTCTCGTTATACCCAAGATTTCTTTATCGCCCCCAGAAACCAGAGACCGCCAGGGAGGCCAAAGCACGCATGCAAAAGCAAAGGGCTTTATTACGAATTTAGGCCCAGCCAGCCTAAACTCGGGCTCACAGACTTACTGGATCCACGTGGAGTGAGCCCCGAACAAAGGTGGGGTAGGACTTTTATGAGTTTGGGAAGGGGGAGTTACAGGAAATTGTGACAGAGGTACAGTGACCCAATCATAATGGTACAACAGCATTGGTAGCAGCTCTAACCATACACACTGTTCAGAGCGTTCTTTACTTTTGGCGGGACCCAATTACAACATTTAGGGTATCTTTGAAATTAACCAATTACAGAGTGAGTTCAGGGTCTTGTTTGGTGACTATCTGGTTAATTTTAACATTAGGTAACAGGGTCTTATCTAAAGTTCCCATCTGCAGGACTTACCCTTAGGAATGTGGGGAGAGGTAGTTGGCCTTTCCTGATTGGATACCGCAGTGGTCTGCTTTTGCCCGGGTAATGTATAACCGACCTCCAAATGGCCAAATGGTTCAGGAGTGACTGACCTTGGGCTTCCTAGTTTAGAGGGGAAACAAAGCCTGTCATGGCGTCTGCTAGGTTCAGACTCGTGTTCTTACTCTCTCTCTCTCCCTCCCTCCCCCCCCCCCCCCCCCCCCCCCCCCCCCCCCCCCCCCCCCGTCCCTTCCCTAGTCACATGTGTGCGTGTGGGCTTGTGCATGCTCTCTCTCAAAAATAAACATGTTAAAAAAAAAAAAAAAAAAAAAAGAAACCACACCGGCACTGATTTTGTCTTCCATGCCCTAGTGTAAGCTGGCTAATAATGGTTTTAGACTCAAAATCTATTAACACACTTATTTTGATAGCAACATTGCTTTTATACTTGAGTTTCTGAAATTTGATCTTCTATAATAGGCCCATGGCAAATGTCTTTGTCAGCCTCATGAAAGCATATGATGTTAATGATCTGGCTGGGAGCTTCCTCGGCAAAGCGCCTGGTAGGGTGCAGTCTAACCGAACTGGTAGTAAGACCCCTGAAGATCTTACTCTAGTGCAGATGGCAGTGTCCCACTTTCGAATGACCTCCTCACCACCACCATGCTGTCATGACTGTGGGTTCTAAGGTAAAAAGAATAGACTTTTTGAGAATTTGTGAGCAGAGAATGTAGAAGAAGGAAAGAAACTGAAAAACAAATAACTTTGGAGGACAGAGACAATGGCGTGACAAGTCTAGCCTTTAAACACAGTGAACTTCCTATCCTAAAAAGAAAAAGAAATCTTCCCCTGCCTTCCCTCATATACTGACCTCTCATTATTTCACTTTATTGCCCTTATTTGGAATAAAAGCAGTATTGTAGGATTATAAAGACGGCCATCTCTTTAACCTTTGTTTCAACATCTTCATTTCAAGGGGTTACCAATGTTTCATGCAAAGGTCCATTTAATCAGATTGCCTTCCTAATCCCTAAATATGTGCAAACAAGCACAGAAGTTTTGATTTGTAGGGGGAGAGGAAAGAAAGAGGAATGTAATTTTGAAGACTGATGGCACTTGGAAGAGATGGGCTGGTTCTGTGACTTCCTCAGAGATTTAGAGCAGGGGTGAGAGGAAGGCTGTGGGGTGGGAGGAGAGGTGCGTAAGTGGGTCTTTGTCCAAAAGAAATCTTGAAATTGGTGAAGTGTTTCTAGTTTTGCCAGCTGAAAAACATGGAGGAAATTCTCCTGTCACACCTCTTCTACCACAGGCCTCCTTTGGACCAGTTCAGCGGTGATAGTAACAGACACGCAGCAGAGTGAAAAGACCTTTGCGGGTCCATTTTGAAACTTTATCAACCATTTGGCAGTTACCAAAGATAATTAAAATGTATTCACAAGAAGACTTGTGTGTGAGTGTTTATACCAGCCTATTCATAATAGCCCCAAGCTGGAAACAACCCAGGTTGTTAATCCAGGGAATGGTTAAACCAATAGTTGTATAGTCTATAAGTAGACGAGCGCTTAATAAAGGACCCAACTATGGGTATATGCAGCATGCACAGATTGCAGAAACATTGTGCTGAGTCAAAAGGGTGACAGAAATGATTGCACACTGTATGAATCATTTATTTGAAATTTTGAAATAGGCAGAACTAGTCAGTATTTACAGAAAGATCAGTAGTTGTTTGGGTCTTGGCATGGGGATTAAGGGAATTTTGGGGGTTGGTGGGAAGGTTCTAGATCTTGATCGTGGAATGATTACATGTGTATACAGTTGTCAAAACACACTTCACTGTACATTCAAAGTGAGTATATTTTAAGCAAATTATACCTCAGAGTTGATTTCTTTTTCTGTTAAAAAGGTTAAAGTACTAATTTAGACCATTTCTATAGAAAAATGTTACTTTCCAAGTTTAACAAACCAGTTAAATAAGTTTCTAGACTGTAAACTATATGTAATGAGGGACTATCAGCACTTTTATATTGGTCCATTTTGATTCTTTTGAAACAGTCTTCTGGATTACATGCTAATTTCAAAAGGTTTTGGAGACTTTCTAAAGTATATTTTTTAACAGGGTTTTCCTGTAGATCTTTGGCAAACGTACTACTCTTGTCATTTAAGAAGTAAACAGTATAAACAGCATTATTTTCTGGCACATTTTCCTCTTGTCTTTCTTTATGTAAAATAACTCTTCAGTTCCTACTGTTCCTGCCTTTGAACTTAGCAGACCAGCAAAACTCTCCCGTCTCTGAAATTAAGAGAAAACACCTAACATCAAGGAGAAGCCTAGTGGAGCAAAGTTGCTGATTTCTAATGGGCGATCAGAGAAGAAGAAAACCAAAAACCAAAAACCAAAAAAAAACCCAAAAAACAAAAAACCTAGGGAATCCGATTTCCCACTAAAGGCAGACACAGGTATTTGAGGTTTACTTACTTACCAAAATGTGTGTTCCTTCTTGTCTTCTCAGGTTCCTGCATGGATGGGTATTTATTTGGAGAGTCAGCTATTTGAAGAACTAGTTTAAGATTTCAAAATTTCATAGCTATTATCTTGTCAAGGTAAACCTAAATTTGATGAAACCCAAATTAAAGGGAATTAAGTGTCTGAAGAAATCAGTATGTTGTATATTTGGCATGTAAAACGTGAGTTGAAGTGGCTGTTCAGTTTTCAAGGGGGTTCATCTCTTCAACTAGATGGTATGTTGGGGTCTAAGACCAAGTTCACCTGGCTGCCAGACTATGACCTAGAGTTCCTTTCCTGACCAAAGCCTTCTTCAGGATAACTCCTCTTTCTTAATACTGATAACTTGGCTACAGGAACCCCTTCACCTTTGAGGGGCCTGGTTTAGGTAATGAGTAGAAATGGCATCGCACTTGGAGGTTGACTTATGTTCAAGTCATGACACTGGCCAGCAGGGTGACTTCCATTTCCTCATCTGTAAAATGGGGATGTCCACAGTGTCTTATGGAAAATTGGATGAGCTGAAAGAAGCGGCAGCTTCTGGCGTTGTGCCTGGCGCATGATTGGTCAGTGACTTCTTTCCTTTGTCAGGCAGCTTCCTGGCTCTGGTCTGTATCACATACAACTAATGTCCAGTGGCACCATAAGCATTTTGCAGATTGCTTGACTGACTGGTATGAGGCTAGAGGAGTTTGTGATCCTGCGTGTGGCTCCTTTTGAACTGGAGGCGGTGCACCTTTATTTCCTGGTCTGTTGTGTGCCTCGCCTTCCCACCATACAGCGGTGCGACTGGAATTGCAGACAGCAGGCTGGGCTGCTGAGAATCAGTCTGACTTCGGAGGCTCATTACCTGAGATTGCAGCACAGGAGAGAGGTGTGACTGTGTAAATGGGGCTTGATGTGCTATTGAAATAACTCAGCAGATTCTTGAAGAAGAAGAAAGTAAAGGGGGTGGGGGGAGGAAACCTGACCACCGTCTGTGGCAGCATTTCCTTGACATGCTTCTAACACTGCAGCACCAGCTAGAAGATAACGGTGTATTTCGCCTCAACACTTTCACACTTTGGTCAGAGAAAACACACTTAACACGAGGTAATGAACATTTTTGTGCCATGGCAAAGTATTTGCAGAAACTTAATTACATCATTGGCGTTTCCGTTCTGAGCCTAATTCTGGTAGTCTGTATGTGGATGGCATGCTAGTACCCAGTAGTGGGTCTAGGCAATTGCGGAACGGAAGCAATTATCCAGCTGATGTAAAGAAATCCTGCTAAGGAGGAAAGAAAGGCGCCCCTCACCCTCTTGTCAATTACTCCAAATTGGTGTTTATAAGGAATTAAATCTCCTGGTAATTGCCCCCTCCCCCCGTTTCCTCTGTCTGTCAGAGCTCTCATCCGGAGGCTTTCCCTGGAAGCCCTGGGAATATTTCTGGCTGCTTCTCCAAGTCAGGCTGGTGAGCCGGCTGGTAAGCACCCACGCTGCAGGGCTGCTTTGGTGGTGCTCCCAGCAGGGATTGGACTTAGTTTGGGGGGATTAGATGACCCATGAGAAAGATGAAAAAATATGCCTGCCTCAGTTTGCTGACCTGTGTTTTCTGTGCAGGAATTCACAATGTGACAGCCTACAGCTGTCTGCTGTTAAAGGTTATGTAGGTCTCCTTTCCAGCATGGCCCAGTCCAGGGTGGACTTTCTACCCCTGTGGAGAGCACGGAGGGGAAGTGTTGCAGAGCGAGCCCAGCAGTAGCGGTGGTGTAGGGCGTGTTGTCACAGAACCGCCCCCCTTCCACTCTATTACTTTCTGGGCCTCATACCTGTTGTGGGCCTCAGTTTTCTCATATGCAGAATTGTAATAGTAGCTTATTTTCCCGGCAACTTTCTAGGGAGGGATTTTGTGAAAAAGTAAATGTGACGTTTACAATGACACGCTGGAAGTGAACACCTTAGAAAACAAAGCACCTGACAAATATAAGATGTTATTAAATGTAAACACAATGACCTTATCTCAGCGTTCATTTTGGAGAAACGACATTTGAAGTCTTCTGGAGCACCTAGATTGGAAAGCTTCAATTTCCCTTTGACAAGGCTCTGTTCGGACAGATTCGTATGCCACAGGGCCACCTTATCTCCATAAATACCATAACTGAGCTTTCTTTGGCTGTCTTTTTCTGTCAATTAATCTTATTTTTATCCTTTATTTTTGAGCATTGGGAATAATGGGTACACTGGGAGGTTTTTTGTGTGTGTGTGTGTGTGTGTTTTTTTTTTTTTTTTTTTTTTTTTTTTTACAAGTAGTGAACATAAGTGGAAGAGGCTATGGGAGATGAGAAGAGATTCTTTAAATTTTTTTTAAATGTTTTGAGGGACCGAGCATGGGTGGGGGAGGAGCAGAGAGTGAGGGAGACACGGAATCTGAAGCAGGCTCCAGGCTATGAGCTGTCGGCACAGAGCCCAACTCGGGGCTCAAACCCACGAAACTGTGAGATCATGACCTAAGCCAAAGTCAGACACTTAACTGACTGAGCCACCCATGTGCCCCCAAAAGAGATTCTTTAAAAAATAGGCAGTGGTAGTTTTAAAATCCTCCCCACGTTCCCCCCCCCCGCTTTTTTTTCAGAAGTGACTGATTCAGGAACAGAAAAGATTTGTTAACTTAAAAAATAAATTGAAGTTAACACCCAGTACTGCCCTTTCTTTACTTAGTGAGACAGATGGTGAGAACAGATTTCTCTGGTCCTCTGCAGCCTCTGTGACTGGTCACCACGCTCATGTGACATTGGCTCAGTTGGCTCACTTCAAAGACTCCGTGATGCCTTGGAGGCCTAATGCCTCTTTTATTTTGTCATCCTGCAGACCGTGATAAAATTAATTCCTTTTTAACTTTCCGAGACAGAACCTCTTTTACGAAACAGGAAAATGAAAGGAGTCTCCAAAGTGGGACATAGAACATCCAGTTTGCAGAGTAGACAGCTCAGGCCTTGGCCAGAGGACAGCTTGGCCGAGGGTTTCATTTGAGGATCAAGTAAAAGGACAGGGTGGGAAGTGGAGGGAACGCCTTCGGTGAAATGCCAAAGGGGCCAATTATTATTGGAAGACCTGGCAATGGGTGGGCCTTGTGGACCTGGGTCCAGGTGCCATGATTTTTGTGGAGAGGGCAGGCATGGCTCCCCTCAGTGGGGGCTGTGTGGAAGGAGCTTATTTCCGACTTGTTGGCATCGACCCCCACCCCTGCCCCCAGCCCCACTCACGTCCTTTAGAGTGGTGAGATACATGTTTACTCTTCATGGAGCCGAGCAACAGGCGGACAGCCCAGGAAGAGACTAATAATTAGGCCCCTTTGGAAGGTGTGAGACAAATTGGCAGCTTGGCTTCCCCGGGGAAAACACAATGGGCCTTTGTTTGCCACAGGGAATGGGGAACGCTAGACACAATGGTGTCCAGGGCTCCAGGGTTCTGTAGCTCTGGGGAGCCTCACCCTGCCCGTGCCAAGCAGGGCTCTCTGATTGGATTACTGGTACACACAAATGTTTCTTCTCCGCCTGTGACCCTCCAGAGCATCTCTTTGTGTTACTGTGGTATTCTGAACTGACCCTTCCCCAGCCCCCACTCTCATCCTTTCTGGAAGGATGACTGGGAAGGGGTCGTTGGCATGTGTGGTGGCGGCCCCGCATGCGGGCCACGGAGAATACCCGTCAGAGGGGAGCGCTGCCCCGCCTCCGCCTCTCACCCTTGGCTCTGGGCCGCCTCTGCCTCCCAAGTGCCAGCGCATTCAGTTCCCTGCCTTTGTCCCGGGGCAGGACAGCACCACCTCCTTGGCTTCCTTTTCCAATTTGGAAGCCAAAGTCGCTCTTCCAACTGGGGAACTGGGAGTTTCTTGTGCGTGCGGAAGGCTCGGTGGGAAGATGAGAATGGAGATTCTAACCGCTTGTGTGAGGAGTTGGCAGGGGCGCATGTGCTGGGCTGTTGTTTGTTAGCTGTAAGGGAACCGCAGAAACAAGTGTCTAGAATTAGATGCAGTGCTCCAGGACCCCCTTTCCTTTCTTCCTATAGACTTCCCCAACAGAAGCTGCTTTTCGCTTGATTAACTGTAACAAACTCTCTTTGGAGTTTTGTATTTTGGAAACTACGTTGCCAAAGGAGAATTGTTTAGGTCTGTTGTAAAAACCCCAAATAAATTCTTCGTAATATAAAATAGAGAAGAAAGAATAGAAGGCTTTAATCTATCTTCTTGCCTATTAGTGAAATACTACTGAGTGACCTAGTTCATCTGCATATTAAATGGGCTAGACCTAGCTCTGTCCCCACACCCCCTTGCTTGGTTGCCTTAGAAACGATGCCCCGGCTCAGAAATTGCACAAGGCCTGCTGCAGATGTGAGAAGGCAGTGAATGGGGAAAGGTTGGATTTTTCCAAGGTCTTCAGTGATTAGTAGAAAAGAGAGAGGAAGAAGAAAAGTAAGAGGCTTGCTTTTTTGGTAATAGGGCCAGAATAGATCTTCTAAATGAATTGGAAGCAGTTTTTACCTCGATTTTAAAAGAAAATAATCCTATAGCCTCTTCTAACTTGAGACTACCCTTAAAGATCTTTCCCAGTACATTTGGCTGTGAAGGAAGGTCAGCTGACTGGACACTGGATTCAAAACGTGCCGTTAGGGAGTCTTGATGCTCACTGCTTTACCAGCACTGGTTCTTCCAGATTGTTTCGTGGTGTCTTATTTTGTCAGGCCAACTTTTTCAGGAGACTGAGAAACTGGATTTAAAAATAGAATTTAGTCAGCGGCTGGAGAGCAAAACTGGCTCGTCTTCTCGGCTGCATATGTAGTCTCCATGTCGTGGTGCAGCAAGGAGCCTCCGGGATCTTCTACGGCGCCTCCTCTCACAGTTGAGACTGGTGTCCAGAGAAGGAAGCTCGACCGTCCAAGGCAAGATCTGGTTTGGAGCACAGTCTGGATTAAAAACCAGATTTCTTGACTACGAGTCTAGTGCTCTTTCAACATCAGTCCCGACTTCAAGAAACCACTTCCTCTGAGCTAAGAGGTGAGGGCCACAGGCAGTGCGAGAATGCTATTCTCTTGAAGCTGGCCACCCTTCTGTTTGCTTGAGAAATGGTGGAAGAAGGTGGCACATTGTCTTCAAACTTCGGATCTCCTCTTGTTGGTATCTGTTAATAGAAGGAAGTAGATGAGTCTGGAGCCTTGGGTGCTTAGAGGATAAATTGTCAAAACGTACCTTGACTTGATTCTCTTGGCACCTCCATCTTCTCTGAAGTCTGATTCATCATGCTTTGCAGTGGGGATAGTCCTGTGGAATGCGGAGGCAAATGTCCTCTTGGAAACTTTGGGACAAAGACAAGTTAACCTGAGGCAATCTTTGACCTGGAAAGCCTGAGGGTTAAAGTAGCAACTGGTTGTATCTTTGCGAGTACTCTTGTGTATTCACTCCTCATTTGTAAATCTCTTTTCTTACCTGCTAGTTAGTTATTTGTTCACAGATTCATTTATTCAACAGTTTTGAGCTTGTATTAAGTGCTTATGTAGTACGATGATGCTTGGGAAGCAGGGTTGAGTATTCTACACAATCTCTGGCTTCAGTAATACGTAGGCATATATGCCTGTTCAGTAACTGGAAAACTCTAAATAAAAAGAGGAGCATTTTGACTGCTTATATTGAATGTTAAGGATTGGATAACTTTTTCATAAGACGATATTCGCTCAAGTGTCCTTATTATAGTAAGAATAATTCAGAAGGTCTCTGTAAGGTCTCACTGCTCATTTTCCTCCAAACAAACTCTGATCCCAGAGGGTATAGCAGGCCCCATGGCCTTTGGCTCAGGGGTGTTTTGAGATTGGGAGGTGGGTATAGGCACAGAGAAGGAGCCAGGACCAAATATGGAAGGTGCCAGAGTCTGTGTATGTATATCAGTACCACAGAGACCTATTGAGTGTGCGGTGGAAGTTGGGTGGGAAGAGGGAGTGGAGAAGTAGTGCATCCTCACAGGTGCAGTGGACAGAATGCCTGCCATGAACCAGGCCCACTGCGAGGCACCTGACATGTACCCTCCCCCTACATGAGGCTGTCTGGTTACTACTTCCTATTGCTGGTGAGAGCACTGGTGCGCCGAGGGACACGGAAGAGGTCATGGGGTCACGTGAGGGAGCAGGTGCTTAATCTGAGACTTTGCTCTCCGAGCTGTCCCAGCCCCTGCCTTCATACAACCCTCTTTTCTCTTAAGTTGAAAATTTGTCAGGATCATGGGGCTAATTGCCTTTCTCCTTTTAATCATTCAGCTGCCATCTCTGTGGAGACAAAATGAAGGAAAATTATACTGGTGTATGACGAATAAAAGTAGAAACCTAGGACCAAACTGGTAAAATGAAATAGATGTGAAAGGGGTCACATGCATGGCTTTGACTTTCAAACCATTTTGCCTGTATTTCAGTTGACAAGTTGAATTGGGTTAAGGTGGGAATGGAAGGTGGGTGACCTCTGGATGAATATAGCATTTTGTGTTCTAGATGTAAGTAGATCTGCCTCTTTTTATAGATACCAGGGACTTTGTTTTGTTTTTGTCTCACATAGGGAGTTCATGTGGTTATTTTACATCTCTTATGGGTACCGTGCTTCCATGCATACCTCTTTTCACTCTGGTCATTAGTATTTTGATATAGATCAAACCAATGTGGCCCCTGCCCTCAGGGAGCTTGCAGTTTAACGGGGAGACACCGGGGCGCCTGAGTGGCTCAGTCAGTTAAGCATCCAACTTTGGCTCAGGTCATGACCTTGCAGTTTGTGGGTTCGAGCCCTGTGTCAGGTTCTGTGCTGACAGCTCAGAGCCTGGAGCCTGCTTTTGATTCTGGTCTCCCTGTCTCTCTGTCCCTCCTCCATTCACAATCTGTCTCTCTTTGTCTCAAAACTAAATAAACTATTAAAACAAAAATAAAAGAGACACCTTATTTACAACATACAGTTGGCCCTCGAACAACACAAGGTTTAGGGGCACCAGCCCCATGCAGTTGAAAATTCACGTATTAAAAAAATAAACAAAATGGGGGTACCTAGGTGGCTCCATTAATTAAGCATCCAATTTCAGCTTACATTGTGATCTCACAGCTTTGTGAGTTTGAGCCTCATGCGGGGCTCTGTGCTGACAGCTCAGAGCCTGGAGCCTGCCTTGGATTCTGTGTCTTCCTCTCTCTCTGGCCCTCCCCTACTCATGCTCTGTCTCTGTCTCCTTCAAAAATAAATAAACATTAAAAAAAAGTTTTAAAAATTCACATACATATAACTTTTGACTCCCTCAAAACTTAACTAATTGCCTACTATTAACCAGAAGCCTTACTGATAACATAAACAGCCAATTAACACCTAGTTCATAAGATCTACATGTGTGTTATATATCACGTTCTTACAATAAAGTAAGCTAGAGAAAAAGGTTAAGAAAATCCTAAGGAAGAGAAAATGTGCAGTACTGCACTGTATTTATTGGGGGAAAAAATCTGCATATAAGTGGACCGATGCAGTTTAAACCTGTGCGGCTCAAGGCTCAACTGTAGTGGGATTAGGGCTTGGGAGGCATTGATAAAGAATATAGCGTGAATTCATCTTTGAATTTTAGTGATGTGGAAAATAAGCTAGTGGGAAGACATTCTGGACTTCATTTTACAAGGAGCTGGAGGAATTCCTGAAAAAAAATTGTTCTGCAGAACTGTTTGCCTCAAGACTTGGGATTCTAAGCTTAGGGTAGAGATCACTGTGGGCGTCTTGTCGACAAGGTTTCTGTTCACATCTTTGTGTGGCAAGCCAGTGTGTGGCAAGTGCTGTCCTGCACTTACCATCAGGACTGGAGACCAGTCTCTTCTGCGTGCTTTTTCATTTCATGTTAGTCCTGCACGTGTGATCTGTGTTGACTTTCCTCACAGGTTGTGTGAACTTGGTCCTAGGCAGCATCTTTATTCAAACCCGATTATGAGTGGTAATCCTTGAGGCCAGACATCCTAGTCAGAACCCATGTATCTCCCTGCTGGGCCCCTAAGTTACGTCAGTGTCTAGTTAGTCTTGCAAAAAATAGTGTGACTCAGTTTCATGCTGTGGGTCTCAGACCAAAAAAAAAAAAAAAAATTTACATTTATAGGTAGACTGCTGGCTGCACAGGTGACTTAGAAATATTTCTCATGCTTCTTTAAAAAAAATCAAAGTTGGTGATGCTGAGACAATGGGAAAGAATTACCTTTTCCTTTTTCACGCACTGTGAAATCTGCTAATGATGTGATTACAATATATTAAGTTGTTAATATAGTAAATACAATGTTAATCCGTTTTGGACTTTATTGTATTGTGTTGTCTTTGTTTGTGGAGTCATATAATTGTGACAGAGTAATTAGTACCCTACAGAGGGATTAGCAGGAAAGATGGAGATAAAGGAACAAGGAGGAAAGGAGTCAGTCGATGGTGGGAGTGTAGAAAGTGCTGAGTGTACTTAAAATACTGAGAACAACCAGGGTTGATGGGAAATGGGTGATGGGCATGGAGGAGGGCACTTGTTGGGATGAGCAATGGTTGTTAATATGGAAACCAACTTGATAATAAATTATATAAAAAAAAATCTTTTTTGAATATTCTTTAAAAAAAAAAAAGTGCTGAGTGTAGAAAGAAAGAAGCTTCCAGAGGGCAAGGTTGTACTCTCCCGACTCTGCTTCCTAATGGAAATGTGCTAGTGATGACCGTTATCTGGGGAAAACATACTCGAGATGACGGAGTTCTGAGGTGGACCCGCTTTTCTCAGTAAGCAGTTTGGGATACTCCAGCCAAGCCACCCACACTCCGTTGGTCTTCGCTATGTTCGCAGAAAGGTTTTCCCATCCTGTAATTACATGTTTTCGTTATTTTGTTGTTAAAATATCTTCTTGGCTGTCCTTCATTCTATACAAGTCTTAGAAAATGGAAGCCAAATCAGGAGGAGTTCCTCAAAATGAGTACTTGTTTTCATCTGAGAGCATGATGAGCCTCTCAGGGCCAACAAATTGTTCCAGTTAATTTTTCTTGCCCCTTTTACGGGTTCTGGGGTTTCTAATGGTCAGCCTGTGCTTCCAGGTTGAAGTCATTAACTCTGACCCACAAAGGAGGGATTGGAGTAGAGGCAGAGGGGAAAGAATGGAGATCTAGCCAGAGTCCCTTGTTTTCCACAGAAATTACAGTTGGAGGAAACTCCAGGAACAAGATTACACACTTCACCACCCCTGCAGCAGACAGGAAGGTCTTCCTATACCTGTCTGCACCTGGCTGACATAAACATTCTTAAGTGGCAGGTTTCTCATTTTTAATTGAAAAATAGGCTTTTGTATTGTTATAATTCTTTGGTTTGGCTTTAAAATCGTATACCTCAGTTTATTCACAAGGAAATTAGACATGATTCCTAGTTTTCTTCTAATTATTTGTCCTCCAGTGTTATTCATTGTTCATATTGGCTGTTATGGCCATCCTCTTGGTCATTTGGTGTCTGTGCTCCTCTCCTTGACTTTTCTCTGGGCAGCCTTCTTCAGGTTGGGTAGGTGAGTTCTCCCCTCCTCCGTGCAGGAGAGTTGAAGAAGTGACTGTAGATGGGGCTTCCAGCCCACCCTGGAGGGTGAGCCTGGGGTAATTCTACCCTTAGAATCTTTCCAGTTTGCATCAGAATGAAAGAGGTCAGCTAGATAGCTCGCTCTTGCTGGGTCTGAGCAGTCTGGGTCAGGAGAGGTTTTCCTGGACTGTCTGTGGGGGTGGGATGGGCGGTCTCGACAGCCTGCTTCCTCAGCCTCCATCTGCACTAGCTGATCAGAATGGGTGGTCACCACCACCCACGGTAGTTTCTCAGACCTGTGGACAAAACCCACATATGAACATGTATGTGTACCATTATGATGGACAAGAGCTTTTTCTTAGAGTAACAGACATTCTTTTTCACCCAGTATTCCTGTTTTCTCTAGGCAAATAGGTATGAAAGGGTTTGTTTGTTTGTTTGTTTTTCTAGACAAAACCTGGAGAGACTCACTAATGGAAAAAAAAATGCTGTTCTCTAATGTGAAAATGTCCCAGAGCAGACGTCTTAGCCAATCATCATACATGCATGTAAATTCTTTTACAGGATGATTTAAACATCCTCTTGGATCTGAAAGATTTTTTTTTTAAAGAAACCTAATCTGGCATATAAATCCAATGTGTGAAAATTTTCACATATATTCTTTCATAAAATTTCACATAATTGCAGCAAAATAATTAAAAATTTTCATGTCCATCCTTTATATTGCTTATGAAGATCTGATTTGAATAAACCTAACTTGGGCACTTCTGTTCTCCATAGATAAGCCTAAATGCCCTCTAAATGCTGCATGAGGTGGCTAGGATTAGAGAAAGTCTTGAAAAGCGACCTTGGTAATGGGGAGTGATAGTTGTGCATGGAAACCTTAATATCGAAGTACCTTCTGGTAACGCAATGTTCCTGTCTTTAGTCTTATCTTAACATTTTAGTGGGAAAGTGAATAACGATGTTGTTTCAAAGAAGTGTTAAAAAATAATCAAATTTAACAGAACGGAGCTCTGGCCTTTGGTTAAACATTCATTTACTCTGCTTGCGTTCCTGCATGCTCGCTCTCTCTCTCTCTTAAACAGAACTACGAGTCTTTTCTGGATAGTTGCATGGGTTGTGCTATTAACTCTTTCTCAGGTTATTCATTGGTTTAGGGCACCGGAAATTTAACTTGCTTCTGGTTCATGTGTGAAATGCTGCACTGAGGCATAGGTTGGTGGAGGTTCAGAACTTGTTTCCTCCCTCCGAGGTTATGGTGGTTCTGCTACAGGAAGAGGAACATGTGTGCGGGTGCTGGAGGATGTCAGGATGCGGCTGGGAGCATGGTGGGAGCGCAGCCAGCCTGGGCTCCCTGGGAATGGAATACTGGTGGAAATGTTCTGTGGCAGGTGACCGTGCCCTCTCTGAGAACCTGGGGGGCGGCAGCTGCTGTGGCTTTGTATGGAGGAAAGCTCCCCAGCCCTTCCACTCAGCACATCTCGCTGTGTCCTTGACATTCGTAATCACACCAGGGGTATTTATTATGTACTAGATAACACAGGATGATGGTCAATGTTGTGGGGCACATGTAGGTGGAAAACCGACCATTCTGCCTTTTCTCTAGAAGCTTCCAGAAGATGTGGAAGTGCACTGTTCAGGTTAGAGGAAGGGACTCCTGAAATGACCAGAGAAGGACTAGAGGAAGAATGGAGAGTTGTGCTGGACCCGGAAGGCAGAGGAGGTGGACTGTCCACCCTTGTCAAATGGGACAAAGGCAAGGCTTGACAGAGTGTTGAGGTTTGGGTTGGTGTATAGTTTTTCATTCTTTCAGACATTCTTTCAGACGCAGTATGCTGGGAGGAGCCCTTTCTCCATGCTTGTTTCATCGTTGAGCTCAACAGTCCTGTCTGTGCCACATAACTTCACATTCCACTGCAGGGAATTTCAAGTCTCAAATCCAGTGGGTGCGGATTTTCTAAGTAAAGGGCAAACTATTCTCAGCTTTCAAAAAGGGAAGGCACTGTGACTGTTTTGTTTGTATCCTGTCCCCCAAGCCTAGCACAGGATTTGGCATATTATAAATGCTAATAAATCCTGGTGAAAAGAAAGGAAAAATCGAGGGGTTATTGTTTGGGAAAAGAGCTGGGAGGGGAATTCATTTCTCAGTAGATAAACTGAATATAATCGTGGGATTATTTTCTCTTCAAGTGTAAGCATTTAGGGGGATGGTGAGTGAACTTTCTCACAGGTGGGTTTGCTCTTCAGAGATACAAAGGTGATGGGGTTTTCAGTGCATGTTTCAAGTTCATGCCTGGGGAGAGGGTCAGTGAGATTTGGGACTGCCTCCTGACCACACAGCTTTGCGTAATTGATTAACTCTGCATAGCTGTTTGCATTTCTTTCCTAAAATAAATTCCATTTTCTAATTAGCTCTCCAGAATTAATAAGTGCCAAAAACAGGATATGTGTTGAATCTTATGATCTGATGTGATGTGGGCAGCTCCTCGATAAGGTATCATTCCTGTGACTCTCTCAGGGCATTCTTCGTTCTTGAATTGGTAAACAGGTCTCTGAAAATAGCTAATGTTTATCATCTACCATGTGTCAGGCGTTGACCTGAGGACTTCACTGAATTCTTCTTTTGATTTATCTTTTGATCATAACAGACACCCTCAGAGTTAGCACTGTGGGCATCTCCATTTCTGGCTGGGGGAACGGATTCACAAAGTGGCAAAGTCACTCAGCGTTGACACAGCCAGTAGTTATAGTAGAATTAGATTTGAGCTGAAACAGTTGGGCTTTGGAGCCCGTGCTCCTGAAGTCCAGGCCACCTTGCCACCTTTTTTGTCCTGGGCGTTCCCGTTTTCCGTGGCGCTTCCTCATTTCTGCTGTCTGTCATCCTAACACTCTGGTCAGATGTGAAACAGTGTGAGTGAGTACAGTACCAGTCTGAAATAAATGAACACAAATATCATAACGTGGGTTAAAGAGTTTGCCAAATCACATCACTTGCAGGATGACAGGTCATGGTCACGTAATGCATTCAGAAGTCAGATTTGGAGCATTACTCTGTGGGGAAGGTGTGTATTCTACAGCAGTAGAGATGCCTTGGTAGGAGAAGCCATATGATGAGAGACGTGGAGTTTCAGAGTGGAAAATTAAGGAGTCTGGTTGGCACGTTTGATAGAAAATCTTAAGGGCAGTAAACCTTTTAAATTCAGTCCATCATTATTTTCTGGATGAGAAGTGCCAGGCACTGTACTTCACAGCCCTTAAATATAAATGTGTGAGCATTGTGGCTGTTAAGTGGGGACGACGCTGCTTCTCTTTCTGTTCATAGAAATACGGAAAAGAAGATGAATTTTTTTAGAGTTTAGTTTTAGATTAAAAAAATGTTTTTTGGATAAAGTGTTTATTTTTGAGAGACAGGGAGAGTGCATGCGGAGGCCAGAGAGGGGCAGAGAGAGATGGAAACACAGACTCTGAAGCAGGCTCCGGGCTCTGTTGAGCTGTCAGTGCAGAGCCCAATTGGGGCTCAAACCCACATACTGTGAGATCATGGCCTGAGCCAAAGTCGGGTGCTTAACCAGTGGAGCCACCCAGGTGCCCTAGATTTTGGTTTTTATCTTAAAGCAGAACATAAACCAATTTTTTAATCTCCATGAATATCAGGACAGTGGACTTAATAAAGGCAATAGCTAAGTTTATGCTAGAAAAAGATCTTTATTAGGCATGACATCTTTTGAGTCACAATGTCTGGATAATCAAAGATAATGTATTCAGATCATCAAATTTGGTGCATATCTCTGTATTCAGATCATCCAATTTGGTGCGTATATGTTTATTTCTATCTTTTTTAAAAGGCAAAATATATGGATATTGTAGGCTTGGCAGTACAACTTTAAGATTTGTAGCATTACAGGTTGATTTTGAGTTAAATAATTTGAAGCAAAAATATTTTTTTTCATGGTTTTTATTTTTTGAGAGTATGAGTGGGGGGAGGAGCAGAGAAAGAGGGAGACCCAGAATCCAAAGCAGGTTCCGGGCTCTGAGCTGTCAGCACAGAGCCCAACACAGGGCTCAAACTTGTTAACCCAGAGATCATGACCTGAGCTAAAGTTGGATGTGTAACCAACTAAGCTACCTAGGTACCCCGGTAATTTGAAGTTTTAATAAGATGGAAAAGTAGATACGTATACATAAACTGGGGGAGAAAAAATGCTATTTTTTTAATCTTCCTATAAATCACATGAATATACGGAAGGTGAGAGCATACTCTAAGCCTTCAGAGAAAGGAAATCAATTTTTTTTTTCTTTTAAGGAAGATGGTTAGAAATGGCATAGGATATCGTATTCAGGATATTGTACTGTAGTTTCTAATGGAAGAGGAAAAAGTTCCTAGAAACTGTGTGAGGTACTGATTATTTAGAAAAATATTTAATTAAGCCCCATAAGCCATAAGAGATTTTTCCTGTTAATTGAGATACCTAAAAGAGCTTGGATATTATTCCTGACCCTCCTTCTCATTCTGAAAAGAAGCTCACAGGTCAACCCCAGCGGCTTGGGCTCGTAATTACCCAGTAAGTAATCACGGACACCTAGTAAATAGGAAAATAAGTGCAAGGAGCTGGGCACTGGCAAACTCTTTAGATAATATGCATGTTGAAGAGCTTAGAGTGGAATGATTAGTGTTCCTGTGGTTTTATTTGGAAAGGTGCTGACAGTATGGGCTTTCTTCTTTACAAATAAACATACCCCTCCCCATTAGAGGTTTGTTATGTGTTCAAATCATTCCCCCAAATAGAAAACCTATATATAAAGAGCAAGTGTGTGTGTGTGTGTGTGTGTGTGTGTGTGTGTGTGTGTGTGTAGTGCTTGTCCCTGATAATTTATAGATTTAAAAAATAATTTTACATGTTTTTACAAATATTTGTATGTATATGATATATTTTATATTTGTGTTTCATCTTTTTTTCAATTTACCACTACATCCTGAGCTTTCCTCTGTGTCACTAGATCTTCTTTGAAAAGGGGATTTGTAGGCTCTGCATTTCTGTGGCTGTGGAGAGCCCTGATTTGTCCATCGCCGCCTGGCAGTCTGTGCCCCCACGTGTGACGTCTTGCACCTCTTGGCTCATCTCTGCACTCCCTGTGCGTATCCTCTGGTCTGGAAACTTCTGTTCCCACCTGCTTCACCCAGCTAACTCTTCATCTTCATTGTACTCTTTAGATGGATTTAAATAAAGTAGAAAGTGGGCAAAGACAGCTTTCACTGTATTACGTAAAGTAGGCTTTGTTGGGCAGAACCATCTCTAACCTGTTCAGTAATGTCATTTATTAGGTGTCCATTGCACGTCTGGTCCCTTGTTAAACTCCCTTCATACTTTCCCATAATATTCGTGGTTACTCTTCCTTGGAGGTGGTGTTCTCATTTTGGAAAAGATGAAACCAGGGCTGTAGTAAGGTAGCAGGCAGAGCCAAGATGGAAATCCACACCTGTCTCTGTGTCCTTCCATCACACGACTGCTTCTTTTCATTGTGATTCACTTGGCCATGGCCATCGGAGGAGGGGGAGAAATCTCCACGGGGCACATGAGGAACCAGCACAGCTTGTGTCCCTCTTTCTGCAAATACAGATGGTTTCTTGATTTACGACTTTTTGACTTTAACAGTGCAACAGCAATACACACTTAGTAGAAACGGTACTTCAGATTTTGAACTTGGACATTTTACCAGGTTACTGATACACAGTACAATGCTACATGCTGTCGCGTGATGCCAGGCAGTGGCAGCAGTGGCACCTCCCGGGCAGCCACGCGATCATGAGGATAAACAACAGATCTACTTACAACCACTTTGTTTTCACTTTTAGTACAGCAGTCAATAAATTACATGAGATAGTCAACACTTTATTATAGAACAGGCTTATGTTGGATGATTTTGCCAAACTGTTGGCTAATGTAAGCATTCTGAGAGTGTCTGAGGTAGGGCTAGGCTTAGCTAGGATGTTTGGTAGATTAGGTGTATTAAATGCATTTTCAACCTACAGTATTTTCAGCCTAAAGTATGTTTATTGGGATGTATCTCCATTGTAAGTTGAGGAAGACCTAGTCCTAATACACCTTAAGTTAAAGAAGTCTCTGGGAGAATGCCAAAGATCTGTTAGGACTAACTTTAAAATCTCAAGAGAATTAGACTTTTGTTACATGCATGTGAGTAAAGTAAATGCTCTTGGTGGAAGACAGAAAGTCACCTTTAACAAAATGAGGGAGGAACCTGCCAATCATTAATAGTTGGTGAGTTTAGAAAAAAATAAATGCAACTCAGGTTCCATAAGTGCTAAACTTTTAAAGGGAGAGCTTGATTATTTTGGTGACAAGGGTTAACTTAAGGATTAATGAGTCAAGAGATCTAGAAAGTTAAAATTTCTCTTTGTACCAATTTAGTTGAACAAATACTTTCCCAGGCCACATGGAGTCATTAGCCTTGTAGGAAATTCTTGGCCTTTTTTAAAATGATGAAATTGTGGTCAGTTTTGTAAATATAGTTTATTCTTAACTCTGTAAACCATGGGCCAGATTAATTTTGTAATGCCCTAAGGGAGGTGGGTCGATGGAGAGCTGGTTTCTCTGCTTCTTAGCAGTGTTACTGGTCCACTTCCACCATGAGATTCTAATGTTCTCAAGTTGTCTAAATGCTCTAGTGTTCCTTGCCATGTAATTTAAACTGTAGGCACACTTTTGGGGGATAATTTTTATTCATATTTTGCTTCAAAAATAAACTAAACCAGACTAAAACCTAGAACACTTTGTGCTGCTGCTTAGTCAGATTGTTTAGTCATTGGTGGGTGATATGAGGAGAGGAACAGACCTCAACAGTTTCGGGATTCTTGCTCTCAAATCAAAATAGTATTAGAGGACTGTTTTTGTACATTTTCAAATAATGATTTGGATTCATTTATCTACTTTAAAGCAGAGTTACTGTGATCAAAAAGTTGATATTTGATGATTTGGAGTTACAAAATGCTGTAGACAATAGGTAGGAAGAATCTTTTATAAGATATATTTGCTGGTGTGTGTTTTCCTTCCTATCACAGGGTCAAACTGTAGAAAAGAACTAAAATTCTGGGGCTTTGAGCTTATTCACCCAATGTCACCTGAAAGAACCCCTTCAGAGATTTCTGGAAATTATTGGAGTCGCTTGGGTTGGTAGCCATGCACAAAGCATGAATAGAACCAAATTTAAAAAAATTCTTTTTTCAGTTAAAATGCTTTTCTCGTTGCGGTGGTGTGTGGTGAGGAGCTCTTGTCTACACTGGGAGCCATGTCTCCACAGGCCCTCTGCAGGCCATGCAGGTCTTTGGATGTAAGAATGGCTGCAAACAGGGCAATGGCCTCATTACGGTGAACAGTCTGCCCCTTGGGTTGATGAGCCACACACACTGCCTCACAAGTTACTGGAAGCTGTTCTGCTTTGGGCAGGGAGCCATTTGGCAAGGAGGCTGTCTGAGTCCCATGTGAAGGGTGATGGTCATGTGGCCCAGATTTATGGAGTCCTTGTCTAAAGCCCTGGTGGCCTGTTACCAGAAATAGGTGGATCAAAGACCTCCTTATCCAGGATGACTGGATTCTCCTGGTTAGCTGCTCCCTGTTGCTGCAAATCCCAAAAAGTTTGGAGGTCTTGGTGCCCATGCTCAAAGCCAGAATTCCTACTGATCAACCTGTCATGAGGAGCAGGGTTCACCTTTGTAATAAACAGTGGTCGTGGGGGAAAAAAATTAAATGTGGTAACAGAGAAGTGTGCTCCCCCCAGCCCCTGACAGGCCCTCCACCATAGGAAAAATGGGCTTGTAGAATTTTTCTTGGGGCAGAGTATGTGTTGCTTGAGTTAAGCCCTTGATGAAAACAACATATGGTTAGTTTTATGAGGACTTAGAGACAGATGGTGACCTATAGGCTAATTATGCAGTGGGCAAGATTCTTTAAACAAATCACTGTGATTGTGACATGGCTCTGTCTCAGGAGTTCGACAGTCTGGACTGTTTATTGTCACATGAGGCAAACATGTTCCAGGTGAATGGGTAAAGGTGGTACATGAGGGGAGAATATTTACAGCTTCTTTTCATCTCCATATTCATTTTCGAGGCTAAAGGCAAAACAGGGAGACAGGAAGATCAAAAAGGCAGTACAGCAAAAGCTTGGCTTAGGTTAAGGCGGCCTGACTCTGGGCGGCTGACTTTCCAGAGGGCTGAGGGTTTTCCCTGTTGAACGTCATTGTGTTGCTTGTAACTGCTTTGCATGGGCCTCTCTGTGAAGGCCGCCTTGCCCTCTGAGGACATTGTGCTGGGATCATAAGTAAGTGGTTGAGATGAACACACCAAGCAGCTTCCGCCTCAGAGCTCTCACACTTGCTCTGCAGTCCGCCTGGAGCGCCTGTTCGTGGACAGCTCATGGTTTGGTTTCACCCGGCCCAGCTCGGTAATACGGCACCCCCTTTCCTTCTCCTTTACCTTAGTCTCCTTCACCACACTTTTCAGTCCTTTGACATAATTTTTCCTTAAATATTTATGATGTGACCTCTCCTTCCCTGAATATAAGCTTCATGGAGGCGGAGGCTTTGCTCTGCTCTCTGCTCTCTGCTTTGATCTCGGCCCCTGGAACAGAGAAGGTACATGGCAGCATTTAGATATTTGCTGAAGTAATTGAGTTAAAATTCCTTTAATTTTTACACCTGTGCTGCAACATGGGTTTGTTCTCTCTTGTTTGTACCCTGGTCAGCTGTCCCTCCTGTGCACTGCTCCTGGGCTCATGGTTCTAGTGTTTGGCCCACTGTGATGTTGATGTCTTTCTTCTCATTGTCCCCTCACTGGACTAGCCCATTCTTCACAACGGGAGTCTTGGAGGTTCACCATTATGTCCACAGTGCCTAGTGATGCTTGATGGTACTTATTTGTTAAATGTATGGACAAACTAATTCACCAAGGGAAATAGTCGCTGTCCTGGGGTCACTCTTTCACAGACCCCTAGGAGGTTAAAGCATTTTGCAGATGCTTACCTGAGAGAAGCAGCCATGATTTAAATCCAGATGTCTGACTTGAAGGCCTATTTCTGATATATTGGTATTTCCCAACCTTTTTAAGCACAAGGATGCCCTTTTCACTGTCAAATTTCCCAAACCTCACACAGAAGATGTATTTTGTTTATGTTTACTTATTTATTACTTTTAAAGTTTTTATTTATTCATTTTTTTAAACATTTAAGAGAGTGAGAGCACAAACAGGGGAGGGGCAGAGGGAGAGAGAATCCCAAGCAGACTCTGTGCTGTCCGTGCAGAGCCTGATGCAGGGCTCAGTTCCATGGATCATGAGATTACGACCTGAGCCGAAATCAAGAGTTGGTCACTCAACCTATTGAGCCATCCAGGTGCCCTGCAGATTGTATTTTTTTTGAGCAGTTTTAGGTTTTCTGTAAAATTGAGAGGACGGTATGGAGATTTCACATATACCTTCTGCTGTCACACATGCATGGCCTCCCCCATTATCAGTGTCACTCACCAGAATGATAAGGGTCAACCCATCCTGACCCATTACTTTAGCATTCACTGTTGGTGTTATATATTCTGTGGGTTTGGACAAATGTATGATGACATGTTTCCATCATAGTAGGTGTATTTTTGCTTATCTGATAGAATGGAATTTTATTATACAATTTTTCTAAGTTTAATAGTACTTTTGCTAATGTTTTTATTTATACCAACATTATACATCTGAAAAATAGCTGACACCCAGTGTGGGAAGCCTTCTTGTTTGTGACAATTCTTGGTGCTACCGGGAGTTTGCCAGCCCCTTGCACAGACTGTCCCTCTGGCAGCCCTGGGCCCACCTGTCGCCATATCTGACCACTCCCTGCCCACCCTGGGCAGCACGCAGCCTCCGTTCCCTGTGTGGCCAGACTTCTGGGGGGCCTCGTTTGCATGCCCTTCGGGCTTGGGGCTGGACCCTTTCTCACTTCTAATGTGCTGCTTTATAATAAGTTTCTGGTTTGAAAGCCAGGTTATCCAGCCAGCTAGAACTCATTGGAATGAGGAAAGTGGACAGGTGGGCTCCAAGTGAGCTGCAGAAACTCCTACTACCTGCAGCTGTACACTAGCCAGCTTGGCTTGGTCTGCATGGACTTAAGGGGGTAGGGAGGAAGAAATGAGTGCTAGCATGAAAGCACATTAACATGGACAAGTGTGAGCATTCAAGGGCAAAGTTGGCTTCCTGTTGATGCTTGAAGTCCCTCCCCCTTCCTTAGCAGCCTCGTATGCTGTTCCTTAGCGTTGGCCAGTGGGGCAATCCAAAAATGGATCTCAATAAGAGCAGTCTACCAGGGACAAAAGCATTTTTGAAGGCATGTTCTACAGAAGGTATAATGGAAACATTTGTTCCCCAGTCTTCCAGTCTTCCTCTTCTGGGAACACAGCTAGTACATCATACTAAGCTGAGGGTGGAGGGTCGGAATGGGGGAGAAAAAAGATACGCAGGAGATATGAGTTCTAACCAAGACTGTCTCTATCTCTGCTTTTTTGATATTTTTGCATATCTTTCAGGTCTGTCATCCATTGCTCTTAGCTCTATTTTTCTTTTATCCTGGTAATTGAGGAAGACCCTAGGTCTTTTTCTAAGATTTTTTATTTTTGGTGGCCCTAGAATATTTTCTTGGGTGGATACACTTGAGATTATTACTCTTGTGGAAAAGTCCATTGGGTTGCAAGATAATGGTATCCTGGAATTGTCTGATTTTGCCTTTCTTCTCAGCTCTGAGATTTTGTGATCTCTTGAATTTTCAGCAAATGGAAAATTAAATTAATAGGAGTTGTGAGTTGCTGTTTGGGAATTTTATACTAGATGATGAAACTAGATGAATGTGTGGTCTTTATGTAGGCAGGCAATGCCTTACGTAAGGGTTTGGTTTTTGGCCTGAATATTAGATACTTGCCTTTTTGTGGGCTGTCACAGATCTGGCATCTGCCTTTATATTATTATTGGGAGTTTTCTACGCATGTTGTTATACCGTTTTCTAGTCCTCTTGCTATTTATTTCCTCCACTTATAGAATGAAAGCTGAACATGATTTGGCATGATTTAAAGTCAGTGAGATGAGGGGTTCTGGATGGCTCAGTTGATTAAGCATCTGACTCTTGATCTCAGCTCAGGTCTTAATCTTAGGGTTGTGAGTTCAAGTCCTGCACTGAGTTCCATGCTGGGCATAAAGCCTACTTAACAAAAAAGTTAACGAGATGAAAAAATAACATTGATTTGTATTCTCTTTAAAAATTATTTAGCTCTTTTGGCTGAAAAAGTTTAGTTCTCTCCCCCTTGGTGTTCATTATTTTAGGTATTCCCATTGTACTGTGTGCATTGTAGTACCTGGATTTATTAAAATAGCAAATTAACCTCCTTGTCAACACCAGTAGACTGTAAGCTCTTTGGAGGCAGAGATTCCCAGTGACTGGTGCAGTAATATCTAGCATATCAATTCTCAGTAATTTTTGTAAAGTGAAAACGGTGACCAGCAGTATAATGAATACTTTGTGGTTTCAATCACTTGCTGGCTTGCACACAGCGATTATATGTCATCTCAAGGGAATATCTCCAGCCAAATCCAGGTTCTACAAACCACTATTTTAGAGGATAGGAGTTTATTTATTTTGAGAGAGAGAGTGCATGAGCACAAGCGTGTGCACGAGGGCAGATAGTGCAGAGCCTGCTTGGGATTTCTCTGTCTCTCTATCAGTGTGGAGCCCAACACGGGGCTTGAACCCATGAAGCCATGAGATGACCTGAGCTGAAATCAAGACTCAGACGCTTAACCGACTGAGCCACCAGGCGCCCTGTAATTTATTTATTTTCTTCCACATTCCCATTGCCTCTTATATGGTTTATCTTTTCGGTTCCCTAACCTCTGTGGTCTTTCAGCTGACGCAAGTCCCCAGTGCTTTCCCAGGCACCCTATGGATGGTGAAGTGGGTTTTCCCAGGAGGTTTTACAGAGCAGCATATTCCGTGGATGTCCTTGGTTCCTGGAGGACCCTCAGCTCTGTGGGCTCAGAAGTGGAGTTGATGAGCATAACAAGAGTTCATCTCCTCATTGTGTTGACTGGGTTCAGGAAACGGATGTATAAAGCCAGATTGCCAACCTACTGACTTGAAATGAGAATGGAACTCTTTCTATTTCCATTTCAATGGCCTGGGATTCTCCTGTGGGAATAACCAGCACACATTCTTTTCCTGTAGCCAGGCCTGCATGGGGAGCCAAGTCATTATCAGATGCTTAGTTGGCTAGGATGGAATAAAAACAAAGAGAGGTTAAGTGTCAAATGGCATCAGGTTAAGTCCAGGGTGTCTGTTTCACAGTCAGTAGGCTTGCCAGTGGGAACGCCCCAAGGGAGCCGGCTTCAGCTGCCTGCGTCCTGCTCCACAGCAGGGCTGACTTTGCCGGTAGGTCCTGAACCCTCCAAGGACTAAGGATGTTACATGTGGCTCCCTTGTCCCTATTGCTCACAGTGGTAAGGCCACTGTAGCTTTATTAAAATCTCGACTTTTCTCCACATTCAAGGCTTAACCAAGCCCTGTCTGACGGACATCCTTGCCTCTAGATATAATACTTTTAATTTTGCAAGTCTTAGAGCTGTTTCTCTGGGATGTCTTTGCATACCTTGACTTTTATTTATTTTTTCATTTATTATTATTATTTTAATGTTTATTTTTGAGAGCGTGCAAGCAGGGGAGGGGCAGAGAGAGGGAGACACAGAATCCAAAACAGGCTCCAGGCTCTGAGCTGTCAGCACAGAGTCCAACATGGGGCTCAAACTCATGAACCCCAACATCATGACCTGAGCTGAGCCACCCAGGTGCCCCTGCACATCTTGGCCTTTAAAAATTAGGTCTGAGAGCAGTAGGATTTTCCCAATTTTGGAGCCTTTCTGTTAGTTAACACCCTATCCCCACTCTTACCCCATAGCTCTTTTCTTCAAAAACCTTTTATGTTCCCTGACTCTTATTGGTGGAAGTCTAAATTTCTCTGCCGAACCTCCGAGGTCATGTGTCAGATTGCCCAAACTATTCAGCCTCCCCTTCTCCCCTTTGAGTAAACAGGCCAGAGCAGAAACTCCAGTGTAAGTGATCTTCGGTCTCTGCTACAGTTTTCTGAGCCCTTAAAATTTGTCTTGTCTATGTCATAGGATCGTTGTCAGGGCCAAATAATATTGATGTGTTTTCATGTATTCATTAGTGCAGGATTCTGTATGGGTGAGGCAGCTTTTTTAAGCTATCCTATGTTGAGCTCAAGCACTTTGCATACATGATTTCACTTGATCTGCTTTGAAGTATAGGTACTGTCCTTACTCCAGTCTTACAGATGAGGAAAGTAAAGCTCAAAGAGGTTAGTGTTTGTGCCCAAAGTCTCCGATGAGGGCTGCTGGGGATGGTCCAGCTGCTTTAATCCGCTCTCAGTTTCCGGTGCCCCCTGCTACCTCCGGCCGGATCCTCCACTTACCCCCAGGTAGCCTCCCTCATTTCTGCATCTCTCCCCCTTCCTCCCAGCCAACATCTGCCCACCTTTCTGGGCCCCTTTCCGATTGTATCCCCTCTGGCTCCTCTCCTTTTCTTTCTCCTCCAGCCCTCTTTGCTTGCCCATGTCCCTGAACTCCTGTGGGACTTGGGGATGTCCTGGAGTCAGATCCATCTGGGGTTATTTTCAAGCTCTGCTGTGTTGATTTGAACAAGTCAGTTAACCTCTGAGTCACTGGAAAAATGGGCATAGTGAGGACAGTTGCCTCATGTTGCTGTGGATAATTCCGCAAAACAGTGTGTGTGAAAGGTCTTTGTACATGGCTGAGTGTTTCTGTTTTCCTCAATAGGTGTTTCCTTATTTTTGCTTTGACCCACAGTAGAAGTAGGCATACATGTTGGATTCAAAAGTTCCACAAGAACGTTCTCCTCTGTTCTCATGGCTGTGTGTGTGTTAAAAACAATGCTGATTTTGACTCATTTAATTGATTTGGACCATAAGGAAGGCTATGCACCGTTTGGGGGAAAAATGATTTGGCTTGGATGACAATAAGCCCCTGGAGGGCAGAGAGACTTTTTTAGTCCTTCTGCATCTTCCCAGGCCTCATAGGTTTCGAGAAATTCAGTCCGTTCTGGTTGATGGATTTTCCTGTGGGCGCAGGAGGAGGAGATTGAAGCCAGTTATACAATCCTTTATTGAGTGCCCCTTTGCAAGGACTGGCCAGCAAGCCCCTGGGGGCAGCTTTGTTTCTGCTGCGCTCAGGGCCCTGCACCCTCTTGAAGACACCGTGCCAGCGTCCCCGCACTTGGCCGCCCAGGCTGTGGCACAGCTGTTTGGGCGACAATCGGCCACAGTGTTTGAGTCTTCCTCTCCAGGCCAAGGCACGTTTGTCAGCCTGAGGGACGTGCTGTGTTGGATTTTGAATCTCCTGCCCTGCAGGCTCTGCATCCGCCTGGGGCCACGCACCCACCTGGCCCAGAGGCCAGCATCTCTGTGTGTGTCTTGCTTTCCCTGCTGTGCTGGTGGTGACAGCCTCCTGCTGCCTCACGGCCTCGGAGGGAAACTCAGCTGTATATACCCTGCCCGCCTGCCTCCCCGGCATCCAGGCTTCCAGGGTGAAAGCCTCTTACAGCTTACATCCTCAGGCAGGAGAAAACAAGCCCGCGGCTTATGGTGCCTTAGCACCAATTTGTCACCCACTTCACTTGGCATGCTGGCCCTGGGCTTCTCCTCTGTATGGTATCTTTCTTTCCCGTGGCCGCTCCAGCTGGGCTCAGGCCTGACATTAGAATCCCATGTCTCGGCTCTAGCCTTTGGCACTATTTTCAAGGTTGTCAGCATATATCCCTACAACCACCTTTTTCTGTTGCAAAGGTCTTTTCATGAATAGATTTTGTTGCCCCCGTGAGACTTGTTGAGGCTGATGCTTTCCCCCCTCGAGGTTTTACATGCCACGTTGAGGACTGATTTCTGGCCACTTTCAGAAAAATGCTGGACTTTGTTTTGTTTTTAGCACAATCAGCACACATAGCTCTTGTTCTGCTTCAGTTACGTTCATGTCACTTGTTTCTCCTGACCCTAAGAGGAGGTTAGAATTATTAGCCCGGATTGTAAGCGCTCATAGTCTCGGGAGTCGGAGTGAAGGAAACTTTTTCCATCGTTTCTCCAGAACAGACCTAGCAGACAGTGGCTGCCCCACCTTTCCTCTCATTTCCCATCCAAATGTGTCCAAGATGCTTTCTGTCTATGGCTCTCTCTTCTCACGAAAGCCAGAGAACTTTCCCTTGGGTTTCTTTTCAGTTTCTAAATTGCTCACTTGGCTTTTTATCCAAGCTTGTATTAAATTACTTCATGAGTTCATGCCTAGAGAGCCTCTGGCATAACCTGGCTCACAGAAGTGTGGTTTTTGTGATTGGACCGCTTGACTGCAGCATCTGTTCCTGTCTGAGTTGGGCGTGCAGGTGAGGTGTGTGCTCTGAGCCAGTGGAAAAGGAGAGAACACAGGCACCCAGGCCTACCGTGGGCAGCTGTGATTTACTCAGCAGGGGTGCTGCTTGTGGGAGTTTCCAAACAGCCCCTGGGCTCCTCAGCTGCTTACTGTAAGGGCTGCAAAGGAGCAGGCTACTTCAGTTACTGTGGGAAATGTGTAACTTTCCCACTTGCAAGCAGCTTGAATTTAGCACAGAGCAGTGGGATTAGATGTATATGAATGCTGTCACTTCAACCACAGTATCTAATCATTGTTCTTTTTGGCAAGTCTGGTCCAAGAGGATTAAATGAATATAGGAAATCCATATATGGGAGGGATTTCTCAACCGGTAAACTGGGGTGTGTGTGTGTGTGTGTGTGTGTGTGTGTGTGTGAAGGTCCTATGCTATGTCTGTATCCTCCTCAATCCTCTAAAACCTCCAAAATGGGATGAAAAGTTGCTCAAAAGTTCTCACGCACAAGCATAAGAACAAGAGATCTGATCCACATGGAGATTGTATTAGGAAATGATCAGATAAATATGTTTCTAAAAATCCTTTTAAAATGTTCAACAGCCATAAGAAACACGGAAATATTTCAGTATATTTTAAATTTAGTTGCCAGGCAGGAATTGGATGTGTCTGTGATTTTAACCAAAAAATTTTTGGGGCGCCTGGGTGGCTCAGTCGGTTGAGCAGCCAACTTCAGCTTAGGTCATGATCTCACAGTCTGTGGGTTCGAGTCCTGCATCAGGCTCTGTGCTGACAGCTCAGAGCCTGGAACCTGCTTTGGATTCTTTGTCTCCCTCTCTGCCCCTCCCCTGCTCACTCTCTGTCTCTCTCTATCAAAATAAAACAAAGACATAAAAAAATTAAAAAAAATTTTTTTTTCATTGCACGAGGGGAGGAAAAAACCTAGGTGTCAAAAGGAAAAATGCTTTTTATCTGCTTATGCAAACAGTGCCTTGTTCCTAGCTGTCACAAAGGACTTGACGAGCTGCATTGTGCAGGGTCCAAGGTTCATGAGAAGCAGGTTTGTAAGTGGCAGGTAGTGGGAGCGTGATTTATGTTCCATGAAAATTCGTTCAGCGGTGGTAGCGCTCCCAGGGCATCTGACGCTTAAGGGAGCCATTGTCTAGCACCGGGGACAAAAAGGCATCAGTTCCTGAAGGGTGCTGGTTTGGGATAGTGGTATCCTTCTCCCTTTTCAGGAAGGGCAAGAACATGTTTGTCTAGGTGGTTTTTTTGTTTGTTTTGTTTTGTTTTTTTAAAGCTTTTGTGCCTTCTCGTACTTACAGTGGAAATTAAAGAAGAAGCTTACAAATTAGGAACACAGTCAATTTTAGTGTCAAGATCCAAGTAAATGGCGGAACTTAAATCAGATGCCCCTTTACAAAACCGTGTGAAGGCTATTTACTCCCATTAGATTTTGAGAAAAGAAATGAAAGGCTATTGAGGTTAGGTGTGAGCAGCAGTAATTAGTAGTGGATAAAGGGACTCAGAGTGAGATTAACTTAGATGAACTATATTTAGCTTTTGCTTTTATTTCATTCTCTTTGCTTTTTTTCGTCTAATCTAACTGCCAGCATTACATTTTTCAATATATAGAACAAAGATCAATGACTGTTTGTTTTTGTTTTCTATTTTTTTTATGTGACTTGTGGGAAATGATATTTTACATAGGGATAATTCTTTTCAAGATTTTATCTATGTTGGGAAAAAATTAAGAATTTGATAGAAATTAGAGAATTTGGTTTATCAAAAAACACTTAAACTGTGTATGTGAGAGAGAGGGGGGGGGGGGAGAGGGAGAAAGAGATTGATTTAGGCTTCTAACACTTCTTGTTGACTTCTGGGTTATTTGAAAAGCCTAGAAGAAAGGCAGTAATAGCAGGAGAAAAAAAGTGAAATTATTAGTGAAATTATTGCCCATTGCTTCAATATGGTGTGATAACAGTCTTCCTTATAATTTGGTCTTAAACATTTTTGAGCATCTGCTTTGGGTCAAGAAGTACTTACTGGTCCTAGGCCTCAAAAAGCTTATAGTTTAATATTAGTTTCTCTCAACCTGACACCACTGGGATTTGGAGCTGCTAATTGTAGTGAGTGGGGGGCGTCCTCTGCATTGTAAGATGTTGAGCAGCACCCCTGGCCTCCACCCACTAGATGCCAATAGAACTAACTCCCTGTCCCCCTGTTGTGACAACCAAAAATGTCTCCAGACATTGTCAGACGGTCCTTTGGGGAGACAAACAAAGTCACTCCCATTTCAGAAGCACTGGTTTTGACACCGTGCACATTGCTGTCAAAATTCAGCGTGCTGTGCCATTACAGGTGTTCGTGTTTCCTTCCAGTTTTGGAAGAGCCATTTGAGAATGCCGTGCAGTGATTTTAATCCTAGTCTTCTAATTCGTGAAGGCCATGGGAGAACTGTTCACTGTGTTTAGGTGAGTGTGTTTTTGTAGGGATGCATGCAGCAGCAGCAGCAGCAGCAGCAACGTTTTACAAAGGAAATGGAGCCCTGGGGCGGGAAGCTGAAGGAGGGCTCCTGCCATCTCCCTGAGAGAGTAGAGGGAGGGCGGTTTTCAGGAAACTCCTGATATTCCCTGTAGTAATGGAACTGTTGAGAACGTGAAAGATGGAGGTGCCAATAAAATTGTTGTGGTCTTCAATGTAGAGGATATAGAAGACTTTTATAGATCAGTTTTTTAAAAGTTTATTTATTTTGAGAGCGAGCGTGTGTATGAGCAGGGGAGGGGCAGAGAGAGAATCCCAAACCGGCACCGCTCTGTCAGCGCAGAGCCTGACCTGGGGCTCGATCTCCTGAACCATGAGATGATTACCTGAACCAAAATCAAGAGTTGGATGCTCAACGGACTGAGCCAACTAGATGTCCCTAGAGCAGTTCTGAAATGATGCCTAAACAGAAATAGATTTTGCTTCATCCCATTTTTTCTCCCTCACCTGCCTTTTCCCTTTTTCTTCCCTTTCCTTTCTCTCATCTCTACTTGTTCTGGAGGAGTTCTTTAGGCAAACGTGATGCTCATCTTTACAAAGACTTCGATCAATTAGAAAAAGATGTCCTTCCTTCCAGATTCATTACAGGCATCTACCAGAGAAATGCTGCAAGAGTTATACAAAACTGCAGCGACCTGGGGCCCCTAGAGCTCTGGGAGTTGTGCAGTGCACAACCTGTGTAGCAGTGGTGGCTGTGTTGGGCAATTTCATGTATTCCCATGTCATTGGCTATCACCTAAATGCTACTGGCTCTTCCGTTTTTGACCTTATAGCATCATGCCTGCATGTCCAACTGCCCTTCAGACATTTCTTAGAAAACCCTGAGGCAGCCTAAATGTTACATATGCAAATTTGGATTACTGTTTACTCCAAACCTGCTTTTCCTTGTATAGACTCATTGTAGACTCTCCTCCTTTCTAGATAACTAAAATTACAGGCCTGTGAGTCCTCCCCCATAGAGTTCCTGAATCCTGTGATTTATCTACACTTCCCTTTTTATTTCAGTTTTAGTCACCTGTCAGCTGGGGCCTTGGCCCTTGCGGCCATCTCTTAATACTCTTTCCCTGGTGTCACACCCCTTCATGTACCTTTCAACCAGAGTACTCTTATAAAACGCAAACCTGATGTGGTACCCATCAGGGCTCTCTGATGCCTTCTCTTTTCTTGTCCCTGCCTCTTCTCTGGCCTTATTTCTGATCTTCCTCTCTTCCCCCAAATCTTCAGGTATTCCTAGTCTAAGTACAAGCCCTGGAGATTCAGCAATGAATAAAACAAAGGCCTTGGCCTCTTGGAGCTTATTCTCCTAAAGGGTTGGGGTCTTTGAGCCTTTGCTCCCCCTCTTCCTAGGCTGCCCACCCTGGCTAATCTGCCTGGATCAGGTCTGCTGGCATTGCAGGACACAGCTACAGTGTCATAATCCTCAGTAGAATTATCATTCTTCTTTTGAGGTCCTCTTTGCATCCTGAATTTCATTACCTACCTCGAGCAGGGTCTAGCCTTACTAGGCTGTGTGCCTCTGACACTTTCCGTAGCGCTTAGTACATAGTAGTTGCTTAATAAACCTTTATTGAGTGAATGGTATACAAGTATGGGCATGTTTTTTGGATCATGTCTTTCTACTATGTCTAATTTTCCTCTCTTTGCTCATGCTCTTTGTCAAGATTATCCACCCCAGCATCTCTCTTATCTCTTATGAGCTTCTCACTCTGTTTTTAAATGTTTCCTTCTTGTGGGAACACTTGTATTGTTCGTGGGAATGAAAACTGGTATAGCAATTACTAGGTATTTATCCCAAGGATACCAAAATAGTGATTGGAAAGGGGACATGTACCCCAGTGTTTATAGCATTGCTATCAAATTATGAAATTAACAACAAATTTTGGAAAGAGCCTAAATGTCCATTGACAAATGGATAAAGATGTGGTGTGTGTGCATACACACACACAATGGAATATACCTGGCGGTCAAAAAGATTAAAATCTTGCCGTTTGCAACAACGTGGATGGAACTAGATAGAGTGTATTATGTTAAGCATTATAAATAAGTCAGAGAAGGACAAATATATGAGTTCACTCATATGTGGAATTTAAGAAGCAAAACAGAAGAACATAGGGAAAGGGAAGGAAAATTAAGATAAAAACAGAGAGGGAGACTAACCATAAGAGACTCTCAAATACAGAGAACAAACCTGGGGTTCCTGGAGGGGAGTGGGTGGGAGGTGGGCTAAATGGGTGATGGGCATTATAAGGAGGGCATTTGTGGGGATGAGCACTGGGTGTTATATGTAAGTGATGAATCACTGGGTTCTATTCCTGAAACCAATACTACACTGTGTGCTAACTAACTTGATGTTGAATACATTAAAAACATTTAAAAAATGTCCTTATTGTGAACTTTTGCTGATTCATTTCCTTGATAACCTTTTAACAGAACAAATTGCTTTTTTCCCTATGTCGGTAGTATCTGTTCAGTTAGTACTGAGTACCTACCACTCACCGGGAGTTGTGCCAGGCTCTCAGGACAT
Source organism: Suricata suricatta (assembly GCF_006229205.1). Classification (NCBI taxonomy): domain Eukaryota; kingdom Metazoa; phylum Chordata; class Mammalia; order Carnivora; family Herpestidae; genus Suricata; species Suricata suricatta. The sequence continues at coordinate 116,134,349 of NC_043700.1, forward strand.
AGAAATGAAACAGGCCTCATCTTGTCCTCAGGGAGTTCCTAGTGTAGTACGGGAAGGCATTTTGTTCATGCCTTGCTGTGCCTGTGGTCTGCGGTTGGCTGTCTCCCAAGTAATGTTCAGGGACCCAGCCCCTGCCATGTGGCTCTGCTGACCCCATTCATTGTGCTTTACTTTATGTGGAAGGGAAAAAAGAGCGTGGAGCAGACAAGCCTACTTCTGAAAGCCTCGCCTCAGGAGTGGCACACCACTTTTCTTACATTCCATTGGCAAAGACAAGTCCCAAGGCTGCCCCAGATTGCACGGCAGCCCGGCACGCGGTCTCACTGGGCCCAGGAAGAAATGCAAGCCCGGCCAGCATCCCTCATTCTGGTGGCAAACTGCGGTATTATTAGTTGCCTATGTAACTGTTCTCTTGGTTTAGAACACTTTCACCCAAAATACTTGTACGACGCGCTCCCTCATTTCGTTTAAATCTCCGTCTTCTCTGAAAGCCGTCCAAGTGTAAGGCCACCCAATCTAGAAAAACTCCCCATCCCACTGTTAAGCTGCATTTTCCCCTTAAGAGCCCCTATCACTCACATACAGTTTTCATTTGCCTCCCGTCTCCTCCTTCATCTCTTCCTCCTTGCCCGCCCCCAGAAGAAGTACAATGAGGAAACAAGATAGGTTTTGCTTTCCTGCAAGATAGGCTTGGCTCTGTCTGCAGAGCCTAGAGTAGTGCCTGGCACTTCAAGGAGTGTGGACTCCTTGAAGGCAAGGATTGTCTTCCGTGTTTCAATAAATATTTGGTGAGCAGTGCTTTGTGCTAGGCAGGCCCTGAAGATGCATGCTGAACCAAGATATTTAGGTTCCTGTTCTCCTGGAGCATATATTCTATTCTGTGTCTCTTTCAACTTTTTCTCTGTGCTTAGCATTTAGAAACATTTAAATATAGGTGTGTGGAGGGAAAAAAAATTCATTAGCAGCGTACTTCAAAAATCTCCCTGTAGGAACTATGGTTTCAGTTGGAGATCATGATAATTGACGTGAAAGACTGCAGTTCATGGGAAAAACTTGGATGAAAATCTACCCTGCTCTGCTTTAGCCTTTGAAAAAGTTGGCCTCTAAGTCACTCTCGTCATTGCTAATAATACCACCAGTGGGGGGACACTTGAATAAAGAGGCATTTGTCACCCAATGGTAAGATAGCAGCATGTCTTGTTATCTGGGTTGGAATATGTAGTCATTAAGTGGCATTTGGACTAAGTCTGATTAGAATTTAGAATCTACTGGGAGACAAATGGTAATATGTTTCTGTTTAGAAAAATTGCTTTTTCCACCTTAAGATCTTTTGGATTAGGGAAAGATTAAAATTAATTTTAAGGGAACGCTTGTCTTTGAAGGGCCTGGTTGTGTGCTGGTGGAAGTTCTTCAGGGAAGTGACCTTTCAGGAGGGAAGAGCAGAAACAGCTCCATACGGTCGGTCACCTGATTCTACACCGAGGGGAAAATGACAGAAACTGCTTGTTGGTGTTCTGTAGGCTGTAGCAGTTGGTTGGCCCAAGTTTCTACTTTCTACCAGTTGTGAAAATTTAGCCTGAATTTGAAGAACCCCTGAACGTTCATGTTTTGTCTGAAGATACAAGGACTATAGACTGCAGCTCTGGCTTGTCAGTGGGTACAGTTTTTCCAAATACAGAAAAGCGTTTGGAACCTACTTATCATGTTTGAAGTATTTCTGGCTAGGGATTATTGAAGTAATTCAAGCAAAATCAGTATCTAATGATGGTTTAGAAAATGCTTAAAGTGTTGAAGAAAATGGTGTTCATGTAATAATTTAGCATATATAAATCTCTAAACTCTCATGTGAACTCCTACTCCTCAGTTTCTTTATTAGGCTATTTTTACTCCTATTTATAAATTATTCTTCCTTTCTGGTTAAGGACAGAGATAAAGATAGAAAGTTTCCCACTCATTATAACATCACCCTATTAGACTGTTGATGCCAACAACATTCATTTTGAATATCTGATCATGTTTTGGGGCGCCTGGGTGGCTCAGGTTAAGTGTCCAACTTCGGCCTGGGTCATGATCTCACGTGTGAGTTTGAACCCTGTGTCGGGCTCTGTGCTGACAGCTCAGGGCCTGAAGCCTGTTTTGGATTCTGTGTCTCCTTCTCTCCCCCTCCATGCTCTCACTCTGTCTCTGTCTCTCAAAAATGAATTAATGTTAAAAAACATGTTTTTGAATATCTGATCATGTTTTGCCATTTGTACATTCGTACATACTATGTTTAAGATTATTCTTTAGGATTTCCAAATTTGACAGATTGGGAAGGGAGATCCTAGACTGATCTTTGGTAAGAAATCTTAACCAAAACAGAGATGTCTTTTTGCTGTAGGGAACGTGGCAGGGACATTGTCCCACTGTCTGTCTCCAGAGGCTTGTTTCCATCTGTGTTTGGCTGCACTGTGTTGGGGGAAGGGAATATGTAAGCCAGAAAGAGTACAGGTTTGAGGCAGAGGCACAGGTTAGAATTTTGCTCTGCTATTCTTGGAGGGAGTTACTTCTCATTTGCTGATTCTGTTTCATCCTTATCCTAGTGGGGACGTTTACAGACCTACCCCACAGGGTGCCGGGAGATGAAAGGAGAAAACCTACCGAGGCCCAGCACACAGTAAGGCTGGGACAAGAGTCCCTACCTATGCCCTGCTGCTGGGGACAAGGATTGAAAGTTTGCAATTTGTGTCAGAACGACAGCCTGAAAAATCAGACAGGTTAGGTTTCCAGTGACTTCTGCTCTGATGCTCAGTAAGTGTGTGCAGGTGGTCAGCAGGGAAGGCTAACAGTGAAACTAGGGAAAGCTAAGACAAAACAGCAGAATTCAGAAACTGCCATCTGGAGTGTTTTGATGACCGGGGAAGGGAAAAATAAAAACCCACCAAAGGCACTTGGAAATACTCTGCGTTTGTTAATCAGGAGCCCGGCCAGTGGATGGGTCTCTGAGGTTGTACCACATTAACTGCCCTGCACTCAAGCCACTGCCCCGCCCCCGCGACTCCTCTGCAATTTTTAAAGCTTTCCATTTAATCTCAGCTCAGCCTTTGGTGTGGACCGATTTTGCCAGCCAGGAGATTGAGATCCAGGGGCAACATAAAACATGGGTTTTAATTGCTAGTTTCATTAAAAATTACCTTTTCTAAGCCTTCTTAAAAAGCTTTTTAGTTTTCTAATCTTCTATTCCAGTAGAATTTGAAATGCTTTTATTTTTTTTCTAATGGCTTTTAAAAATTACAGTATTCTACCAGCATGACATTTTAGAGAAAATTTCTTTTAGATTTCTTATGCTCAGTTGAGACAAACATACCTTTTATTTTTTTTTAATTGCCTTCTCTCAAGCTGCTGTGTTTTAAAGCGGGTATTTGAGTGATGGGTAAAATAGCCCCAACCCAAAAGGGGATTCTAAGGTGAGTGCCTGTGTCCTGCTCCGGGACAGAGCTGAAAAGTTGTGGTAAGTAAAGCCCTTCCTTCTTTAGCCCTGTGGGGTGACTGATCGAGGGGTGCCTGCTGCATTGGAGCGATGGAGGAATGGCTAGGAAGGCTGACTCCTTTCAGCACTGACTAAATTAAGTCTGATCTTTTGGAGTGCCATGCAAACCTCACGTCAGTATACTTAATTTAAAAAAAAAATGAAATCCTTCTTTTAGTAAAAAATTTCAGAATAAATTTAAACAGAAAAATTTTAGCTTTCTTCATGTATCGCTGTTCACACCTCTTCATCTGTTTTTATGAAGTCATCAGAGGATCAGCTTAGAAGGGAACTCTGGGTCCTGATTGCCCGCTGAGAGAGATTCTGTTCTTATCTGCAGCGACTGACTCACCATTTCTGAAGAAATATCTCCGAACTACTATAGCTCTTCCTTTCAAATTAAAGTCCGTAATCATATCTGCAGGGGCTTCATAGCGATGAGAAAATATACCCTAGAACTTTTCCTTTTCTTCCTCCCAGATGAAAGTACATGTTGTAACAGACCCTCCCCCCCTCCCCGCCCTGCCATTTTAATTGTAGGCTTAGATAGAAAAATGAAAAGATAGAAATCCATCCCTTTCAATAACTAAAATAATATGTAACGGTGAACTGTGGGTTTGGTGGGTTCACAGTGTCACAAAGCTAAGCGTTCTGGGTGCGTAGGGAAGGGGGGTTGCCAGAGCTGGCACATTCCTGTCTCTGGATGCTTGGCCACTATATTAAGAGCTGTGTTTCCCAAAATTGTGCCAAGGAACCTAGTTCCCGGAGACGCACCCCACCCCCGCCACTGCCACACACCTGTACAAGTTTTGTGGTCAAAGAAATTTTGGGGGGCAATATAAAATCTCCTCTTCACTGTGCACGTTTGAAGACCCTCAATAAAGGAATACCCATAAAGGGACCTATCTTAGCTTGGCATTACTAAGCTGGCCAAGAGATTATGGCACAGAGCTAGCTCAACATACCCCACCCCCCCCAAAGCTTGACTCTTCTCTGTAAGGGCTCTGTGGAATTGTCAGTCCTTAGAAAACACTTTGGGGAGTTTTCTGACGGGCTTTGATTTACATTGTACCAGAAGGAAAGAGATGCTAGTCACATTTAATAGCTTAAGAGGTACTGTTGCTGCCTAAGAGGGGAGTAGACAAGAATGAGCTCATTTTAGATTTCTTTTTTGGATGATGTTGTTAGAATCTCTTTTGTTTTAATTCTCCTTAGAAGTCAACCACTTGAGCAACAATGAAAACAAATTTTAAAGGTGGACAGAACTTTTGTCCACATATTTCTATTTTGTCTGTGGGTATGTGGAAACGGAGCTATCAAACTCAATCACAGTTATTAAAATATTTTTTAGAGTTTTAGGTTTACAAAAACCTTGCAAAGATAGTACAGTTTCTTTTTTTAGATTTTTTAATGTTTTTTAATTTATTTTTGAGAGAGAGTGAGTGAGAGAGAAACAATGCTAGCAGGCGAGGGTGAGAGAGAGAGAGGGAGACACAGAATCAGAAGCAGGCTCCAGGCTCCGAGCTAGCTGTCAGCACAGAGCCTGACTTGGGGCTCGAACCCACGAACTGCGAGATCATGACCTGAGCCGAATCCGGACTCTTAACCGACTGAGCCCCCCAGGTGCCCCAGCACAGTTTCTTTTTACCCCACATCCAGTTTCCCATTCTTCACATCTTATGTGTTACTATGGTACATTTGTTCCAATTAATGAATTGATGTCAATATGTTTTTATTAACATTCTTTGAAAGTCCATTCTTTAATCAGATTTTCTTATTTTTCTTTAATGTCCTTTTCTGTTTCACATTCTTACCCAGGATACCACCTTCTATTTAATATCATGATTTCTAGGCTTCTCTTTTTTTTGTGACTGTTTCTCAGACTTTGTTTTTGATGATCTTGACAGTTTTGAGGAGTGCTATTCAAGTATTTGAATGAGCTCATTTTAGTATTTTGTACAAAGCTTCTCAATTAGGATTTGTCTGATGTTTTTCTCATGATAGAGAAAGATAGAGTTAAGGTTTTTTGGGGGAAGACCCCGGAAGTAAAGTGATAAGACCCTTGGTCATATCAAGGGTACCTGCTTTTATCAAGGTGACTTACACTGTTGATGTTGGGTGTGGTCACCTAGCTGATGGAGGGTCTGTCCGGCTTCTCCACTGTAAAATCACTCCCCATCCTACTTGTCCACTCTGTGCTCTTTGGAAGGATGTCATTATGCCCAGCCCAGAGTTCAGGAATGGGAGGTTATGCTCCTCTTCCTACTGAGGATAGGGTATATTATTTGAAATGTGCAAACAGATTTCAAAGTGTGTGACTTTAAAAACTACTTGGACACTAGAGGCACCTGAATGGCTCAGTCGGTTAAGTGTCCGACTTCGGCTCAGGTCATAATCTCACTGTTTGTGGGTTTGAGCCCCGGTTTGGGCTCTGTGCTGACAGCTCAGAGCCTGGAGCCTCCTTTGGATTCTGTGTCTCCCGCTGTCTCTGCCCCTCCCCTGCTCACCCTCTGTCTCTTTCTCTCTTCTCAAAAATAAATAATACAAAAGTACTTGGATAGTAGAATTGTTACTATTGCATTCATTATAGTTACCTACAAACTAGTTATGATGGACATTTTATTCTAACTAATAAGGAAAAGCAAGCTTCCCAAATTGAAGCCACCCAGCTTTGATCAGACTGTCGAATTTGTATCTCTGCCAGTGTTTGTTCTTAGTAGCATGCCAGAAGTTCCAGATGCTGCCCTCTCTTTTTTTTTGTGGCGAGATTTAATCCTGTTTGTGTGTTTTTTCTGCTTCAGTTGCGTTACTGTCCGTTTTGGAGACCGCAGACCTGTTTGTACTGCTTACATTACTGTTGAGTGTGTGCCCTATTTAAAAAGCGCTATTATAATAAGACTTTTAACATTTTTATGTATTTTAAGGGTACTACTATCAAAGGCAGTCTTTTGTGTCTGATTGGCTTTGACTTTGTCACCCCCAACAAGAGTATGTAACTAAAGATTTTCTGTGTAGTCAACTTTCAGGTCACTTCATATTTAACATTTTTGCACACGATAGTACAATGTGGTTGTAGGGATCATTCTGCCCATTGGTTCTTTCAGAATACAGTATAATTTTTTTTAACAAATTTGTTATCTAAAAATAGCCATTTCAGTTACTTTTTGATAAGTATAAACTTGGTGAGAATTGGAAATTTCTTTCCTATATGTATATTTCCTTCTTTATATATGAATTTTAAAAGGTTAGAAATATTTTTAAGGATCTTCTATATAGATAAAAAGGTGAAAAAATAGATTTTCATTATCTTTAGCCAGGAATGCTAATAATTGGACTTGAGGAGAAGACTTTCCTTAAGGCATGATTCACACTCAGCACTTTTATTGCTAGATATGAGTAATGGCCTATCCCATCCACAGAAGAAAAAAATGGGTTAATAGAGAGAAATTTTCAGTTTCAGGTTTTTCTCTTGTCAACTTAAGTCTCTGGCACCAGCTACCGCATGCCTGTTGGTGAGTATTAATAGATGTGAATGAACGGATAAATAGCAAAAGTCTGTTGACAGAGGAACTGCTACAACCAATTAGTTCAGTGACGGTCTCCATACTGTTCTGTTGAACACACACATTTAGGCTGTGCTTTAGTATGACATTCATATACTGCCTTCTCTTACCGGAAAAATTGTCCCTGGTCCATAAGAAGAAACAAAGTATTTCAGAATCTCCTGCTTTCTCTCAATGGGCAGTATAGCTTCCAGGTGCTTCATCCCTGAGCAAGTTTGAAACCCACTGTGCTGATGAATAAGAGGCAAGGGAGCCCCTGGGAGCTTACTGAGACAGGAAGGCATGGGTCATCTGAAAGTTGTGTAATAATTGCCTGTATATCCTTCTGCAGGAAGGATAGAATTGACTTTCCCACCCACATATTTGGCATGAAATTCCCCTGCATCTCAGGCCAGGGCTGTGTGTAAGGATTATGAAGTCCCCAGTGGGTTGGGTTGTAGGTGGAGATACCAGTCCGGTGCTGGAGAGCTATTCCTGCTAGAGAGAGGCGTGTGTGTGTGTGTGTGTGTACACACATGTGAGTGCAAATGCCTGAAGTGATTTTCCAGTCTTTTCACAAGAAGAAAAAAAATTAATCAGCTTGCTTTTATCCTTAATAACATCTAACAGTGTGGTAGATCTTTTTTCTTCAAAAGGGTAGACTAGATGACTGGGAAGTTGTTAGTTTATAGTTTTGTTATCAGCATTGTGATGGTACTGATGGTGGTGGATAAAGCAAGGTACACAAAAGCAGTCTGAAAATAGACTTTTAATTCTGCCTCCATTCCATCTACTTCCTAAGTTTTAACTACTTTTTCAAAAATCTATCTTTTAGCATAATACTTGGAAAATATTAATGATAACTTATATATTATTAATTACTTATTAATATTAGTAATCACTTTGAGGCAAAGTATGATTTATTCACTCAGTTTGTTTTAGAACACCTACTAAGTGCAAGGTGCTGTGCTGTGGAACTGCAGTGGATAAGATATATATGGTCACCGTTCTCTTGAGCATACATTTTAGTAAGGGTGACCATTGAAAAACAACTACAGATATAATTAAGAGATAATTTCAGGTTGTGGTAAGTGAGGTGAAGGGGGAAATAATCAGGCGATGTAGTAAAGACTAGCAAGAGTGGGCAGGAAAGACCTCCCTCAGGGACACTGTCTTCTGGAGTGAGTCCCTGAGTGGGGAGAATAACCCATAGTCTCCCGGAGGAGAAGGAAGACATTAGTGAGCCTGAAGGTTGAGGTGGGAAATGGCTTGGTGAGGTCAAGGAGTAGAAGGTCTTGGGTGCCTGGAGGGACTGCGGAGAGGTGAACTTGAAGAGGTGGTAGGAAGGAGAGGTTGGAGACCTTTGTGGCTCATGGAGCATGATGTGCCTACAGAAAAAGTGTTCATATGGGTGGATTTTCACAAATTCAGCATACCTGTGTAACCAGTTTCCAGATTAAGAACAACCTGAACATCTCCAGTACCATTAGGAAGCATTGCTTTGAGGCTGCTGGAAGCTATTGCTCACCTACATGGCTAGCCCCTTGTGTGCACGGTCTAATCACATTTCAGGGTCTGGCTGTGGGGAAACTTCTGGTTTTCATAGGTTGTGTCTTTTATAACCATGCAGCAGCTCACACGGCATTTATCTCTGAGATTTTATAATCTGTGTCCTCCCCCCACCTCCAGCCCTCACTCTGACCACATAGGTGAAGTTATTTAGTAAACAGGACACATCTGTTTCCTAAGAATCTTTTCTTCAGAAAGCAAGGATTGTCCTTTTAGAGGATTCTTTCTCTTAGTATTTGTGGATCTGCCCTTCAGGTCCAGGCTGAACTTTTGTTTTCATTCAGAATGTATGCATGTTAATGAGAGTTTGTACTTTCTGTGGCAATGGAATCTTTTAGGGTTTGTTGTCTCATTATATTTAGCTTCTTTTATAAAAGTCCTGCAGGGGCATTTAACCAAATTTAAGCTAGAAATAAATTTAAGCTAGAAATTAAAGATAATATAGTAATTTCAAATAGCTTTGTGTTCAAGATGAGATTTGAAAGTTATTATTCCACAGTGAATTTTAATGATTATTGTGTACAGTGGCATTTATGGATGTACAGTAACTGAACAAATATAATTAGCACATTAGATTATGGATTTGTAATACAAAATGTGAACTTTTTAATAAGCTTTCTCCATAATGGTTCATGCTGTGAACACACGAAGTATGAGGCACTGAACTTCGCTAAATCATGGCAGGGCGTTTGGAATCAGTGGGCTCATGTTTCAAATCAAGATGAGTTTCAATTTTTCTAAAAACACAGCTAAAAAGTTAAAAGGCAGTTACATAACCAGATATTTTATATCCTTTTGGGGAGTTGGGATGAGATGTTTCTTTTTATAATGGAAGGAAATTTTTACTTTTGAAGAGATCAAGTATAAAATGGAATTGAACTTACACTTGGAGGAAAACTTGTTGATTGTAAGACCTTGTTACTTGTTAGCATCTTAGCACATCACCAGAAATGCTTTTGACATTTTCTTTAGGAAGACTTTTGGAGAAGAACTAGCTGAAGTCTGAAATTTGGTTTGGTGTGGTCTTGCCCAATCTGGCGGTTTGTCGTTTTGACCCTTTGATCTGCTGATCCCAACAAACTATCTGGAAATATGCCCAAAAATATATAAATGCCTATTTCACCATTGAAAGATTCCTTTACTGATAGCATATGAACAATTTCCTAATGAAACAATGTCTTCTTAAAACATTTTGAATGAGAAGTGTATTATTCCCCATCTGTATCATGTTATCTTTTTAAAAACTCATTTTTTTCCCATTATCAAGATAATATGATCTGGATGGACAGTTTGGAATGATGCAGGATCCTTTTCTTTCTAATTTTCTGTAATACCGCCACCTAGGGATAACATTTTTTAAACTGTCTAGTACTTAATGTATTGTTTTCACTTCCTTTAAGATACATTTTAGTGTTTTAGCCTAGACTTTAATGATTTTTCCCTCTTGGAGGTTTCGGTTGGTTCTAAAGTGCTGTCCTACTGGTTTAGCTTTTACTTAATTTACTCTACTACATTTGGACAACAAATCAGATAATTTTACACTAGTGGTGTTATCTAGTAGATGTCTTGCTTACTGTTCCAGTTTAAGATGTTAGCTCACAAGTTTTTACTAGAAATACATATTTCACAAAATGTTGAAAATCTATGCCTTCAATTAAATCATGGCCATTGTTTTGTTGACTGGCATTGTAGTGGGATCAAGTAAAGTCACAGTAAATGAGCTACTGATCATTTAAAATCATTCACATTGTATGACAACCTGGTAAATTGCACGTGTTTTTTGGGAGGTGAACTAGTTGCAGGGAAAGGGGATAGAGGTACAGAACCTGAACTCACAGCGGTAACCAGTGCTCTCTGTGAAGTTGGGGGTGTATTAGCTAATATACTTGAAAGATGCTTCAGCTGTAGCTAGATCTACTGATCAGACCATGTAAGGATCTCTCCATTCTTTTCTGTCTCTTGAGTTGACTTCATTCTCAGTCAGGATATCCCCCATGGATTTAAGATGGACACCGCACTTCTTGGCATCTTTCCTACTTTTTTAGTAACTAGCAAATGAGAGTTTCTCCTCCTAAATTCTCAAGTAGAAGTCTGAGACAGTCGTGGGTCTCATTGGATTAGCTTTGAGAACTTGTTATTCCCAAAGTAGTCATTGTGGTAGGTGGAATGTTATGCTTCCCAGGGTTGGGTCACATCCCTCTTAGCTCACCAGTCAGTGTGTTGTTGCCCCAATGAAGATCAAGATGATGTGACAAGAAGAGGAGAAATATACTTGAAACGAGCAGAGAAGCAAGAGAAGACATTTAATTCCATAAGCGGGAAGATTTTTTTTCTTTTTTGCTACAAATATGTTGATTACCATAAAAGGTGATAGAGCTTAGGACTGAGAATATTAACCTGGTGTTCATATGCTTCCTAAGGGATCGTGAAGGACTTTTTTGATGTCTGTGAATGCCCTAAATTTCTAGGTAAATTTCATGTGAGCACATGTGTGCACACACATCTGTACACCTGACCACATTTTTCTTGAGGGGCCCAAAGGGGAATTGTGAACCCACAAAAGGTTCAGAACCACTGATGAAAACATCCTGACAAGAAATGGTTCCCGACTTGATGAGGTTAAACAACTTACTGTGTGTGGGAGAAGCAAAAAAGAATGATGTTACCTTTGGAGAAACACAGAGGCATTTAAGCTTTACGATGAATCAGTAACTCAGGTGAACGAATTCAGGCTGTAGGAGCTTCAAACAAAATCTATTACGGATGAGACTGTAATAAAATGGGTTTCCACGGCGCTGCCAGTTCGACGGTTAATGACTGGAAAGGTGCTGCCAGCTGATTTTGGCTCCATGCTTTGAAGCAGGCACAGGCTCCCCTCTTGCCATTTGGAAATAAAGGGCAAGTGATAAAATATGTTACTTCGCTCTCATAAGCAATTTATGACCACGGTTTAATAAAAGTTTAAGAAGTGTTCTTTCCCTGGATGAGGGGGGAAAGCCAGCAAGCTTTAGTGGAAGTTTAGTGTTCGATGTTCAACCCCTTGATATCTCTGCACCACTTTGCACTGGGAACTGCCCGAGAAAAGCAAGAGGGAGAGCAAGCCTGAGGTTTCTTTTTTTCTTTTTAAAAAATTTTTAATGTCTTTATTTTATTTTGAGAGACAGTGATTGGGGGAGGGACAGAGAGAGAGGGAGACACAGAATCGGAAGCAGGCTCCAGGCTCTGAGCTGTTAGCACAGAGCCCAATGTGGGGCTCAAACCCACGGACTGTGAGATCCTGACCTGAGCTGAAGTCAGATGCGTAACCAACTGAGCTCCTCAGGTGCCCTCCTGAGGTTTTTTAAAATCCATTCGGGGCTGCTGTTGTACTTGTCCGTTTTGGTCCTCCCGCCCCGCCTTCCCAAACTCAAGTTGTCCCTGTGGGTTTAAACATCAGCTTTCTGCTTGGGATGCGGTCAAGGGCTCCGGCTCCAGCGCCGTTGGCTCTGCAAGCCTCGTCCGTTTACGCACAGCACATTCTAGGCTAACATCACTGGCTTCACTCTTTCCAGGTTTGAATTATTACGTAAACATCAGATATTGTGGGCTTTGTGAAAGGATTCGTAGTCTCTAATATTTAGTTAAGGAAAAAGAAGAGTTCTAGAGAGTGGGATTTGTTTAAAGGATTGCCTCATGAAAATGTATGCAGTGTGGGTCTGTTTTAATGTCTCCCCCACCCCCTCCCATTCTTGAGGCCATTTGGTTTTAACATCTGACTCTCTCTCCGCCCCGGACCTTGTTGACTCCTGGTTTAGGTGCTTTCACAGCCAGCATGCGCAGAGTCTTTTGCTCTGCATTAGTGGCCTTAAAACTTTATTAACAGAGATCTATAGTGAGATGTGTTTCTACTTTGTGACCCAGTGTAGACATGCATAAATGTGTTTATAGGTGTAACTAAAAAGGTTTCACAAGCAATATTTACTTTTATAGCATACACTGCAGAATCTGATACCGTATTTTCTGTTCCTTGGGGGAAAATACTGCTGGTCTACACTCATTAAATCAGTTTTCATGACCCACTAATGGTTTGCTACCTACAGTTGGGAAGTCACCTCTCCAAGGACTACTGTGTGGCATAGTGTCCTTTGCACCGCCATGATGAGGGATGGCTCAGGGCACCACGGAACCGCACTGGGCCTCTTTATGCGGCACAGCTGAACTAAGTTGTGTGTTGTTAGCACACTGATTTTTGGAGGCAGTAGGACATAGTGGTTAAGAGCAAATGTTTTAGTTAGAGGGCTTCGTTCATTCTTGGCTCTGTGTCACCACTGTTTGTCTCTGGTGCTAGGCAAGTTTCTTAACCTCTCTTAGTTTCTCCATACTTAAAACAGAGATAGGAAGAATACTTACCTTAAAGTGTTATGAGGGTTGGGGTGCCTGGGTGGCTCAGTTGGCTAAACATTCCACTCTTCATTTGGGCTCCGGACATCATCTCAGAGTTTGTGAGGTTAAACCTTGCATCAGGCTCCACCCTGGCAGTGTGGATCCTGCTTGGGATCTTGCCCCCGCCCCCCCCTCGTCTGCCTTCCCCTGGTTGCTCACATGCGTGCTTGCTCTCTCTTAAAAAATGTTGTGAGGGTTGAATTATATAAAGATTTAACATTAAGCACATAGCATTTAAGGAATGTTTGTTGTTAATATTGTTAGTATCTTAATATTTACATGTATCCCCAGTTGGATTACATTTTTTTTTCTGCCCTTGGAAAAATTTGTGTTGAGCCCATTAAGAGTGTGGCTTAAGTGTAGGGGTAAAGTCTGTGTTCCAAAGGCAGATTGTAAGCAGTGTGGTTAAATGGGAACAATATATTGCAGCCATTTATACCTTGAATTACTCAGAACTAATTTCAATTACAAGTGACAGAAGCCCCAATCAAACTGGCTTACGCAAAACCAAGAAATTATTGACTCACATAAGTCTACGGGTATTGCTTTAGGCATTGGCCGCATCCAGCTGCTCTGACGATGTCAGCAATGTGTGTCTCTTCATCTCTTGCTCTGCCTTTCCCTGTTGGCTTTATTTTCAGGCAAGCTCGTTCCAAGCAGTGGCAGAAACAGTCACCAGCTGCTCCAGTTTCATATCCCAGTAGTGGAAAGAGAAAGCCTCTTCTCTAGTGGCTCCAATTTGTCCCACACCTGGGGGACATTGACTCTGATGGATTTGAGTCCTCCTCTCCTGACCCTCCGCCCCTCTCTGTTGGGGATCCAGAGGAGGCAGGAGCATCTGCCCTGTGGACTCAGGCCCGCTCAAACCACTTGGGGAGAGCAGGGCGGGCTCCTGCATGGGGAAGTCCTAGCAGATGCCTGCCGTGCCCCCTCATTTCTCCTCAGAACATAGGACTTCCCACTCCAACAGAGTAATGTTGACACTTAGGTACTCTGAATTCCAAACTACATCTCATCTTCACTGTGAGTATAGCTGTGCTCAAAGGTCTACTATACCATCTTTCCTGATCACTGCTGGGAGGAAAAAAAAAGGTTTTCAGTCACCCCATCTTTTTGTTACCACTTAAAAGTCATTTTCTTCTTTTAATGTTGTGCTGCCTCTGATCTGCTTTCCCAAGTTTTTAGTACCAGTTACTTTGATTCTAAACCATAAGCTACAAAGATGCGACACCCCACCTCCTCAGTGGTCACTCCCTTTCGTTTTGCGGTCTGTCCAGTCTGAGGGTCATGACTGCATTTTGTAGCGCCTTTTTTATCCTCTGCCTGTAAATGAGGATCAGACTCCATGAGGTAAGACTTCTCAGTTATTGGACAGCCCATGACTGTCCCTATACTTGTTCTTGTGTGTGGGTGTGTGTGCGTGCACACACACACACACACACACACACACACACACACAGATGGGCAAGAGACGGTGGGCACTCTGGTTTCAGTAGGGGCTCCAGATGGTGAATTGTGTCTGCCAGGGTGTTTAAAGAGAACAGTGGTCTGGAGCCAGCAGAGTTGAGGTCATACCCTGGAGCCTTTCAGTGCTGAGTGTAAGATATTTTAAGTGCACGATTTAAATCAGAAACAAGATAAGCCCTCCTTTACTTTTTTATTATATTGAAATACACATACAGTTTATCATCTTGACCATTTTAAGTGTATGCTTCAGTGGTATTAAAGATATTGACGTTTTTGTGCAACTTTCAGTGCCATCCATTCCCATAGCTCTTTTCATCTTGGAAAACTGACACTCTGTACTCGTTAGACAACAGCTTTCTGTTCTCTCCAGCCCCTGGCAACCGCCATTATACTTCATTTTTAGGAATCTGACTATTTTAAACCTCATATAAGTGGAATCATACAGTGTTTTTCTTTTTGGGACAAGCTCTGCTTAACATCGTGTCCTCAAGTTTCATCCATGTTGTGGTGTGGGACAGGATTTTCCTTTTTAAAGCTGCATGGTACTCCATTGTATGTGTTTAATACAGTTTGCTTGTCTACTCATCCATTGATGGACACTTAGCTTGTGTCCATTGTCTGGTTACTATAAATAATGCTGTAGTGAACATGAGTGGACACATAGCTCTTCAACACCCAGCTTTCAATTCTTTTGGGTAAATACCCAGAAGTGAAATTGCTGGGTCATATGGTGATTCCATTTTTAACTTTTTGAGGAACCTCCATACTGTTTTCACTGTTTTACATTACTACCAGCAATGCACAAGTGTTACAATTTCCCCACATCCTTGCCCAAACATTTGTTTTCTCTTTTTTTGATAGTGGACCTGCTAATCGGTCTGAGGTGGTATCTCATTGTAGTTTTGATTTGCATTTCCCTAATAATTATTGATGCTGAGCATCTTTTCATGTGCTTATTCACCATTCATGTATTTGGAGAAATGTATAGTCAGGTCTTTTGCCCACTTTTTGTACTCTTTTTTTCAAGGCCGTTACTGTGCTCTAATATTAACTGCATAGGATGGATACACCAAATGTTGTGAAGTCTAGACAAACGCATGGATTCAATTATTCCCCAACTATGTACTGTATTATTTTGGGGGCAAAATTGGGAAATTCCCTACAGACAATTTAAAAACTCCTTTTAAAGCCTCAATTTTTATGTGTAAATTTATATCTTTGTGTGTACATATGTGTTACATAAGTATGTAAAATACCAGGCAAGGAACAGATGTGATTTACATGTATTATCTAATGGGAGCTTTGTAACCCCATCATCCACATCCACTTGTGTGCAAACACATGTGTACACAGAGTTGAAGCCCCTTTGTCCCACTAAATTGGGACTAATAATTAACTTGAAGAGTCAGTTAAAATGAAGCTACGTGAAAAATGACACATGCTTTAGACATTTAATTTTAAATGAAAACATAATTTTTAAGCAACATGCTGATTAGCATTTTGTTTTTCCTGGCTGTGCACGTGGAGACCCTGAATGTCTCCTGCCAGTGTTGTCGCTCACTGTAAAATTTTGAGTACCACAAATGCTTTGATGTTTTCCCAGGTGCCCCTGGGCAAATAAAGTTTATTTATTTGTTTTGAGAAAGAAAGAGCACAGACTCAAGCAGGGGAGGGACAGAGAGGGAGAGAGAATTGCAAGCAGGCTCCACGCTGTCAGTGCAGAGCCCGACGCAGGGCTGGATCTCACAAACCAGGAGATCATGACCAGGCCATTTTCTTTGAGGGTGGATCCTCTGGCTATAGTTTCTTCTATAAACTTCAGCCACAGATTATCAGCTACAACTGACCTGTTCATTTCTTGAAGGTGGATCTAAAATTTAGCAATACTTGGAAAGTAATTTATGTTCAAGATCCTTCCAGAATTTTTCCAACCTGTTATAGTGCGCTCTCCCACACCTAATTTAATAGCAGACTTCCTTTTTCTTCGCTGAGCCTTTACAAGGCATTTCACTTAGTTTTTACAGAAATGGCTCTCTCTTGGCATTCATATCTAATTGCTTTTACATGGTGCTTGGATAGTATAAATGCAGAGCAAATACAATTGGCACCAAAATGTTTGAAAAGAAACACAGCTCACCTGGAGTAGGCACACAGCTCCGTTGGCGGGAACAAATGTGAGCAGGTGTGTTGGCAATGTGACCCCCCTCCTCCCCCCAGAGGCTGACACTTCTGTGGGACTTGGTATGTGTTCTGACCTCTATACCTACATTGACTCACTTAAAATCCACAGTACCCCATCACGCAAGGTGCTATTTTTCTTTTCGACAGACCAGGAAAATGATGCACACTGAGGTTTAAGAGATTTGCCTAGGAGTAGCCTGCCAGCTGCCAGCATTCAACCTTCCTTAGGCTTTAGTCAATATATTTTGCAAAGGGAAGGAGAGCATTTTACATGGAGGTAAATCAAGAGTGGGGAGAGAGAGCAGCAAGTGAGAGCAAAACTGTACAGAGATGTCTATCCCTTAAACAGAAACCTCATAATAACACATAAAGACTTCTGAAAACTTCTCCATAGTACCCTAAAATCAGACTAGGCTTTTAGAGGTCAAAATGACCTCCATAACCTATCTTAAACAAGATAGTCAAGGCCCAGAGGGGTGAAATGATTTGCTTTGCAAGCACCCAACTAGTTAATGGCATGTTCTTTATAAGATTTCATTTCCTGGCTTACTCCACATTTTCTTCCAGAAGAAAATGGTACAACGCCAGGATATAATGTTCCTGAGAGAAACAGGCAGGAAATGAGAGTCTCTCCATTTGCCAAGAGAGAAGGAAGGTTGGTAGATGTGAACAACTTCGTGTTCTTGAATCTCCGTCTATCTCAAGCCAGTACAAAACTTGGTCCAGAGACTCGTAGGGCCTTTCGGTCTGGTGACGTGGTTTCATCCATCCTATCTAGAGGAGGAAGGGATGTGGCCAGCTGAGCACATACAAAGTAGGTGGTGATCTCTTTACTCCTTTACATGTAACAAAGCTGAGCCTCAGAGAGGTCAAGTAATTAATCTAGGGCCACACAGCCAAAAAGAGACAGAACCTGGGTGTGAACCTAGTCTTGTTGAAGCTGACATTTGGTGCCATGTCCTGCTGCCACTCCACAGGCCTGGCAGCTGTTCATCCTGCACTGCTATTCAACGACAGTTTTTTGGGTTGTGTGGCTAATTTTTCCTAAAGCTGATTCTAAATACCTCATTAAATCTGTACCATTCTGCAGTCCTCAGCCACAGACGCAATTGCTCATAGTGTTTTGGATAATCTTTACATTTTGTGAATGAAATTGCATCTTGGATGGATGTTTTTAAGCCCACCTGAGGGGAGAAAGTAATACAGATGGGGGTGAATGAGCGTTGGTACAGTGTCAGGATTGGAAGAATCTCTTCCATCTGTCCATTCTCTGTGCTCACATCAGTTGTGTCGCTTCTTCGTCCAGCCTGTGCTGGATGCTTCTTAGCTCAGGAATTAAGAGCCGTAAGACATAGGGAACTCACCATCTTCGCCAGCCCATTTCTTCTTTGGCCTGGAAGACACACTCACATATAATCTTTTATAGGGTGAAGCTGCCTTTTTGTTTTTATGTTTATTATTTTGAGAGAGAGAGAGAACTCCTCATGTGTGAACTGGGGGAGGCGGGGAGAGAGATTCCCAAGCAGGCTCCATGCTATCGGCATCGACTGGAGGCTCAATCCCACAAACTGTGAGATCATGACCTGAGCCAAAATCAAGAGTCCGACACTCACCCAGGTGCCCCAATAGGATGGCTTCTTAAAACATTACTTCAGATTTTTCTTCTGTTTACAAAAAATAATTCATGTTACAATAGAAATTTTGACAACTGAAGAATGCTCATGTAAGAATATGAAAGCCTATGTGTTAATTATCTATAGCTGTGTAACAAATTGCCCCAAGACTTAGCAGCTTAAAGCAACAAACTTTTTTAAAACATTTTTTTAAATATTTTTTTAATGTTTTATTTATTTTTGATACAGAGAGAGACAGAGCATGAGAGGGGGAGGGGCAGAGAGAGAAGGAGACACAGAATCTGAAGCAGGCTCCAGGCTCTGAGCTAGCTGTCTGCACAGAGCCTGATGCGGGGCTCGAACCCATGAACGTGAGATCTGACCTGAGCCGAAGCCGGAGGCTTAACCGACTGAGCCACCCAGGCGCCCCTAAAAACATTTTTAATATTTATTTTTGAGAGAGACAGAGCATGAGTGGGGGAGGGGCAGAAGGAGAAGGGGATATAGCATATGAAGCAGGCTCCAGGCTCTGAGATGTTCAGTACAGAGCTTTATGTGGGACTCGAACCCACGAACTGTGAGATCATGACCTGGCCTTAAGTCAGATGCTTAACCAACTGACCCACCCAGGCACCCCTTAATGCAACAAACTATTGTTATCTCTTGTGCTTTGAGAGTCAGGAATCTTGAGAGTAGCTTAGCTGGGTAGTTTTATCATGAAGTTGCAGTCAAACTGTGAGTTGAGGTTATTGTCATTTGGAAATTGGGGGCTAGAGGGTCTGCTTTTAAATTTAACCATGCGGACATGGACAGGAGCCTTCAGTTCTTGCCATATGGGCCTCTCCATAGAGCTGCTCACAACATGGCTTCCCTCAGCGCCGTGTTGATCTGAGACCACGTGCAGTAGAGGCCATCGGGCCAGAAGCCAGAATCTTTTATAAGCTAGTCTAAAGAAATTAGCATTCCATCACTACTGTTGAAATCTGTTGGTCACGTATCCAGATCAAGTCTATTGTAAAAGGGGACTGCACACGGGTATGAATACCAGGAAGTGGGGATCACTGGAGGCCATCTTGAAGGCTGTCTTACCATAGTTTGTACGTTAAAATTTTGTTTGAATGAATTACATGTTTTTTTACCCATTTTTCGCCACTCCCCCCACTGAAAAATGCAGGGGAATGCAGTGTTTAGGGATGAAGGCCCAATAAACTGTTATCCCATCTCCTAGACGAACTTCTGATTTAATTCCAAGTCTGCCATATTGGGAAGGTTTGGGGAAGAGAGGAGTAATGACAAAAGTGTGGATGAAAAGATCTGGACGTGCCTTGGTCTTGAGGTCTTTTGTGTTTGTGGGAACCTGAGGTCTTGCTGCCTCTACAATGGGATGAGGAGTTTAGGGTTCAGTCCAGGCTGGAACTTTGGAGCAGCTCATGGTTCCTGGACTCCTTCAGTCTATGATTTCAGATACAGTATAAGAAGCAGAGATTTGTGGGACGCCTGGGTGGCTCCGTCAATTAAGCGTCTGACTTCAGCTTGGGTGATGATCTCACAGTTTGTGAGTCTGAGCCCTACAACAGGTTTGCTGCTGTCAGCACAGAGCCTGCCTCGAATCCTCTGCCTGCCCCTCCCCCTTCCCCGCCGGGGGCATCAGTGTGGCTCAAATGGTTAGGTGTCTGACTTTGACTCAGGTTATGATCTCACAGTTCATGATCTCACAGCCCATCTTGGGCTCTGTGCTGACAGCTCAGAGCCTGGGGCCTGCTTCAGATTCTGTGTCTCCCTCTCTAGATCTCTGCCTCTCCCCTACTCGTGTGTGCTCTTTCTCTCTCTCTCTCTCTCTCTCTCTCTCTCTCTCTCTCTCTCTCTCTCAAAAATAATCCTTAAAATTAAAAAGCAGAGATTTGTGACAGGTATTACAAATATTACAAATAATTATTTGATAAAAATATATAAATACTTCATAAGTGTATTTAAAGTGACTTAAAAGTGTTTTTTTGGGGGAAAGAATTTTCTTTATGCAAAAACAATATACTGAGATCCAGTAGGAAATCAATGTTAACATCTGGATAAGTAATATTCTGTAGCCCCCTTCCCAGTGATTAAATCATACAGATAATGTAAGAAACTCCTGGGTACTTAGTATGTAATATAACACATTTATAAACAGTGGAGATTTTTATATCACACATGCAGAGCTTTACAAAAGAAAAACCACACACCTGTATAGTATTTTGGTGAATAATAGTAATGCTAAAGCAAACTGTAATAATCAAATTTGAATGAATTCTTTTATAGTACATGCAGTCAAAAGAAATTTATCGGTAAAAATTGGCACAAAACAAACAACAAAATGGAATAAATTTGAATAAATTCCTGCACAGGCAGCCGTAAGACATGCTGATAAATATTTCAACAAGAACTGATACAAAGTATAACACAAAATATGATTATTGAAGGAGTTCCTATGTCACGCATTCCATAAAAGCAAATCTTATTGAATGGGAATTTGTTATATGCCAAGCAACAGGGAAAAATTGACTGCTCTCCCAAAGCGGCTTGAACCGAATGTTTCCATGCTGGCTTTGAGCTGCGGGTTGTCGTCATCACGTGGGTGTGAACCTTAGAGGTCGGGGGAATAGCCCATGCTTGACTTCTGGGCAGCCGAGTGGTCCTTGGCCCCCTGCCCGTCTGGGGGACCCTCTGGCAGACTACAGCACTAATGTAGTGAACTGGTGTGGCCTCTCTGCACTGCCTTCCTCAGCCAGAGGACACCTGTGGATTTCTCCATCCCAGGCCAGATGTATTGGTGGTCAAGTGTGGAGAGCTGGTGGGATAGCCACAGACTACCCCTCCCTGGTTGGACTCCGAGCGGCGAAGTGTCCCCAGTCATCGTTTTGAAAATGGAGCAACTTCATAACCAACAGTTGACTCCAGAGCCTGTATACCTCTTTCCTTTCAGGCCTTGAGATCTATGGACTTGGAACAGTCTGGTTCCTCTGCTGGGTCTCCATGAGTGTGCAGAATCTGAGGCTTCCTGTAACCATGTTTCCCCTTTTGCTGCTCATGCTTTAGAAGAGACTGTGCCAGACAGAGACCAGGTCCTTCAGGGCATTGAGCCGAACCCTTCACAGGCAGGTACACAGTCCCCTCATCCTACCGCCAGCTGGAATCCAACCAAACCAGCTGAGAGACAGGGAGAAGGCAAACCTAGACATCTCTCCATGGGGGGCAGTGCCTCGGATAGCAGTGCCACAGAGAAAATGGAGCAAAGCCAGGGAGACAGACTTCGAAGCCACAGCTAGGCTTGTCTCAGACCTCCATGTGGGGTCCTTGCCACCTCCTAGCTGGGGGAGACCGCACCGGAGACCTGAATGGTGGCTTGTTCAGTGGCTCACTGGGGTTGGGGGTAGAGCGGCCGGGGCAGCGAGGGGTTTGTAGGGAGTACAGAGTTTGGCAGCCGAACGATCTTTAGTCAATTGCATAATCTCGTATGCTTCAGCTTCCTCACCTGTGAAATGGGGTACCTACCTAATGGGATTGTGGAAAGGATTAAATTAGGTAATGTATTTAAAGGTTCAAGGACCATTTCTGCTGCAAAGTAAGGATTCAGTAATTCTAGCTGAAATATAAAAGTGTAACCCCAGGGCACCTGGGAGGCTCACTGGTCTAAGCCTTCGACTTTGGCTCAGGTCATGATCTCATGGTTTGTCGGTTTGAGCCCTGCGTTGGGCTCAGTGGGGACAGCTCAGAGCCTGGAGCCTGCTTTGGATTCTGTGTCTCCCTCTCTCTTTGCCCTTCCCCTGCTCACGTTCTGTGACTCTCTCTCTCTCTTCTCTCTCTCTCTTTCTCTCAAATATGTGAGTCTAAAAACCTCCCTAGTTTAATCTAGAAACAAAAAGACTCAGGTGGTCTGTAAAACATCTGTTGGTTCTAAGTATTCCTCCCACAGGGTATCACCCATCCATTCCTTTCTTCCCAAGTCCAGTGCCCATCCCGTCTCCTTAGCCTGGGTGAGGATGTAGTGGAGAGTACATCTGGGAGGGTGGAAACAGCTGTGAGTCTAGGAGGTTCCGGCTCAAACTGCTTCCTAGAGCTGTGTTGCCTCTGAGACTCAGTTTCCTCATTTGTCCAAAGGGGATAAGCACTGTCTACTTCTCAGTGTGACGAGCAATAGTAGGAGACAGATGGCCCCTGTAGTCCTGGCGCAGGCTGGTGACCAGCATGAAGTCTCCATTATCTCTGTCTCTCAGTGTCGGGGGGACTTTTGTTCTTGGGCTCATGAGCCCTGTCTACCTGGAAACTCTCTTCTGCCCTGATCCCCATGACCTTGTTGCCTCCCGGCAGCACCCATCCATCATGGTGCTTAATCAGTGCGGCGCTGGCTGGGTGAACAACAGCGGAGCCACGCCCGAGGTGCTCGTGGCCTTTCTGCACTCGCCCGAGACCACGTGTGAGGTTCCACACCTGCCTTGAGGAACTGATGGTCTAGGGCGGAGGCGGCACCAGTGTTGGTCTGGCTTTCTCACCAAAGCTGGGTTTTGTGTTCCCAGGTCAGTGTGGATCTCTTGGCTTGAACATACTGAAAATTTTAATGATCTTTAATTGTGATTCTTCTCAGGGTCACAATGGTTGTTGGTCTCAAAGCCAAAAGGCTCTGAATTATTATAGATCTGTGTTATTCAGACAGAATACTATCTTTCAACCAACTGAATAGGACAAGTAGGTGACGGATTAAACTGGTTGCAGAAGTCCCAGAGTTCAGAGAAGGAGCGAAGTGACAGGGATGTTGCCAGCAGCAATATCCCAGCTGTAATGTAGCATGGGTGCCATTATGGAGTCAGATGCCTGGGTGCCTGCTCCTAGCCTGGTCATTTAAGTCTTTTAAGCTCAACTTCTATACTTGCCGGGTGATGGAGTTAGTAGTGTTCCCCTCCGGGGGTTCTTGAGAGGTGTCTGTGAAATACCCATGTGAAGTGTCTGCCTCCACCCAGCGATCTTAAGGACTTGAACAAATGTTAGCCCTTGGTTTTTTTTTTTATTTTATTTATAATGAACATCTTTTTTTCTTTTAAGTTTGTTTATTTTGAGAGAGAGGGAGAGAGAATCCTAAGCAGACTCCACATTGTCAGCACAGACCCCAACATGGGGCTCGAACTCATGAACCATGAGGTCATGACCTGAGCCGAAATCAAGTTGGACGCTTACTTAACTGACTGAGCCACCCAGGCACCCTGGGACATGTCCTTTTTAAACTCACAGCTCACATCTGGCAGTCTTTTACTTTTTAGAAGGTATATAATTGTAATCTTTTCAGATCCTATAGTAGACCCTACAGGTTTGCAGGAAAAGCCCCTCATGTCTTTGACCTTTGGATGCACCCGTCTTATTTGAATGCAGAACAACCAAGTGGAGGTAGGCAGTTAAAAACATTAGCATCTTCTGGATCTTATTCTCAACCACGTGATAAGTGGCTGCTTGGATGTAAGGGCAGTGTGCCTGCATCTGTATGTGTGTGCATGGTGCAGGGGTGTGGGCCATGTGGGTGTGACAGTGGTCAAGAGGCATTTGGGTGTAGAGCTTGGTGTCGGAGTCAGGTTTCCTAGTTTTGCATCCTGGCTCTGTCACTATCAATTTCTGTGACCTTGGGTGAGTCACTTAACTCAGTTGTTTTTCCTCATCTGCTAAATGTGGGTAAAGTACATTTCCCCCCGGGGTAACTGTGAAGACAAATCAGTGAGAAGCAATTTGCAGTAGGGTCACACCAGACTGGGAGCAGCCAGTGCCATGCTCCTGCTCCCAGCAGGACGATGGGCAGTCTGGCCCTTGCATGCGCACCGCAGTGTAGTTCATTGGTAGTGAGCATAGCTGGTAAGCACACAATGAAAAAAATGTCTGTTCTCACTTTAGCAGTGATTAGATCAGTTGCCCAGTTAATGCATGGTCTCATTTATATGTGGAGTCTAAAAAAAAAAAAAAAAAGTCAAACTTGAGGCACCTGAATGGCTCAGTCTGTTAGGTGTCCAGCTGTTGATTTTGGCTTAGGTCATGACCTCACAGTTTGTGAGGTTGAGCCCAGCATCAGGTTCTGTGCTGACAGCATGGAGCCTGCTTGCGATTCTCTCCCCCACCCTCTGCCCCTGCGCTGCACTCTCTCTTTCTTAAGATAAACAAACATTTTTTAAAAAACTCCTTTAAAAAAAAAAAAAAAGTTGAGCCCATAAAAGCATAAAGTGGGATGGTGGTTGCCAGGGCCTAAGGCGATGAGGGAAATGGATATTGTTCAAAGGGCACAAAGTTTCGGTTATGTAGGGCGAATGCATCCTGCAGATCTCATACATAGTATGGTGACTATAGTTAATAATACTTTATGATGTACTTGAAATTTGCTAAGAGAGTAGGTCTTAAATATTCTCAACATACAGTGCTAACCCTGTGAGGTGATGGATAGGTTAGCCTGATTGTTATAGTCGTTATAATGTATTTTAATACAATTTTTATTTGTTAATTATACCTCAGTTGAAGCTGGAAAAATGCAAATTTCAGTGATGCTGCAATGCTACCTCTGAAGTGAATAAGAGCTCATGTGATAGAATTGGCTGACTTGGGTTATGTGTGAGGTCTGATCATCCCAATCTGGCCTCCAGGTTTTTTTTGCTGTTTTGTAGAACATACTTATGTAAACAAATGTTCTATGTAAACATTCATGAAAGTCAAAATACCAAAACAGATTAAATATAGAACAAGGCTAGATGCTACATCAGTGTTTTAGTGGCAGCAAAAAACATCATCCGTTACATTTAATTATGGTGGCTACTTTGAGTTTTGTTGGTTTGATAGTGTTTGTACTTGATTTGTAAGGGTATTTGGGATTTTATACAAGTTTTCTGTTTCTGCACATTTAAGGAATATTTTAATAACAATAATCACCCTTGAGGTTCTGTATTTTTATTTTATTCTTTAAAAAATAATTTTAAGTTTGTTTATTTTTGAGAGAGTGAGAGCACAAGTTGGGGAAGAGGGAGAGGGAGAGAGGAGAGAGGAGAGAGAGAGAATCCCATGCAGACTCCATGCTGTCAGCGCAGAGTCTGGTGGGGGGCTTGAACTCAGGAACTGTGAGATCATGACTTGAGCTGAAACCAAGAGTCAGATGCTCAGCTGACTGAGCCACCCAGGCGCCACTGTGAGTGTTTTATTTTAAAGAGGGTTCATACATCAGTTGCGAAACCCTGACTACATCATTACTACATCATTCAGAGTGTGCACTCGCTGATTGTTCTGATTTGCTGGATGCTCAGCACACATTTCTCAGTCCAACTCTTTTCCCCTCCTGGTTTCTCTGAGAGTTAGGTGGTTGGCTGGGTGATTCTGGCTCCGCGCTGGAGCTTCCTTGACTCCTGTGTGCTTTTAGCAGAAAGCTCTTTGTCATTCCTCACTAGGTTCCGTCTTCCATCTTCTATTCATCAGATATAGCCACTTGTAAATTCTTCTTTTTTCCCTTTAAATTAGGCACGCCATTATTCTATCTTCTGTTTCTTTTTCATATTTTTCATATTAGAAGGTCTGCTGCTGGCATGGTCTCAGCCCCCCAGTGATAACATCTGAGCCTTCACCAGGCTTGCTTCCTCTGGGAGCTCTGGGCTCTGCACAGATCACACCATTAGTACTCACAGTTGCTCCTGGAGGTAGGTAGGATCAGACAGCGTGTCCGGGTGTGGGAACAGAAGGGCCAGAGGGAGTGAGTCTGGGGAAAGCAGTAGGTTACTTCTTTTATGTTAGCATTTCTGCTCTAGGCAGACTTCTGCAAGTGCACCTGTTTTCATATTTTCTTCAAAGCATTTTGCGAGTGGTAACAGTCATTAACTTCATTGCTCAGAATGAAGTGAAAGGGGTACAAACAGAGCTATTGAGAAATAAGAACTTTCACTCAATTCTTAATAGGGTCATTAAGAAAGGGCAGTTTTAACTGTTGGTTTTGGTGTGATTTTTTTTTGCCTAGGATTTGGAATGTGCTTAAATTGCTCTTAAATTCTGAAATTGAGTGATCAAAAGAAACCCCTCTAATAATGTGTAGTTGTCTAGAGTCTCTTCAGTTTAGCTGTTTGAAGGTGCAAGATTAATATTCCTAAGGCTCAGCTCTGATCATTTCAAAATTTTATTTTGTTTCTTTTTAAACATTATGAGCTTTAAAGTCAAAAGACCTGGCTTCATTTTATAGGCTGGTTATATAATCTGTCTGATTCTCCCTTCTTCTTCTATAATGGAAATAATACCCACTTCAAAGGGTGGTTTTTACAATTAAGAGAGGTCATGTGTGAGAGACTAAGCACAGTAGGTGTCAATAACTGAAACTAAAAAGGGCGAAAAGCTGAAAACCTGTAATGACCTGTCCTTACAGTACAAAATCTGAATTCTTTTAAATTAAAAAAAAAATTTTTTTTAAAGTAGACCGCGTGCCCAACATGGGGCTGGAACTCGTAACCCTGAAATCAAGAGTTGCATACTCTACCAACTGAGCCAGCCAGGCACCCCTAAATACAAACTCTTTGATACCACGTTCTTGACTCTCCACAGTCTGGCCTAAATAACCTAATAACTGAGTTGTTTTCAGCCAGATAGACAACTTCACTCTTTTCTATAAAATAAAGCTGTGGTTTTCAAACCTTTTGACCAAGACCCTCAGTAAGAAATCTATTTTACGTATGAAGCAAGCTTCACGAAACAGTCCTTCATCTTGGCCACATGAAATACATCCTGTTCTCTTTCACCAAGGAAGGAAATTCTGGTCTTGACCCATTACACTGCTATCAGCAGGTTTTCAAACTTGGTTGGAAAACAGTGATCTAGAAAGACTCTCCATCTCCATTTCTTGAAATTCTACCCTTCCCTTGAGACCCCACACCATTCCGTGAAATCTTTCCTCATCTTAGCATCTCATGATCTTCTCTGAAGTTACTATTTTTTTTCTGTCTCCTATATGGCTTTTATTCCAAATTGGTTGTTGTGTTAATTACTGATTTATAGCTTATCTTTGCGATTTTTAGGTGGTTAAGTGCCATCAGGGTTGGTCTCTGGGCAGGTAGCAAGGGGGTCCTCCCCACTGAAGCCCTCTGATTGGTTTGTTGGGAAAGAGCGTGGTATCTTAGATGCTTTGCTACCTGTATGCTGACATTTGAAAGCCATAAAATCGGATGCATGTGAGGGGGGCTCTGGGGGGTGGGGAGGTTCTGGCTGAGATGGCTGCCTACGTTGGACATTTCATCTCTTGGGCTGCCTTGGATTCCTTGTGTATCTGGAAAAGAACAATATTAGGTTGGGGTGGTGATTCCAGCTTCTAAATAAAGAGTCTCCATCTCCCTTTTCCTGACATGACTGGATCTCCGAGGCTGCTTTCAGCTCCAGCAGTATATGAGCAAAGATCAGTAACAGCCTCCTCTCTGCCTAAGCACAGCCTGGTATCTTTAAACCTTGAGCTTTTGCAGCATGAAACAGATAATGATTTTAGCCCAGGAGACCTGTGTTTTATAACAGAAGTCATTTTTAGACAGGTTTCTGTGTGTTCCCTGCTCTGTAGACCCTGGATGTGAGGATAGTTAACACACAGTGTTGTTCATGTGGAGCCTTTCCTCTGCAATGAGAAAATAGTATTTAGACCACAATATGTTGATCTCTTAACCCCTCTCTCAGAGTTGAAGCCCAGTTTTGAGATCCTTACTAAAGATGAGATTTAGAGAAGTGCAGGACCCATTTTATGTTTACACAAATTATCTACCCAAAGGTCGACCTCATTTAAAAGAACGGATTTAATTTAGGAAAGTTATTTCTTTCTCTTTTAAATCTAATTTAGGAAGCTTGACTGAAATAGTAATAGATAGCAGAGAATTGCCTGTGCAGTGATATAAATGAACAAATCTAGATACAGCAACATTGGTCTTGGGACAAAACATGGATAAAATACATATCAGAAATATCTGGGAAATCACAGACTTAAAAACAAATTACTTGTCACTGCTTGCTTCATTAGATGTTAAGAAAACACACTGATAACTGCATAATAAAATCTAAAGTTACTGATGCACAGGTTTTGTAATGACTTTTTTTTAAAGAGACTGATGGACCTTTAGAAGTCTATAGAAAATCTGTTCATGCATAGGCATTTTTTTTTCTCTTTTGAGCATCAAACACTTATGGGGACTTACAAAGTGAGTTTAGCTTAATTCGGTGCTCAGAGAATTTGCAGTCACGCTTCCTTATTTAGATCCTTTCCCATCCAGTCTGCCGTTTACCAGAGCTAAACTGTGTGTCAAAGGAAGCAGGATTTGTCTTAAAGGAGATTTGGAGAAAAATCTTCCTTCAATATTTAAAGGGCTTGACAAAGTCATGTTCACATGGAAGTCAATTTTGAGATGAGGAAGTTAAAATCAGGGAGCTTATTTTACATTATTGGCTGAAAGGCCGTCTGATAGGATTGGACGGAGCACTAATTAATCACCCAGGGTCTCTTCACTCACTAATCACATGGCATGAAACTTCCCTGCTTGCTGAGGCTCAAGGGCAAACCGTGGGCTGCGAGCCAGTTTATTTTTCATAAGCATTATGCTACCTCTATAAATTAATGTGGATCTAATATATGCTGTCAGTAGTTTACTTTCCCATGGTGACCCTTTCTGGTGAAATAGCTTTAAATGAAATCTTATACTGAGAATAAAAAGAAGTTCCTTGAAAAAAGCAGGGTGAAAAGGAAGATTTAAAATCCTTTTTGTAATCTTTCTTCCCATGGTGTATACTACCTCTGTTTGGGTAAAAATCTGCTAGGTTAATTGAGTAATGCGCAGGTGAGCTGACAATTGCCTTTTGTTACCTGAAAAGCAAGCCTCTGGTGCGTAAGAAAGGCTTTTCCCATGACATTTTTAGTTGTGGTAACAGTGTGTCTACTGAGTACATGTTATATACAAAATGGACCTTCATTAATTCGCATGTCAGTCCTATGTGGATGCTATTACTGCCTCCATTTACAGGCACGAAAATCAAGAGCCTGACAGCATGTCTAGGATCACATCTAGTAAATGCTGGGACCTGGATTTGAACCATCGTTTTTTGGGGTTTTTTTTTTGCCACAGGGACATGCTCATTTGACTGTGTTACTAGTCATGATTTGTCCAGTCCATCTGTACTCTCCCTTTTAACTTGAAAATATCAGTGGTCTTAAAGATATAATTCCCGTTTCCATACTGGAGTTTTACGTGCATCTGAATTAATCGTTTTAGAAGCCTGTTGATCTCTAGGACATTTTTTTTTGTCTTCAAATCATTTTAATATGCACCTTTGTTCAGAGAACAAAAAGTTATGGGCCTCTTTAAACCAGAGGAGAAGGTGCAGCTTATTCATACCTGACTCACACTGTTGTTCTCCCTGAGACACTTCCAGACAATTCTAAGCGAAAAGGAACATTCTGGAGAGCACATGCATGGATCGTTTCCAAGGCAGTGCCTGTTGAGAACCCAGCCTTCCATCCTGAAGCTGTGAATGATTTGGCTGCAGCCTCTTATATGTAAATTAATTTCCAGGAGCCTGTGTAATAAACTCTTATATAAAAGAGTGATTTGTCAAAGCCCATTTCCCTTGTTAAAAATACCTAACTAGAGAGAACAGGTTGATATTTAGTGGTTTATATGGGTTCTGTGTTAAGCCAATACTTTTCTCCTTAGTATGCAGTGCTGATGCTCTTGGTTGAAAAGAATCCATTCCATTTCTTTTTATAGTGTCATGAAAAGTTGGAAAGAGGAAAAACTGAGCTGAACATACAGAATAAATAACTAAATGGTGTCTTCAGTCTGCCCTTTTGTTTTCAGACATTCCCCCTCCCCATCCTTTGTGAGTCATTGAGCCAGTAAGACCGATCAAAGATGCCTCAGTGTATAGAACGTTTTATGTGGAGGTTTATTTGTCATCCACAACAAAGCACTAATTGCCTCTAGGCCTTCTTTCACACGATAATCAATGGATTTGGATCTCCTGGGTGTGTTCTGGGTATCCTGCATTCATCTCTCAAGATGTTTTAGGTTTTCATTGAATATAAAGCATCACAAAGATGACGTCAACCCAGCAAAAATATTAAGGGGATTTTAAGCATGAGTATGGAAATGTAAAGTGTTCTTGCTTGATTTGATCAGGATTGTAACTTCTGTGATAGCTATTCAGAAGGCCACATGGCATTTCTAGGATGTAGCATATTTCTCAAATTTTAGCATTTCAAAAGGCCCACTGGGAGAAAATTCAGTTTTCATTTCAATATGAACTTGAGGCTCTCAGAAGATGACTTCTTGGATGCCAGTGTTACTAATGTTATCATGATTTTTTTAAAGTTTATTTATTTTGAGAAAGTGCGAGCTGGAGAGGGGCAGAAAGATAGGGGGACAGAGGATATGAATCAGACTGCATGCTGACAGCAAATTGCCTATGCAGGGCTGGAACTCACCAACCATGAGATCATGACCTGAGCCAAAGTCAGATGCTTAACTGACTGAGCTACCTAGGTACGCCTTGACTTAAAAAAAAATTTTTTTTTTTTTTTTTTTTTTTTTTTTTAGAGAGAGGGAGCATGTGATTGGGGTGGAAGGTAGGGGAGAGAGAGAGATTCTTAAGCAGGCTGTACCTTAGGGTGGAGCCTGATGCAGAGCTCAGTCCCACAACCCTGAGCTTATGACATCAGCTGAAATCAAGAGTTGGATGCTCAGCTGACCAAGCCACCCAGGCTCCCCTCGAGCTTGTTTGCATAGAAATGAATATCCCTGTTCTATAGATGTGGACATGGGGGGACTGGGAGGGTAAGTGACTTGCCCAAGGTCATGCATGTAGGTTTCAGACCAAGGCGTTCTGGTTCAGGAAACCGTGGTCCTAACAAAATATGCCCTCCTGTCTGATGTCCCACAGAGCCTTCTCCTTAACCTCTTCTGTCTTCATCCTCTTGCCATTGCCTCTGCCTTTTGGGGCTGGTTCCTTGTCACCAGGATTACCACGGCAGCCTCCCTGTCTGTCTCCCTGTCCACAGTCTCACCTCCCTCTAGTTCATTCTCTGTGTGGTACTGGAATGAGCTTGCTAAAAATACAGTCAGATCCTGTCGCTGTTTTCGCTAAAACCCTTGGCTGGCTTCACATAGCTTGGGGATGCCTCGGTTCCCCAAGACCCAGCCTGCGGTGATTAGGCCTCTGCTTAGCAACCTCCAGCCCCAAGGTTCTCAAACTTTACCGTGTGTCCCAGTTACCTGGAGGGCTTGTTAAAACCGGGCTTGGTGGGCCCCACCCCCACAGTGCCTGATGCGGTAGGTCTTGGACCACCTGAGAATTGTATTTCTAGCAAGTTCCTGGGTGCCTCTGGAGCAGGACCCACCCCTGGAGGAGGAGCATTGCTTACGGGGGCCTGGCCTGACCATCTCTGCTTCAGCCCCAGAAGCACCTGCCTACTCTGAGGGCCGTGCTCTCCCAGCCTCTGGTCCTTCCGCACTAACTGCCTTCTCTGCAGTCTTCCCCTCTCCTTTCCTCTAAACACAGTTCCAAGTGTCACTTCCTAGGAAGCTTCCTCTGACCCCGCGGTGATCCCCTAGCCTGGCTTCTGTGTTTCTATAGCAGTGTGTCTCTGGAAAGGCTCTGTTCCCTGTTCCCTGTGTGTGTTGTGGTTTCACTCAGTTTGTCCCCACCCACTACCTGTCGACAGTTAGCTTTTTAAGAAAAGAGATCATCGGTTGCATTTTTCACCTTTCTGTCCCTGGCACTAACCTAGCATAGTGCCCAGTATATATTGAAGTTACTTAGTAAGTGAATTGAATTATAATCCTGCTTGTGCTTTAAAAAAAGAGAATAATCCTATTTTAATTTTCATTTGCATTAACCTTTAAGTCTTGCCCAAGATGTTTTTTCAAACCTGAAGATGTTTCATCACCAAACAGTATACACCTGAGAGTATTAAACTTTCACAGCTGCCATTAGCGGAGCCGCACCGCTTGGCTGTTTAATGCAAACAGCAGGGGCTTATTCCCACGAAAACTGATGTTTGTAGATAACTTACTTCTCGTGCCTATGGTTTAAAATACTGGAGTTATCCCTCCATCCTCGGCCTTCAGAACATTTCTCTTGTCTGTGCTTAGTCTTGGTTTTATCTAATCAGAGAGTCACAGATGGAATAGCCCAGGCGGTGTGCACCTTGCTTTTACGGAGACAAAGATTAGTGGGCTGTAAATTTGCACCCTCCATGTTTCCATCCAGAATTGCATAGCCTAATCCCTCATGTTCCTTGCTACGTGCCTGCCTTGCCTGCATAATTTCCAAGAAGGATATAGGTTTTATTGCCTGCATAACCCTCCCCTTTTCTCTCCCTTCCCACCTCACATTACTAGTTCTTGCCACGATACTCAGTTCCAAACTTTAACAAAGGAATTTCCGAGCAAGATTGTCCCTGGATTGTAGACAAGTCTTCAGGGGGGTGCTTTGGCCATCTCTTGGCGTGGTACAAGTTCTGAGGTGGAGAGAGCCCGTCCATCCTTTCTGGGAAAACCGAAGGAGAGGATGCAGGAACCACGGAAGAGGATCCTCTCCTGCTCCATCTTACCCCTTTTTCAGGCCCTGCTGTGGTATTGCTCTGGGACCATTTCCTGTGCTCTGGCTGTATCCTTCTGCTTCCCAACTCAATAAGCAGGCAGAGGACAGCTCTTTCTCTTAGGTGGATGTGCAGCCGAATCTGTATTCCTTCTCACACCAAGTGTCAGCAGCTTTGCCCAGTAGTTCAGGACCATTAGAGCTTCTACTCGGTTGTTTTGGAAAGGAAGAACACCCTCTGCCGGATCTTTATTAGTCTCTAGAGCACCGTCACGCTCATGCCTGTGCTGCACGCTGTGTTGTTAGCAGGGAGCTTGTCACAGGCCTAAGCATGAAGGAAATTAATCTGGTCTCTTATTTATTGTCTTAGGACTCTCTTGGTTGCAAGTAACAGAAAGCCCCCAAAGTTGCTTGAACTAAGAAGGGAGAGAGGAGAGGTATAACAAGGACCCAAGGCATTGCTTGGAACCCAGAATTGGGAAGTGCTGCCAAGGGTCCTGAGGATAAAGAGCAGCAAGTGGTCAGAATGGAAGTTACTCTTGGTCTCTCTCCTGGTATCTACATCTGATGCTTTCTCCACTGCACCCCAGTCTGTTCTAGCATCAGGGACACTGAGGCTGACAAAACCATTGTGTCCCGTACCCCATTCCTAGAGAAGAGAGACTCTGTCTCTGCCTAGTATTTGATGGAATGCGTCTTCCTAAGCCATGTGTCCCACCTTGGTCAACTCCTTAGTCCAGAGAGGATAGAGTAGGAGTGAACCTTCCTTCACAAACATGCCTGCAAGGGCCCACCTTTGTGGGTGAGGGCCAGTTTTCAAAAAGGGAGGGTGTAGATTGAGAAGCTACCCCAACCTCAGTACTGATATAATTTATATCCCACATTCTTTTAAAAGGTTTCTGTTTTTATAAATGGATACAATGAAGGGCACCTGGGTGGCTCAGTAGGTTAAGCATCCTACTCTTGATTTCAGCTTAGGGCATGATCTCACAGTTCGTGAGTTTGAGCCCCACGCTGGGCTCTGTGCTGACAATGTGGAGCCCGCTTGGGATTCTCAGGCTCCCTCTTTCTCTGCCCCTCCCCTGCTCATGCTGGCTCTGTCTCTCTCAAAATAAGTTAACTTAAAAAAGGGTATAATGAAACCAACACCCATTTACAAAGGCTACAGTACAAACACAAGGAGTGATAGGGAGAGGGAAGATGCGTCAAGAGTCCCTGATGTAATAAACTTAATGTGGGATTGCAAAATTAGTAGGTTTTAAAACTATGGGTCCAATCAGACCCCAAATTCCTAAGCAGATTGCTAAAAAAAATAGAAAAGATTTTAAATTAAACATGATCTCAGCATTCTGACTAGAGTTTATTGGTTTCTTTTAAATGCACAGGGACACTTGTATGCACTGATCCTGGAAGGGGTCTCCAGCCGGTGTCAAGGGAGGGAGACAATTGGAGGGCAGCTGCCCCCTTAACTGAGCACAAGTGCTCTGGGTAACACTGCCCGCATCACTTCTGTTGTCTGGGCCCAGATTTTGTCACCCCTTTACAGTCCTGTGTGTGTGTGGGAATGTCAAGTAGTGGTCCGTGTGGTGAGTGAGACAGAAGTTCAGAAGAGAGAGGCTTCTGATCACTGGGAATGCGAGGCTCCCTTGGAGGAGGGAGGCAGGTCTTCATCTGGACCCGCTTTACGTCTGGGCAGAGGAGGCAGGCCAGGAAACGTGTGAGGGGGGGAGAATGCCAAGACACACAACGTGCTGGCTGCACCAGGTGCCATGACGGGCATTTGGTGTGGCACCCAGCCTCACACGATCACATGACCCCTACAGTCATTTTGTGCAATTCCTTGGGTGCCTTGTAATTTCCATTAGACGAATGAGGACTGTGGGAATCACCGTCCTGTGATTCATTTTCTCCCTGAGGAGAGCCCAGTCCTAACCCCACCTGGCTCCTGTCACCTCTGTCAGAGGCCCAGCCAGACTGCTCCTTTGCCTGCAACACTGTTGCCCTCATTTCTACCAGGCAACTCCATCAGCTTCATGTTTTTATTTATATGTTGCTTTCTGTTTGTTCATTTTGAGAGAAAGAGCAAGAGCAGGGGAAGGGCAGAGAAAGAGAGAGAGAGAATCAGCACTGACAGCACAGAGCCCAACACAGCACTCCATCTCGGGCACTGTGAGATCCTGACCTGAGCTGAAACCAAGAGTCAGACGCTTAATCAGCTGAGCCACCAGGCACCCCTATGTGCCCTGGCCGCTCCGTTTTAATAGTGCAGTATCTCCTTCCACCTTGAGCCGCATTTCGGTCTGGTTATGCTGTCTCCTTCCCTGCAGTTCTTACCTTTTAAAATTCTATGTAATCTGTTCATTTATGGTTGTTTTTTTTTTTTTATGGTCTTTCCCTCCCCATATGCCCCAAATAGAACGTCAGCCCCATAAGAGCAGGCACGTTTGTCTGTTTGGTTTCCTAACTTTTCTAGAACCCCCAGAGCACTGCGTGGCTCGTACAGATGCCCAGGACATGTGTGTTGGGTGGAGGAAGAGGAAGAGCCTTTCCCAGGATCACAGAACTGTGGAGCACTGAAGGTGGGGTTCAGCAGGCCATGTGTGTTCAGGCCACATGGAGGTCGACTCCACCTTAGATGGGGAATGTCCTGTTGACGAGTTTGAGCTTTATCTGTCATGCCATCTTGGCATGAGGGCTCCGGACAGTTTGGATGTACCAGCCGGGACATGGGGACCCAGTGGCAAAATTGGGATTGACCTTCTGTGTATTGAATTTTCTACCAGCCCATGCTTATGCCTTTGTCATGGCAAGAATTCTGCCCGGAGGCTTTTTATTCCTAAAATCAGCCCCTGCTCTATAAAGACAATATGTATTTTGTTAACATAAGTACTTAACACCCTTATGTGGACTGTTCCACCCCACCTGTCCTAAAGTGTCAGAAAACAACAAAAAGTACACGTGTTGTAATTTAAGGAAAATACACTTTTTCCCCAATGGCACTCTTTCCTGTCTTCTGTGCCAAATGTTTTCAATGAATCTCTCCTGTTTATTCAGGCAGAACTTATTTTTTTTTTTTAATTCATCAGAATGTTGAGGGAAAAACAGTTCCTTCCATTGTTGTTTAGGATAATATTTTTTGAGACTCGGGTTTAGGTGAGGAGATCTTTCTTTTCCTCTGTTGTGTTTACCTCGCTACATTATTATTTTGAGTCTGTTCACAGGATGCTGGGCAGATGCCATTGACATAATTGTCATTTTTTAAGCAAAGAGAATTGAAAATGTCCACTTCAGAGTTGTCCATGACCTTTAATGTACACCTATACATAATTGCTTTCTTTTAATGAATAAAAGGCTTAGTGACAAGGGGAGGGTGGACATGTATATAGACGTTAAATAACTTATTTCTTAAGTATACAAACTGGAATATGCTTCAAAGAGAATTCAGAAAGCAGCCAAAATACCATAAAAGAAAGCCATCCTTCAGAAATGCCACTAGGTCTAAGGTTAGTTATGACATTGGCACCTGGGATTTATTTTTGTCCGAGAGGACGTAAGATTTTGAAGAGCCGTAGTCTCCATGTAGAAGACGCTAGAAACATAGGAATTATCTTTAACATCTCCTCTCTCTTCTTCACCCTTGCTCCCCCCTTCACCATACTGAGTCATCACTGAGAATGTTAGTTTTACTTCTAAATAGTCTCAATTCCATTTTTTTCTTCACCACATTTCCCTCCAGGACACCGTTAGGTCTTGTCTGTGTGACTAAAGCTGCCTCATTCCAGTTCTCCTGTGTGCACTCTCATCTTTATTTTCTGCAGCCCAGATTATCATTTTTATGAAGCCCAAATCTGATAAAGGCCTGTGTCCTTGACCCACCCCAGCCCACTACACACAGATGGCCCCTGGAAGGCTTCTTGTCACTCCTAGCTTAATGACTGACTGAGTTCAGTCATTAAGCTACGTTCCCCAACCCCCACTGTCCTCACACTAGTCACATCTGTCACCTTTTAGACCTTTTCACTTGCTGTTCTCTTACCACAGGCCCTTTGTGCATTCTCTTCCTTTCTTTGCCAGTTAACATCTTCTCATCTTTTCGACCCCAGGTCCTATATTTCTTATTTAGGGAAACCTTCCCGGACTGCTCTCTCAGATCTCCCTCTTTTGTCGTATTGGTCTTATTTTCTTCTCCTTTAAGGCACCATTAGGACAGCATTGTCTTCTATGCTCTATTTGATTAAAAATCTCTCTCTCCCACTGGACTGTATGCTCACTGGGGGCAGGGATTGTATATCACAAGAGAAAAGTAGTGTCTAGTACACAGTAAGAACTCAAGAAGATGATAGGTAGACAGATGAGTGGCTTCTTAATTTGTCTATTTTTATACCAGTTAGAACGGGCCCTGCTCCACTTCCACGTTGTGGAAAGCTCTGCAGGAACTGAAGCAACAGATGCTCATAGCCCCCAAAGGGCTATGGCAGAGACACCCAACCCCCCAAGTCACATCCTAGGGCGATTTTCCTCTAGGTTTTTTCTGGGGTCAGCTCTGCTGGCTTTTATTCTGCCAACCCCAGTTGGCTGGCATCTGCATGCCAGTCTGTTTACACCTAGTGCCATTCTCAATTCCAGCCCTGAACAATGTTGCCTCGAATGCCTAGAAACTAAAGGGGTTGATATTGCATTTTAGAACAAGAGTTTCAGGGAAGCGCTAAAATAATTTTCAGCTTGGGCTGAGGAGTCAAATCTCCCGAGCAACCAACTTTAAGTTTCGAAGTCTCCCTCTCCCTATCTATAAAATGGAGGATAATGTCAGTATCTCCCATATGGGATCATCATGGGATACTTTAGACTGGCATTGTCCAATAGTAATGTAGTGCAAGCCACATGTATAATTTAAATGTCTCAGGTACTATATTTATAAAAGGAAAATGAAACGGGTGAAATCTATTCAATAATATATTCTATTTAACCCAGTATATCCAAAGTTTATAATTTCAACATGTAATCAATAATAGAATGACTACTGGCGCACCCAGGTGCCCCACTCAGATAAGCATCTGACTTCGGCTCAGGTCATGATCTTGCAGTTTATGAGTTTGAGCCCTGCATTGGCTTCTGTGCTGACAGCTTGGAGCCTGGAGCCTGCTTCAGATTCTGTCTCTGTCTCTCTGTCTCTCTGTCTGTCTCTCTGTCTCTCTCTCTGCCCCTCCTCTGCTCATACTCTTTTGAATCTCTCTCTCAAAAATAAACATCAAAAAATATTTTTTAATAAAAAAATAATAGGATTACTAATGAGTATTTTCCATTCTTTTTATATTAAGTCTTTTAAAATCCAATATATATTTACATGTATTAGTGCATCTCAGTATGCATTAGCCACATTTCAAATGCTTGGTGCCTAGTGGCTATATATTAGGCAGTGCTGTCTTCAGGAATTCATATAAAATACAGTACCTCGTTCATACTTTGCATTTAACAAATATTAGCAAAATTATCGTTACTCACTTTAAACACAGCAAAGATGGGGTGGTCAAAATTTGTACTGCCTGTTGGCATTCGTTGCCATAGGGGGAGAGGCCTCAGATCTGTTGTGTTTTTTTTCCTCTTTCAAAGGAATAGAGAGTTGACCTAAACGTTCTCAGCCCATTCCCTGAACGTTGGCCCCTAGGTTTTGGAATGAGGTCAGTTGGTGGTTTACGGTTGACTTCTGGAGGTGGGGAAAGGGGAAACTCTGTGTGCCTCCAGTGCTGCATGCCTGTTTTTTGGCTCTTTTCTGTTTAATTATTTGAAACTGGAACAACTTGATTTTAAAACAAAACATATGGGCCGAGAGTAATTGGGAGGACATTTGCTAGTGATGGAGCCCCGAAGGTATGTGCCGTGGAGGCCCCGGCCCCATGCTGCTTGTTTAGGTAGTGAGTGCTTTACGTGACCTCACGTTCAGTGTTGTTGTTGTTTTCTGTAAATTCTTAAACCTTGTTTGGAAAGTCCGTTAGAGCAGGAAGTATTAGAGCAAGATTGCAGAGGAAATTGTGAGTCTTCTTTAAACTCTGACTTTGCTCTCTCTCCTTTGTGGAAAATCATTGGTTTCCCATCTATTTCTGTGACTGGTGAAAGAAAAGAGATTTTCAGAGTGGGAGAGGAGAGCTTCTTACAAAGAGGGGAATGGTGACCTGCCACTGAACCTCCCTGCTCACGTCAGCCCACGGCTGACACCAGATTGCGATGTCTCTTCTACGGCCAGTTCCTGTGTGGAGGCCACGTTTCGCTCGTTTTACCTCTTCCACTCCCCTCTGCAGCTGAGGGCTGAGTATAAGATGTCCTCCTTATCACATGTCATTCTAACCTAAATGCTCCTGCTTTCTGTCCCAGGGAGGAAAATGGAAATTTATCAGGACTGGTAAGAACACGTACCACATTGATGTTAATCTCCCCTTGGTTCAAATCTCTGCTGCTTCGCTCAGAAGCTGTGTGCTTCTAAGCAAAGGAAACTCTGTAAGCCTCGTTTTGCTCTTAAAAGGGGGTTAGTACCAGTGCCTGTTCCAAAATAAAATTGGCTGTGAAGCTTAGAGAGACACCACATACAAAGCAGTAAGCACAGTGCCTGGCAAGTAATAAGAAATGAATGTTAGTGATTAGCAGGACCTTCAGCAGTGAAATGTCCACCCAGGAGAGATAGCTGGCCATGATGCTCTTTGCCACGGCATCCCACCCGTTGCTTACAGGACTGTGATTAAACACCACATCAGGGGAGGATGACTGAACGTTTGTCCGTGAAGGGCTTTAGCGTTAGGGCCGGCATTTCACTGAGATGAGGTTCACATCAACAGGTGTGAAGTCAAGCACTCTGTGATTCTGGGTCTGATGGGATGCCGTGTATGCAGTCATCACTTGTTACCCGTTGTGCCTAGGACCTATAAATAGCAAAGGAACATGCTGAATTGGCTTTATATTTGTACTACAGATTCCCAAGTATCTTTGAGTCATTTCGGAGACTGGTACATTTGTTGTTTTCCATCAAAAACATAAAGTGACCTAGCACTCCAACCAGGGCCGTAGAGGGGCTGACCGTAGTTTTCTTTGGGAGGTTCAGAACAACAACTCTTCCTAAACCCTTTTCACACCTGTAAGAGCAAAAATAGGAAGAAAGGGTCTTCAGTTTCTGCCAGATCAAGGACACGCTGAAGCTTTTGGGTGTAGGGGCTCAGAGGTATTGCATGCTAGCTCACTGCCGAATCAGATAATTGGCGGGAGATTCGGGAAGTTCTTCTAAAAACACAACCAGATTTTCAGGGCAGTCAGCCGTCTGTTTTTTCAGTCCTGCATTTCCCCTCTGCTCCTTCTGTTTCCCCCCAGCCCCTCTTGGATCCATTAGCCGATGCCCTCAAAGCGTCAGCAACCCCCACACGCCTCCCGCTGTGAATGCAGACCTCGCCAGGTGGACAGCTCTCAGATTTCCCCAAACTGCAAAGAATAACCCCCCTCCCTCACTCTTGTCTTCTCTGCGCAGCGCTCTCGGTGGACAGCTTTCCTGACATTTAACCTAATCAAGATGTTAGTAAAATAAACAGAGTATACTGCTGCCATCAGATTGAAACTGCTCATTAACCTGCCCACTCTCTCTTCACTTCAGTGTTCGGGAGGGAAATTCACTCAGAGTTGCTATTGATAATGAAGCTGAGGAGTAAAGATGTGTTTCCTCATGCTCAGTTATACCCAGTCCTGACCGCTGAGCTCTTAGTGGGCAGATGGCCCTGTACAGTGTGTCCTCAAACATGTGACACCCTGACTATA
This sequence comes from Suricata suricatta, assembly GCF_006229205.1. Taxonomy (NCBI): domain Eukaryota; kingdom Metazoa; phylum Chordata; class Mammalia; order Carnivora; family Herpestidae; genus Suricata; species Suricata suricatta. The sequence continues at coordinate 116,175,031 of NC_043700.1, forward strand.
AGACATGCTGCTGGAGTGCCTGGGTGGCTCAGTTGGTTAAGCGTCTGACTTCGGCTCAGGTCATGATCTCACGGTTTGTGAGTTTGAGCCCCATGTTAGGCTCTGTGCTTCAGATTCTGTGTCTCCCTCTCTCTGTTCCTCCCCGACTCAAGCTCTGTCTTTCATAAATAATAAAAACATTTAAGAATTTTTTTTAAAAATTGGATTAATTAAAAAAAAAAAAAAAAGACATGCTGCTAATTTAGTCCAGGAAAATCAAGAGGGGAAAAAACTGAGATGCCATCAATTTCAAGCTCTGTCCCAATTTCAGACATGTTAAAATGTGGGAGGAAAATGTGTATCTTAGAGCAGATGGAATACAGTGACAACTAACTAAAATGGAAAATCCCCCTGGTTACTACGTGCTCCTCCCGCTCCCCACTGGGCAGCACTGGGGTGTGTGTTTGTGTAGAAAGCAGCTCTGTGTTGGGCTCTCCTGTATCTCACTGTGTTGTGCTTGTGCTTCATGGTGCACGTGAACTTACGGCACAGAGTCAAGACCAGGCCAAGTTGTGGACGCCCTCTCAACTGCAATGTAAATCACTTACGTTTCTGAAAAATGGAAGAATCCAGGACTTTCCTTTGGGTCACATTGAACTTGGTAGGATTCATGTTACTTTTTAAAGAGGGTGGTAGAGTATGTTGAGGGACATCGTGGGCTTCTGCATACCCTCTGGGACCCGGCCCGTTTCTCATGGCATGATGCTGTAAGCTGAGTCGCCGGCTCTTTTACGTTCATGTCGCTGGTTATCCATTTTTTAGTGAACACTGGGCTTGAATGTATGGGGGCAGGTACTGTTTCCTCTCCTACCCTAAAAGGCAGCATTAAACATTATGAATGACTCTGATGTTACTCAGGGTTCTGCATAATTATTATTCTTCATAATTTCAATGAGTTCTAAGCACATACACATCCCCATCCTGTCTTAAAAGCTTTTTAAAGTTTTTTCCAGTTTTGAGATATAATTGACGAATGAAATTATAAGATGTTTAAAGAATACAACATGGTGATTCGACCTACATTGTGAAAGAATTCCCCCCTCTTGAGTTAACACATCCATCACCTCATGTAGGTGTACCTTCCTGTGTGCAGGACATCATTTCCATTTGCTTAACAAGGTTCAACAGTAAAGTTACCAACTACGGTCACCAGGCTCACATTAGATCCTGAGACCTTATTTATCTTACAACTTATACCCTTTTATGAATCTTTTTCTATTTCTCCCAGCCGTTGGCAACCACTTTTTTACTTTGTTTCTATGGGTTCAATTTATTTACTTATGATGATTATTTTTAATGTTTTATTCATGTATTTAGAGGGAGTGTCCAAGCAGGTACAATCCGGGAAGGGGCAGAGGGACGGGGAGAGAGAATCCTAGCAGGCTCCGTGCTGTCAGCGCAGAGCCTGATGCTGGGCTCAGTCCCACTGTCCATGAGGTCATGACCCGAGCCAAAGTCAGGAATCGGATACTTAACCAAGTGAGCCACCCAGGTGCCTCTCAACTTATTTCTTTAAATTCCACGTGTCACTGATACTGTGTGGTAGTTATCTTTTCCGTCTGGCTGATTTCACTTCGCATGATGATCTCCAGGTTCATCCATGCTGTTGTCAATGACAAGATTTTCTTCTTTTCTAAGGTTGAATAGTATTCCATTGCAAAGGTATATCATATTGTCTTTACCCAACCCTCTTAATGCTGTAGTAACTTTAATCAAGGTGATTATGGTATTTCTTTTGCCATAAAAGGCCATTGCTCAGATTTTTAGACAAGCCTATTTCACAGCTAGGTAAGGTGATAAAGACTTCGTTGAAAACTTTATTTATATTCATATTAGTAAAAACATGGCATTTACCCTTATCCTTAATACTACTTTCGTTTTTTCTTTCAGTTTTTGGGAATAGCATTTCTTGGAATTGGACTGTGGGCCTGGAATGAAAAAGTAAGTTGAATATCATGAAAATGTACACATATTGATCATTAGAGGCTGTCCTTTGTGTTACATGTTGTCTCCTCTCCTCTTTGACTGCTGCACAGTATAAAGAAACATGGTTCTTTAGTGAAAGGAAGTGTTCTTAGAAGATAATGTTGTATTTCAAAGGCTCCTTACAAATGAAACCTAAATCGCTCTTTTTATCAAAATAATTACAAAAGTAACAATACATGTGCATACCAGGATGTGTATTGGAATTTTATCAGTTAGCCTGAGATGTGTGTTCTTGTGGAACATTTCCTCACTCTGGCACAAGAATTTCAGTAATGCCTATAAATACCACGAAACCAACTGCAGGCCTCTCTTTCTGTTTTAACCCTTTGGAAGATTACTCAAGCCATAAAGATGATTTTTCTTTTTAGTGCGAGCATTATGCAAGAAGCTGTTAGCATGTTGTAAGAAGGAAGCTGGAAGCTGGATATAATTCATGTTCGAATATCAGATAAACTTAACGTTAATACTAAGAATGTGAATACTTGTCTGCTGATTGAAAGTATTTAGTCATGTTCAAAATTTAAATAAGAGGAAATATCTGGAAATACGGAGAGGCATATTGTAGGCTACGGTGAAGATACAATGTTCTGTCCCAGCACTCTCATGACCTGAGCTCTCTGTGTCCCCTCCTCTGCCGTACTCCCCACCTGCACCTTTTATTTGTTTCTTTACAAATTCTACTGAGGCCCCGCACTGGAATTCAAAAATTAACGTGAGCTTTTTCTCTTCCATTGGAACTGAAATCATTGACAACATTTTATCCCCCACCTTGTGAGAGCGGGGGAGCGCATGGATCCGTGAAACCTTGTCAACAGAGTTTAGCTTAAATTTTCCCAGAAGACCAGTCTGTTATCTCTTCGGTATTTCATCCTTTGAGTTTGACCAGGGCCTGAAGCCAAGAGTTTCTGTGAGATATTCTATGTATTAGGAGAGGAAAAACTAAGAAAGTCCAGCCATCAAAAGCCCCTCAGATGCCAGTAGGAATTTCTGTAAGTAAAAAAAGAAAAAGAAAGAAATGTTCAGATAGATCGCATCAAATAAAACTCACATTCTGTTTTGAAAGTGAACCATCCTTTGTTTATTTACAGCCCATTTATACAGAATGTAAAATGTTTTACAGAAAGTGAACCGTCTTCCAACAACATTCTGAGGCATGATAGTGATGAAGGGAGACAAATTAAGTTCCCAGAACAGACATTTTTCTCTCTAGAAACTTTTTTTATGTTTTTTATTTATTTTTGAGAGAGGGGGTGGGGGGAGAGGGTGAACAGGGGAGGGTCAGAGAGAGAGAGGGAGACACAGAATCTGAAGACAGGCTGCAGGCTCTGAGCTGTCAGCACAGAGCCCGAAGCGGGGCTCGAACCCACAAACCATGAGATCATGACCTGAGACGAAGTCAGACGCTTAATCAACTGAGCCACCCAGGCGCCCCTCTAGAAACTTTTATGTTGAATACTTGTCTTTTAGATTATCATTAACTTCTGCCTGGTCCCCTTGTAAGCTTGTAGATTTGTATTGGTGGAATCTCAGAAATGTTACTTTTGAAGCCTTCTGATTGGTTGATGCCAGATAACACAGCTTTTTATAACTCTCCTTTAATAAGAGTCCAGTTCTATCTGATTTGAAAAGATGTTGGAAGGCATTAAATGAACTAATTGTCTATTGTAGCAGTAAACACCATTGGTAATTTTGAAAGTTTTTTTTTTTTCCCTCCTTGTGAAATATAATTACCTTTTTGTTTCATCAGTTACCCCAAATGTCTCTTCTCTGATAAAAATGACAAAATTCTAAAGCTGGCAGTGTCACACAAATATCAGGGTAAGGGAGTGATGCAGCCTTTGGGTGGGGTTGAAATAGCAATTCCTTCTTTGTCAAGGCCACTGCCAGTAAATGGAAAGTTTCTCCAGAGAGCTGAAGTTACTTGGCCAGCCAGTCATCCAGCTACTATGTAGCAGAACTTTGCCAGCTGGGAATAAATGGAGGTAGCAGAGGGCAAAGGACTTGTAGCAACTCACTCTGGTGCACTTTGGCCACATGTCTGGCCCCTGGGCATGGGGACATAGCAGTGAATGACACGGAGCCCCTGCCTCTATGGAGCTTGCATTCTCGTGGGGCCCTGACAATAAGCAGTTAACTAGGTGAGTACTTATTCCTACCACCTTGGGTGCTACCTACCCCGATGCTGGCCACCCAAGGTCTCTCCTGATGTAATGGACTCACACTGGTTTTCTTACTTCCTCAAGGGACTTCTTGAAGATGCTGGTCACATAATTTCACTTCTCTACTCCAGCCAGCTGATTTTCCATAGCTCACTGCAAAACATAGGGTTGATACTGTCCCCATTGGGCCCTTGCCCTGACACTGAGACTTTTTTGCTGCCTGATGGCATCTGTGCCTGCACCCTCACTGGCCCTGATGTAGATACCGTCTCCTCAGGAATCTCAGGGACCCCGAATGCTCTTTGCCCAGCTATCACCATGCTCTGCTCCAAGTCCGGCTCAAATGACCTTCCTGTGGAACCTACCTGACCACCTGCCTCCCCACCATGGAGCGGCTTTCCCCCACTCATGTCCATGTGACATGCTGTCTCCCTTCATCCTTTCCTGTCTCCTGTCATCAGACCTTTCATGACATGTTCTGTCTTGAATAGTGCCTGACATGGACAGACTCTGGGGAAATATATTTTCCAAGAAGTAAATTTGAGAAGAGGGGTGAACAATAAATCAAGGTCTCATAGAAGGTGCAGTGAAGTGGAAGGGGACACAGAGGGAAGAAACCCACCTAGCGGGGAGTGGACAGCGGAAAAGAGGGACAGAGGGCTGCAGTCTTGCCCATGGCAGTCTGCAGGCTCTCTACTTCCCCTTAGCCTTCATACCCCCACTCGTGGGTCACCTGTGGACACTAGGTTCAGGATGAGCACTGGGCAGGCCCCTGCACTGCCACCACCAGAGCACCCCTCATGTGGGACCATGGAACCCGAGATGATATAATGGGTGGTCACCAGGCCACACTACCAAGCTGCCCCCTCCTGCTGAGCCTCCTGTCCCCACAACCCTCTCCCTCTGACCCTCTCTTCCTGTGACCCTCTCCCACTGACTCCATTCCCCCCCCAAAACCCACCTGTGTTCAAGTACTGGTGAGTGCTGTTGAGAAACTCAAGGTGTTGTTGGAGAGTGGTGGGAGCAAGGGTCTCTTTTAGAAAAGGGTGGTTGGAAATGGTGTCCCTGTGGAGGTGGCATTGGAGCAGAGACCTGGAAGAAGTGGGCAGGGCCTGCAGAGCATGGGGGAACAGCATCCAAGCAGAGTGAATACTAGGTGTGGTGGCCCTGCGGCAGGGAATTGAGATTCCAGGAACCAGGAAGCAGGCCAGTAGGACTGGAAGGGAGAGAGTAAGGCAAGAAGAAGGAGATGTGGAAGAGGGATAGGCAGAGGGCAGAGCAGAAGTTTGGATGAGAGGAAGTCACCAGAGCATTCTGAATTTTGATAAAGGAGTGAGTGTCCTGATTTGGCTTTTTTTTTTTTTCTTCTTTTTTTAAGTGCCTGGCTTTTGTTTTAAGATTGCTCTGGCTGCTGTGTGGAATAAGAGCACAGCTTTGAGGCTAAACAGACCTGAGTTCAAATACTGGCTCCTCTGTTTACCATCCGTGTGACTTTGGGCAACTGTGTTTAATTCTTTGAGAAGCCCATTTCTCATTTGTGCATTGAGGACAGTAATCACCTCATAGGTTTGTTTTGAGGACTAAATGAGATGGTCCCCAAGAAGTGCCTAGTATAAAGTAAACGCTATTGTATACAGGGCTCCCTCCCTTGGATGCATGACTATAGCATGTCTGCTTCTACCTGGGGAGGAGCAGAATGGTGGTACTGGAGGCTGCCTCAAATTTTAGGGGAGTTCAGGCTTTGATTCATGGAGCAGAGAATTGGTTTGGTTTGGGTCTCTTAAAGAAGATATGCATTTGTCACCTTGGTGACTGCAAAAGCTTCTCTGTCGAAACACTTTGGGTTAACTTCTCAGCTCCGATGGGCTGAAATTCTGAGGTGAACCACCGTTGGCCACAGATGGTGGGTAGCGTGCACCTGCCGGGCCGATAACAGCAGCTCGTGAGTCAGTGAGTCTCCCCCACCCCAGCAGGGGTGTGGTGACATATACTTGAAGAAAGGCCAGGGATTGGGAAATCTCCAAATTGGGTCACAGCTGGAAGGACCAGATTTCCACTGGAAGGAGGAGATTTCTTTAACAGACAAGGCTGTACACATTTTTATGGGGAGTGTTGAAACCTTGGCAACAAAAATATTACCCCCTTGTGCATACATAATACCAGGTTGAGCCTTAAACCTAGGGCTAATATTACCATTGGCTATTAGACATAATAATGAAATAATCCATTTTATCTAAATTCCCAATCGACTGTGCAAAGGGTGACTGTGTCTCCAGGGGAAACTGGTTTATGTGTTTTTCAGAAATCATAGGATCTGCTGTTTAGAAGGAACATTAACAATTATGTAGCATGAATCACTTCTGTTAACAGGCTTGGTGGCATTCAGCCATAATCAACTTACTCTTTCAGGTAGCATTTATTGAGCACATAGCACGAGACAGGTTTTGTGCTGGACTCAGGATATAATTCCTCAGAGAGTTTACAGTCTAGGGAGGATACAAACGCGTGCACACACACTACTATATAATATATAACATTGTAATGTATGCTAATTTGGGGTGTATATAAGTGTAGCAATTTCTATGGCAAAATACTCACGACGTCTGTCTCTCTGTTACTCTAAGTGCTGGGAAGACCTTCCTTCTACCAAAGTAGAATCATATCCGACTGGTTTTTACTCCTTGATTGTGGATCTACCCTGTTGGATCCCACAGAGCAAGTCCTTCTACATGTTGGCCCTTAAGATATTCCAGGCGGAGGCCTGGTTCCTTCTGAGTTTCCCAGCTAACCATCTTCACCATCTTGGTGATGCGGAGAGAGGAGTCCCTTCACCATCTTGGTCATGATCCCCTGACCTCTCTTAGTGTGTCCTCTGTACCACAGAGGGTGCTCTAGGGGCTGTAGGGGGTGTGGCTGTATTATGTCCCTTTTCTCATCTGTTGTCAGTGTAGCCTGAGATCACCGAGAGTCCCAAGTTGGCCTCAGATCCAGCTAGGTTTACTGTATCTACCTCATGTCTGGCTGATTTTCAGAATCAAATACAAGTCTCCATTTACCCAGCTGTCATCCAGCACATTCACCACTTCAGTGAGCTTGGTTTTAGCTGTACATTTGGATCAAGCTTCTCCCTCCATTCTTTCTTCTGACTCAGGCCTTCCTTTAGGTCCTTGCACCCCCTCCTCGTTCCATCTCAGGGAAATTCTAATTTAGTAGGTCTGGAGTAGACACTGAGATGCTCTATTTTCACAAGCCTCCTAGATCATTCTGATTGCAGTCAAGTTTAGTTATCACTGATCAAAGCCCTGATACGTTGAGTAGGCCAAGACCAAGCCCTATGACATGTCACTGGAAATTTCCTTTGGGATTGACACTCATTCACTTATATGTGCCCTTGGGCATCGTCAGTCAAGGAGTTTCTAATCCATCTACTTGTCATTATATCAGGCTGTTTTTCTGCTTCTTGTTTTTGTAGATAGACTATATCCTTCACTTTATCTCCGATTAACCAACTTAGGGACTTAGTTGAATCTAGTACTTTCTTACTGGACCCATACTGGGTCCTGGAGCACATCATTTTCTCATCCAAGAACTCGTAAACCCTATCAGTAAAGCAAGTACTAAGGCATGGTTTATCATTTCCCCCTTCTAGAAACGGTTTCCTTACTTGGCTTCCGAGATATTCCATACTCCAGTTTTTCTACCTCATAGGCTCTGCCTTCTCATACTTTGCTAATTACAGCTCACCTCTCTGACCTCTAAATTTTGGAGTGCCCCAGGCTTGGTCCCAAGACCTCTTTCTCTATCTTCACTCAGACTCTAGGAGATCTCATCCAAGTGTGGGACTTCAAACACCATCTGTCACTGATGACTGCCGGACTTAAGTCTCTGATCTGGACCTCGGCTGAACTCCAGACTTGTATAGCCAATAGCTTACCCAGCATCTCCACTTAAAGGTCCAGTGGCTTTTGAAACTTCATCCAAACCACCACTCCTGATTCCTCTCCCCAAACCTGCTCTTCCCAATGGCAAAAAATGGCAACTTTCTCTTTCCACTTGCTTGGGCGATTCTTGACACTCTTCCCTTTTTCTTCTCATACCACGTTCAGCCCATTTGCAAACACTGTTGGCTCTACCTTGAGAATATATGGAGAATCTCATATCAAAAAGATATGAAATAACAAGTGTTGGTGAGGATGTAGAGAAAAGGGAACCCTTGTGCTTTGTTAGTGGGAATGTAAGTTGGCGCGGCCACTGTGGAAAACACTATGGAGCTTGCTCAACAAATAAAAAATAGAAATACTATATGATCTAGCAATTGTACTTCTGGGTATTCAAGAAAACAGAAACACTAATTCGAAAAGATATATGTGCTCCTGTGTTCACTGCAGCATTATTTACAATATCAAAAGTATGGAAGCTAAACCTAGGTGTCCATTGACAGATGATAGGATAAAGATTTGTGGCATGTGTATATATAATGGAACATTATTCAACTGTAAAAAAAAAAAATGAAATCTGACCATTTGTGACATGGATGAACCTAGAGGGTATTATGTGAAGTAAGTCAAAGAGAGAAAGACAAATACCATATGACTTCACTTATATGTGGAACCTAAAAAAAAAACAGACTCCCAAATACAGAGAACAAACTGGTGGTTAGAGGTGGAGGGCGGGGGGAGTTAGGGGGAATGAGTGAAATCGGTGAAGGGGATTGAGAGGCACAGATTTCCAATTATAAACTAACTCACAGGGATGCAAAGTACAGCACGGGGAACATTGTCAATAATATTGTAATAATTTTATGATGACATGGTAACTGTACTGTTTTGGTGATCATTTCATAATATATATAGATGAATCACTATGTTGTATACCTGTAACTAATATTTTATGTCAACTATACTTAAAATGTAAGTCAGATCCTGTGCCTTTACTCCAAACCTTCCCGTGAGCATTTTGTCACTCTCCCAGCCATATACGGTGCCCCATTACTTCTGGGACCTTCCCTGCTGCACTGTAGCCGCCACCAACGATATTGCTGTTTCTCTAAACTCTAAACTTCCCCACCCCAGGGGCGCCTTTGCACTTGCTCTTCCCTACCCCGCATGCTGTCCTCCAGAGATCCACTTGGGCATTTTCTTTACTTTTTGACCTCTGTCCACAGGCCTTCCTGACCTATTTGAAGTAGCGCTCTCCGCCTTCCCTGGGTTTTTCTCCTCCCTGTTTTTATAGAACTTCCCACTTGCATGCTAACAAGGGTATTGCTCTCGCTCTCCACTAAAAAAGAAGGTTTGTGAGGGCAAAGACTTTTGTTTCCTGCTTCACTCTAGTACCTAGAACATTGACTGGCACATAGTTGGTGTTCAAAAATATTGCTTATAAAATAATGAATGTGCAAATGAATGAAGCAAGCATTCTTTTAAATCTAACGCCAGTAGGGTTCAGTTAGGGAAGGCTGAAGATGCCCCAGATCTCGCATAAGCATGTGGTGTTGACAGGTCTTACAGCATAAAAGCAAGTAGAATTACATACTCTGTCTGATTTGATAATGGCACAGTGTTAGAAACAACAATAAATCCATTAATTCTGGAAGTCGGGAAAGAAAATAACCATTCACGTCTGGCATAAAAATAGGCATCTATATATGATTGCCCCATTTCGTGGATAAATGAGGGGTACCTTTCCTTTTCTATTTTGCTGGGTATTTATGCTTCTCGCTTAGTGTTCAGGTGGGGGCGAGAGGCGGAGGGACACATCACTAGCGGTCGCAAGGGGGCGCTGCGAGAGTTGTCGAGGGCCAGGCGGACACTCTGCTTCTCACAGTAGGAAGAGTGTGGATCCCTGGCCTCCAGTGCGAGTCAAGGCCCCCGGTGGCTCACCGTGTCCCCCCAGCATAGGCGCTGGCCAGCCGGGCAGCGGCCTGGGCTCATGGGGTCTGAAAACCCTTTGCAGGCAGGAGCCTGTCGTCTTTGCCCTTTTATGCACCGTTCTGGCTGCATGCCTCCTACACCGCACGTGCCTAGAACGTGACTGTGAGCAAATGAATGAGAACACACAGAGGACGTTTGTGCACTGTAAAGACCGCACTGGAAAAGTAGCTCTTCATGAAGGGGTTTTGTTTCACTTTTGTGACCTGTGGATTCCTAGGGTTAAGCTTTGAGAGCAGAATGACCTGCTTTTTCAGAGGTGGGGAAACTGAGGCCCAGAGAGTTTACACAGGAAGTCTGGCCTCTCCCACTCGAAGTCTTCCCTCGCCTGCGGTTGTGCTCACCGGGCTGGGCTCTGCAGCCAGCGGTCCAGAGGGAAAATCGGTGGCAGTCCTGACCCAGCAGGAGAATGGGAATTAGAAGAGGTCTGGCCTGGATTGCTTTTCTCGCTGGCTTTCCTAGGCATTGGACAAGGGGGGATTCTTTTTCCTGGAGGCTTTACCTTGACTGCTATCTCCCTGTAAGTCTCTTTTAGAACCTTCTGGTTGTTTCGTGTCACAGTCATTGACATGACTGTTTTCCGAGACTCACCGTGGAAAAACTGCCCCAATTTTCCTAGGAAGGAAAATCTGAGACCAGGAGTTTCAGTGATTCAGGCCATTCATAGTGGTGGCAGTCAAGTTTCCGTAGCCAGAGGGAGGCAGCAGGTGGAGGTGGTTCCCCAGATAACCGGAACAGAAAAATGCCTGCTTTGGCTTTGAAACTACTTGAAGGAGACATTTCTGAGATGCTGAAAATACTCCTTTGGAGATAGCATTTTATTGACCGAAACGTAGTAAATTTGTCTGCCTCCCCCTCCACGCCTGCTCGCTCTCTCTCTCTCTCTGTTATCCAAGTACTCCTCTCAAGTTCTCTGTTGTAGCCAGAAATCTGAAATCCAAACAGCTCTTTCTCAGTACCTGGAAAGTTAGCGTGTGAGCTGATGTATTGTAACCAGCATGTTCAACAAACACACGAAATATATTGACAGATGTTTTCTTTTTGTGTATCTGTGGAAACTTTTTCAGAGGGATTTCTCAGGAATGAAAATTCAGGTGGATCAAAAAATCCCATGACTTAGTTGTTCACTCTCAGATACCATAGCGCTGCTCTCCTCTTGAGGCACAAGTCCAAGCCTGGACGGGCTGGATAGTAATCAAATTTCCGAACCTAACTTAGTGTGACCACGTTCTCGCTCACCCAGCCCTACCTGCCTTGGGCCCCTGAAGGAGGAGACAGGGTGAGGCCTTTGCCCCCTGCTTCCTGCTGTCACCCTTCCCCCCTGCTCACCACATGCTTCTCTGCCCACTTCCTGCCAGAACTGAAGTGGGGGTGGAGCTTTGCTCTTGGGGCCTGGCAGATGGTGAAGGGGATGATATCTTGGTCTTTCTGAGGCTTCCCAGCTGAGTCCCTCTGTCTAGTGGTTTCCTCGAGTTTGGTGGATTTCTCCATTCTTGGTGGCTGGCCGTTTCCCCTGCCCAGACCTGGCCATCTTCCTCAACCAGTACTCCTCTGCACTCTGCCTTTTGAGGTTTCCTGTTCTCACCCCAGATTTCCTGTCCTCACCCCAAGCTGCCTCTCCCAGGACACACTCATCTGGGGGTAAGGCCAATGCCACCAGAACAGCCCTCGCTGCCCTAGAGCCCTCCTCTCTCCCTAGATTTCCAGGGCAGGAGTCCGAGCCAAGCCCACGGGCTCCTTCCTGGGCAGTCTGGCCCTAATCACTGTGTCTCAGAGCCCCCCACCCCCTCAGTGGTCCCCTTGAAACTCCTCACTAGGCTTCAGGTAAAAAGCAAGCTGCTGGGGAGTGGTGTTGCCTAGCACTGTAACCACTGTCTCTAGAGAAATGGGAATTCTCTCAATCTCTTCTCCCTTAAGCCACTTCACATCCACTTGATTTTGGTGAGGTGTGCAGGAGAAAGAAGTGTTTCTTTCCCTGTGGGGTGGGGGACGGTGGGTCTTTGTCTCCTGCTCATATTGATTTTCAGATAGTAATCAGGGAAGTCCAGGGGAAGAATATTATTCTAACATCATGTTACATATTTTTCTTAAAATTTTAGAAGCAGGTGTATGACCTTACGCTGAAAATAAGAATCTTCTTGCTCACTGCTGCATGCTTCTTTGAGATGGTAGAGCAGCATGGCAGTAGGTAGACAGAAGACCACTCTGGGGTCAGGTAGCCTGGGCTCCACACCCTGCCCTGCCACTTTCTTAACTGGCTGGGCTGGCCGGTTACTCCGTCTCGGAGTCTGTTTCCTGCCATGGACAGTGGTCCCACCTGGGTTTATTGTGACGTGGGGAGGTGATCCAGGGAGCCCCATGCTGGGCACACCGTGCTCAGTGGCGCGGCTCTTCTGTCCCTTTTGTTCTGCCTTCAGGGCAGCTCACCTGGGTCCCTACAGAGCCTACCACCACTTCCTTTGCACCCACCTGCTGCCCAAGGAGTGGGCTAAGTGCACAAATGACCTGGGCCTCCCTCTGCTCACCCCACCAGCTTGTTAGTCTCCTTTCACCACTGGTTAGACTCACACTTAGGCCCCTTAGTGAGCTGGATCCGGTCACTTTGTCTCTGCATTTGCTGACATCACCTTCTGCCCCTCCCCATTGTGTTCCTGTAGCACCCACTGTGGATGCTTGTGTCCAGCACACTACTTACTCGTCTCCCCTCTGGACTAGCTCCTGGGGGTGTCACTGTGCCTTCACTCTGAATATCCCTGACACACACAGTACTTGTCATCTCTCTGGTGATCCCCATTAAGGTCTATACTCAATAACTGAGTTGTATCTCAGTTGGGGCCCTGAATACGGTGAGTACCTGCCACTAGGCTAGACTTTGCCTTTTTTGTTTTCACTTTAGTTTTGGGGGCACTGTGATCAGAGCCTCTGTTACATATTTCAGTTTAAACTTTATACTTAGGGGCACCTGGGTGGCTCAGTCGGTTAAGCAGCCGACTTTGGCTCAGGTCATGATCTCATGGTTCATGGGTCCGAGCCCCGTGTCAGACTCTGTGCTGACAGCTCAGAGCCGGAAGCCTGCTTCGGATTCTGTGTCTCCCTCTCTCTCTGATCCCAGCCCCACCACTCTGTTTCTCTCAAAAATAAATAAACGTTAAAAATTTAAAAAACCCAACAACTTAAAACTGTTCCCAGGTGCATATTTCATCATCAGAGCGTGCATGTGAAAATACCTGGGAGTGGCCTGGGAACACGCTGGATTTCTGAAAAGGCTGTGTTTCCACGTTCAGAGAAAGGCAGCCCCCCACACCAGGGTGGCATTCTGGCCTGTGAGCGGCACCAGTGGACGGAACTTGGCAGAGCTGGGTGTCCCACCAGCTGCCTGGCTGCAGGATTTTATGGAGGCCCGAAAGGTCACGGCCTCTCCTCCTCTTCTCCCAAAGCAGGTCGTGGTCATTTTTTATCTGTAAGAAGGGACTTAAACCTCACTGATGACCTTTGACAAGAAAAAATAGGAAGCCACATGCCTTTAATGCAGCCGGTCTTTCTTTAGCATTGCATCTATTTGCCAGGCTCTGAGTCCTGCTGCCCCCACAACTCACACCTTCCCAGACTTCCCGGGTGCCAGGAGCGTTCGCTCTCTGGCCTCTGCTGCAGTTCTTCAGTCAAATGGACGCTGGGGAGTTTGCAGAGTGGCGTTGCTCTGTGACACTTGGCGGGGGGCAGTCTCTGATGAATGTTTAAGGAGCAGGTTTCCCTGCCGCCTTGTGGGTCCCGCTTGGTCTTCCTGTGGATGGTGTTTAAAGCTGCATCTCCAGCTCCCCAGGACCACCCTGGCCCAGGTAGCTCATTTTCTTTAGAATGTCCTATCCCGTCATCCTTTCTCAAGTAGGGAAATGCTTCTCTCCATTTTATTCTAGGAAGACTGCTGCCAGTTCCACACCAGGAGGGTCTGGCTCCTGGAGGGGCGGGTGAATCGGGACCCAGCCTCATGAATCTCAAAGGGGTCCAGTGGCCTGGCTGTGGGTGCACATCCCATACGGCCGTCTCTCTGTTTCTCATCCAGCAGTCGGAAGGAATGTGCCTGTATATGCCAACGCGGAAGAGTCCCAGCCTTAGGGGCTTATTAATGCTATTTTTGCATTTCTTTTCTGTGTGGGTTGTGAGAGAAGAAACTGAAGCTTGCCAGGTGGTACACAGAGGGCTCTCTGAGCTGGTGGTGGAAAAACACCACAGACACTCCTGTGGTTATCGGTTTGAAACCCTTCCGGAGCGCTGTCTGCCTTTTCGTTTCTGCACGTGCATAGGAACCTTTTCCAGGAAGAAATCGTTACATGCAGAGCATATTTCTTCATTGCAGAGCCCTGGGTGAGAAGCTGCTTAAATCCCAGAGGTAGTTGAACGAATGAGGTGCTGAGGAGGAGGAGACTGGAGGGAAGGTGGGCTGATTTTTCACATTCTTACTGAGATATACGTGTTCATCAAACCGGTGGATGACGAGACCCCACAGGGAGTGACGTCACTCAGGAGTGGTGCATCTCTGGTGCCCAGTGTGCCCACCTGGGCCCGGGACGGCGGAAGCCTGCCTCCCCCGGCTCAGGGTGCCACCACAAGGGCAGCATGGCTGCTGACTGCTCAGTGTGCTCACCGCTGTGGACTCACACTTCTCACTGCTCTTTTCCCCGCGGCGCCACTTCTGTGCACTCCTAGTTCCCAGCCACTCGTGGCTTCTGCCTACTCCTGGCTTTTGCTTACTCATGGCTTCTCTCTTCCGCCTTTGCTCTGAGTGCCTTTAGGTGATTTCCCATTGCCCAACAAAGAAGATCTGATTGGCAGGTCAGTTACTGCCACCCCCGTTAGGCGTGATCATCAGACATGGTATGGCTTTCCTTAGAAAGGGTCAAGCAGAGGGGCACCTGGTAGCTTAGTCAGTTGGGCGTCTGACTTTGGCTCAGGTCATGATC
Organism: Suricata suricatta; assembly: GCF_006229205.1. NCBI lineage: Eukaryota > Metazoa > Chordata > Mammalia > Carnivora > Herpestidae > Suricata > Suricata suricatta. Next base: position 116,190,100 of record NC_043700.1, read on the forward strand.
TCACAGTTCATGAGTTGGAGCCCCATGTTAGGCTCACTGCTGTCAGTGCAGACCCTGCTTGGGATTCTCTTTCCCTCTTTCTCTGATCCTCCCCTGCTTGCATGTTCTCTCTGAAAAATAAAATGAACATTAAAAAAGGGGGGGGGGTCAAGAAGAGTAAGTACCAGAGCAAAACAGATTCCTCTCCAGTGCAGTTGGGTTAGCTGCCTCTCCTCTGTGCTTCTAAAGCATCAGATGTCTTCCTCATGGTGTAATATAATAGTGATGATAAGGAGGAGGGTGGTAAATGTTCGCTTTTTATTTTGTGCCAAGCTCTTAGCATAGTGTTTGGATTTATTTGAATTATTTCCTTCATCCTTAGTATGTGGGGTACCATTCCACCGATGTGGAAATTGAGACTTAGGTTTGGTAACTTGTCCAAGATCACACAGATAGTAGGTTGTGGAGCTAGGATTCAGGACAAGATAGATCTGTGTTACCATGGCCTGCCTCTTTGCCCCGCATCTCACTCGTCCAGGCTGCCTTCTTTCTGTGTTTCTGGGTTCCAGAGGAAATTGTAGGTGAGCAGGGGGCGTGAGTAGAGTGCAGGACGAATGCTCCCTGCCACACCCTAGAGTAGCACTGTCTAAGTGACTGGAATATCGGAGTCTCCCCGTACCTAGAGGATGCGTGTTGTTACATTTTTTGTTTGTTGGCTCTCTAAACTTCTGTATGATATTGCCTTCGACGTGTTCCATGAACTTGTCTTGTTTCTTTTGAGACACATAATGGTCTCCTTGCTATGTTCTGAGAGATACTATTCAGTCCCTAGTAGATAATGGAAATCTTCTATTTTCTCTGGCAGATCATCTCTTAAAGGCTCTGAATTGATATGCCAAGAGCTAAACTAGTTGTCCAAAAGCCAATCTGTGGAATGGCTAATTTGCTGAATATATTTGTTTCTTTCAGCTTTTTTAATTGGCTGGTATTCTTCTTGTCTTTAGAGTAGCACTTCACGTTACGGTCAGTTTGTTTCTGCCTCTGCTGCTGTACCAGCCATAGATCTGGAGGGGCTGAGGGCATCAGACTATAGATACAGAAATAGGTAGTCTGGATATGAAGAACTGTTACAAACCAGTTTTTATTAATATAATCTGAATCATAATTAAGAATATATGTGTAGGATGCCCCCCTATATTCTTGAGTCTCTCGTACTTGAATATATTTTTCTTGTGATCTGCAGTCTTGGTCTCTCTGGCTTTCTTATTCTGATTCTTGCCCTTTCTCTCCAGCTACCGTTCAGAATTCCATTTTCATGTCAACCAAAACAAATGGGTAAAGGAATAACTCCATGTGGCTAATTGCTCTACTTCTCATTCATTTTGCTTCATTTCATGATTCAGCGTCATTGGAGGATATTTTCTGACCTGATGCATGGAGTCCAGTGCCCTTAACAGCTTTTGCTCCCAGGGCTCTGCCTGCAGGATTCCTGTAGAAGTACAAGAACTTACTAGTGAGTGGGATGCAAACAGCAAGCTGTCTGTATGTACTTCTCACAGAAACAGCATTGCCGGGGACAGAAGAGAGGAGCCAAATGACATTTTGTATTTTTTTCCCCAATAAGTTTGAGTTCTTTGATTTTATTTTTGAGAGAGAGAGAGCACAAGTAGGGAAGGGGCAGAGAAAGAGGGGGACAGAAGATCTGATGCGGGCTCTGTACCGACAGCAGTGAGCCCGATGTGGGGCTTGAATTCATGAGCCGTGAGATCATGACCTGAACCCAAGGCAGACATTCAACTGATTGAGCCACCCAGGAGCCCAAATAAGTTTGAGTTCTGAAAAGTTGACATTTAAACTCAAGGGTTGAGCAAATTTACGTGGAGAAGTGGAATTTAAATTATGTAAGTATTTGTTGGTGACCAAGACAAAGGACCTAAAAATTCCATGCAGAACTCATTTCATTAGTGATGCTGAGTTGATAGTGAGTCAACATGAAGGAAGACTGTTTATACTAGCCTAATTGCTGTGTTGACTGGAAATACCAGCCCGCTGAGTAGAGGGGCCGTGTTAAGTCCAGCACTTACCTCTACTCCTTTTCTGCTCCCCATCCCATCCCCAAAGCTTTTTTTTCCCCTTCTAAAATGTGAACTTCCATTTTGGGTGGGTGTGTGTGTGTGTGTGTGTGTGTGTGTGTGTGTGTGAGACACACTGTGTATGTGCACACATGTGGCACTGAAAGCACAGTTTATTCAAAGCTGTTGTCAGGTGGTGCAGGGCTCCTCAACTGCAAATGCAGATTCAAGTAGAACCAGCTTGTGCAATCAAGGGTGGGGTATTCTGAGGATTTGGAAGTGATTTGTAGAACTCATTGGCAGGCCAGAAATTATAATAGTGACAGGCTTTTCCCTCCCTACCCTTTTTTGTTTCTGCGTAAGCCTGACTTTCTATTTCTCACTGCAGATTGACTTTCTCCACATGGTGGAAAACCTAGTGCTGTGGCTCCAGAATTTGGCTTTTTATAACTTCAGCCACAAGAGGGAGATGCCTGTTGTAAATCCCGTTGTCCGAGGAAGGCAGTATAGACTTCTCAGCTGCCACTGGGGCAGTGGGGTCATGTGAGAATTGGCAGCTCTGAGGGGCACGTGGAATGCATTTGGGGGAGAAAGGATCCTTACAAGAAGAGGAAAGTGCTGTTCCCCAAAGAAGAGGGTGGTGCCCAGTTTCCCAGAAGACTAGGTGTCTGCCGGTGTTGTTCTTGCGCATTCCTGATGCTTTACCATCAATCAGAATATCTGTTTTAAATCACTTGGCCGACTTAACTGTAATTGTAGACCTTGTATTTTTTTTTCTTCTGGCTTCTTGTCAACGACAAGCTTTGATTATAATTATTCTTCAGCAGGCATGTTCTAGCACTTCTTACTCATTTGTCAGATTGAACTTCACAAAACGTAAAAGTCCAATGACAGACCCCATCTTTAAGACAACAGAAGGCTGAACTGTCAACTCCCCATCATTTTTGTAATCCAGAATCTTTGTTGCTGGGATTACGTTCAGCTCCTCTTTAATCTCTGTGTAGTCAGAAGCAGTAAGACATTTTTAGTGAATATTTGGAAACACAGCACAGGTGAAGGAGGACAGTCATTTTTTTCATCTCCGTTTAGGTAAGTCACCCTAATCCTGAGGAAAAGCTGGCTGGGCGCCGGGCATTCGCTTCCACACTTTGTGTTTTAAGATTGGAGTTAGTTTTCAACGGATAACGACCTGGGTGTATTCTGACTCCATTAAAAATAAAGTTCTTGGTAGTCTTTTTCATGCTTTGCAGAATATTATTTCCCACAAGCACTCAGTATCTGTCTCCAGACCTGGCTTTTGCCGGAATTTAGGATTAAATGAGTAGAATCTGCAGACCTGCTAGGCCCCCAAATGATTGTTTCCATGGAAACAGTTGAAGGCCTCTCAATTAAAATTTCCCCTCTAGGCTGGACAGAGGAAGAGTATGAAAATAAGTTTGTCTGGGAAGCCAAATACTCATCCTCCAAATGCAACCCAGACAAGGGATCTGGGAATCTACTGACAGTTAAAATCATTTTTTTTCTCTTGGGGGTGTAGCTTGGTTTTGAGACACAGGTGTATGTGTTGGTCGGCTGGTGACTTGGCCAGAACAGTCCAGATAAATGCTCCTGTTGTCATAACCTCTTGGTGTAGAGCCAGAGATCACGGAAGAGCATTTGGGAACAATTGGATCTTTGCTCAAACTTGAGTGTGAGTCACAAAAAGCCCATTAAAAATAGGTGAAATCATAGAACAGTCTTAAAGTGGGGAGGAACGTAAAGGTCATTGCGTCCCAATTTGCCATCCATCCTAGCACAGCTGACAAGATTCATAGCTCTTCTTTTCCCATGAACTGGGAGCCTTCTCTGATCCGTTGCTGGAGGGTATTAGAAAACCCTCTTACAATCATACCGACATCTGTTCCTATCACTTCCATGTCTGCTGCCTCTTTTTGATGGCAGATAAATTGAATCTACTTATCTCAGAATTAACTTACTAAATTTTAAGAGAATGTTATCATATACCCTCCAAAGTCCTCTTTTCCCCTGGCTGAGCAGGTCTAGAACATGAAGACGTTAAGTATGAACACCCATCAGAGACATTCTAGGGGGAGAGGTTGATTTCCTTCCAACACTGGGCCCTCACCACTTTTGCTTGGATTTTGTGTGACTTTTCTGGCAATTTTTTTTTCTTAGCATCATTTGTGTAGGTAGAGAGTTGGTGACTATTTCTGTGTTTTCCTCTTCTCTCCTGCCTCCCTGGAGTATTCACAATTTGGAGCTTGGAAATCTGAAAAACACAAGTCTGTATCAAACCATTGGCCCAAGCAGTCTCATGAAGGGTGTGGTTTGTTTGTGATGTCACCTCAGAAGTTAGTGAACACACCCTACATTCCTCACTGCTTTCCTGATCTCTCAACCCTGCATCTGTGACTTTATTTAAACCTTTAGCCTTTCCTGTAAAGTTTGAAGTGTACATTTTAAAAGTCCTTTATTTCTCATATCTGTCCTATTATTAATATCCTATTATTGTTCTTAAGTTAATGCCCCTTCTAAAAACAACAACAAACAAGTTGTTTTTGTCCAAATGATCCTACAACCTTAAAATGGATGGACACTTTAAACTCCTAAACTTTGGTGTTAATTCAGGCCAACTGGGAAGTGCTGGGAAGCAAATATATGGCTTCCACTTGGGAGGGAAAGAACGCTGAAGTAGACATTCTGTTTTGGTTCCACAATATCGGTAGCTGTGCGACTTTCAGCAAGCTACCAAGCCTCTCTGGATTTCATTTTTCTCAAGTATAAAATCAGACAAATACTTTATGTTCTTTCAGGTTGTTGGAAGTGCTATGAAAACAGATTATTATAAGACTTCACAGCAAGATATACCATGATATACTGGGATATATTGAAAGTTCAAAACAAATTTAATAAGAAAATAAAATATTGGTGATATTGGGTATTTAAGATTCCTGTACACCCACAGTTTCAAAATAACAGTTGTCTGCCTCTATAGGAATGAATCATAAATACGTACTTTGCATTTTAGGGGGGAAAAAATCTCATAATTTCTAACATAGGTTCTGGGTGGTAGTTAATGTGGTATCACAGTTGAGGGAGAAATTATTTCTGTAAAAAAGTTGCATGTTCATAAATGAAATAAATAACTCTGGCTTCCTTTGGCAGGAGAACAAAAAGGTGGAAAATCTGAGAGTAACTTTTGATTTGTGAATCATTTAAGTCTCAATTATTTTTTAAATTTTGGGGGGGAGAGAATACATGGGGCAGAGGGGAAGAAAGAGACAGAGAATCCCAAGCAGGCTGTGTGCTCAGCGTGGAGCCCAGTGTGGGGGCTTGGTCCCATGACCCTGGGATCATGACCTGAGCCACTATCAAGAGTCGGACTCTCAACTGAGCCATCCAGGGGCCCCTAAATCTTAATTCTAAAAAAGGTATTAAGTAAATACCCCTAATGAGTCAACGTGAGATGGCCATCAGCACGTATCACCTAAGTGGGCTTTGGGGATAGGAGCCTGATAGGGTCTCCTGTGAAGCTCAAGGGTGGGTCCTGAAGCAGGTTTCTTCCCTGGAAGACGGTCAGGGGCTCGTCGCTGGGGCTGGCCTGCTGTGTTAGCCTTCAGCATCGAGCTCCACACCCTATTTCCTGAGAAATGCCGCAGCCTTGAAGCAGGCCCTTGGCTGCCTTGGGGACTCAATGATGACTCCTCTTCCTGGGGGTTGGGGAGTGTGTTTCTTTTACACACAATGACTACTTATATTTGGACATAGAGAACAAAGGTAACATCTGCATCTTCTCCATACAGGGTCTGATGGCAGTTTCTTGGGATCATTTCTTGGCTTTATGTAATTTTACCAAAAATATGAACCTATCTAGACCTTAGAAAAAAGTAGTTTTTTGTTTTAGTTTGGTTTTTGCGGTGTTTTCTTGAGTATTAATCATGCTTCATAATCAGATTACCTCTGAAGTTCTGCTTTGCAAGGGGGGAAAACCATTGCAATAATCTTCCCACGTTGAAACACTGACCCTGCATCCCGTCGCCTTGTGTACTTTTCTGTCCCCAGGGAGTTCTGTCCAACATCTCTTCCATCACCGATCTCGGCGGCTTCGACCCGGTTTGGCTCTTCCTTGTGGTGGGAGGAGTGATGTTCATTTTGGGATTCGCAGGCTGCATTGGAGCGCTCCGGGAAAACACTTTCCTGCTCAAGTTCGTGAGTATCACCCTTGGCCCTCAGGCCAAGAGCTGAGCTCCCGTCTCTCCACGGGAGGACACCCTGTAGGCAAAGTGGCTTACCAAAGGCATGGCAACAATATGGCCCCGCTAATGCTTTCCTTTTAGGAGAACTTTCTAGATCACCACCTACCCGGTCCCACGTCTTTCTTAATAATATAAGTACCACCCCCAGCCCATGCCCTCCTTGGAGGTTTTGTACGTGTAGAACAGGATTCCAATCCCTAAAATGCCTTTAGATTAAGGTAGGTTTGTGTATAGTTTTCTTCTTTTAAGTGCTCCTCTTTTAAGCAACTAGTCAGTAGTGAGCTGTTCACATGGTTGGTTTAGAAATACCAGACATAAGCACATTGGCTGTGGCCTGTTCTGATTAAATCTCTTAGGCAATAGGTTTTGGAGAATATGGAGAAACAGTGAAAGGGCCGTCTTCCTCCTTCTCTGCCAGTACAGAGTTCTCCTTTTGTATGATCAGCATAATTTTCAGGTCCCTTGCAGAGTGTGTGGTGTGATCACCGTTCGCATGAATATTTTTAGAGGAGGAGTTTTACAGAGGCAGATCAGTAACAAAAGCAGAGCGTGAGAAGTGAAAGCCTTTCCTTTGGAGATTCCTTCCAAAGGAGAACAAAATGGCATATGCTCACATGTATGCATCTGGAATATGCTGGACATACCGACACAGTCTGGAGCTTGGCATGCTGGTGGGCATCTGTGTGGATGCTCTCTGAGTAACAGCATCCCCTCCCCTTCCCAAAAACTGAGAAAGGATGAAAAAAAAATCTACCTTCCATGGTGAGGGAAGATGGTGGGATTCTAGACAACAGTATCTGTGTAATAACCCCTGTTCCTAGAATCGTACTTCTCATCGTCCAGGGATGTTTCCACTTAAGACAAGAGTCTGCACTTGCACTAGTCCTAACAGCCGTGCAGTATGTGATTCTCTCTCCTGGCACATCTGCCACATCATCCTCTGGCGTTTTTCTCAAATATCCCTAAAGAGAGCAGACTCGCTGTCGACCAGGAAGTCCCGAGGGTAGCCCACTTCAAATTTGGGCAGCTCTGGAGCAGATGAGGTTTTGGAGAATTGGACCTGAGTGTTCTTATGTTTAACCTGGAACTTTACATGACTCTGCTAATGGGGAGAACTGAGGAATATTTGGTCTTCTCTACACTCAAATGACCGGTCGGTTCTCTGTTCTGTTTACACAGGTCTGTGGTGGGAACAGCTGGTTTCCTAACACTCCATTTGCCCTTGTACCTTATCTCCCAGGTCTCCCCTTTTAAACACGTGCACACACACAGTTACTTCATTCCTTACCTAATCAAAGACCTTTGGAACCCCCGGGAGAGCTCTGTCCCTCATCCTATCCTGCCAGTCTTCTTGGCATGAGAGCCTTCTAACTGTGGGGGTTCATCTCACTCAGCTTTTCTGTAGCCTCACAGGGCCCCGGATAGTACAGAGCTTTTGCCACTATTTTATCAGTTTTAGCCTCTGTGGTTCTAATGTGGGATCACCTCTCATATGGTCTACTGGAATACAGGTTAGTTTATAAGAGTAGTCCCTTCAGTGTAGTTTATTGTATTTGTAGTTGAAGACACCAGAGTTAACCGAACAGGCAGAAAAAGATCCATTTCTCTTAATCAGCACCTCAATTTCTAAAGTCCCATGTTGGAAATGAAGAAAATTACATTGTTTCTTGGCTTTTAAAAAAGTTGGATAAGGTTCGTGGCGCCTGGGTGGCTCAGTCGGTTAAGCGACTGACTTCGGCTCAGGTCATAATCTCATTGCTCTTGGGTTCGAGCCCCGTGTCGGGCTCTGTGCTGACAGCTAAGAGCCTGGAGCCTGCTTCAGATTCTGTCTCCCTCTCTCTCTGCCCCTCCCCCACTTGCACTCTAGCGCTCTCTCATAAATGAAAAAATGTTAAAAAGAAATGTTGGATAAGATTTAAAATAGCCTCTATTTAATACAAACAATAAAACCTGGCCCAGAATATTCTTTGAGCAGAAGCTATGAAATAAATAGAAGCAAATGCCAACATGGCGTGAAAACAGCCTCAAAGATTGGATGCTGTAAGACTAGGAGATTTGCTTAAGGAAAATCTGAGAGCTAAGAGAATGTGAAATAGAAAGGAAGCTTCCTGGTTGACTAAGGCCCTTGTTTGAAGGCTGTGAGTTGGTCTCTGCACCTTTGGGAGTGGGGGAAATTAGGTGACAGGGGGAGGGCATACAGGTTTCTGCCAAATATTCAATAAGAATTTAATTTGGACTTAATTTTTGACATATACATATCCTGTAACGTTAAAGGAAAATTTCCCAGGGTAACTGGAAAATGAACTTGCCTAACCTTTATGGTGGTGAGAACAAAAAGTTGGTTAAAATCTTTTCATGACCTCTGTATTGGTATTTTGTGTACTATGATTTTCTTATTTGTATAGCATGTAACTGTTGTATTTCTGTACCTAATAAAGGGAAGGGAGTTGTTTTATACTGTGGGGTAGGTATGGAGTAAAAGTGATGGTTTTTTCCTGTCCTTTTTTCTAGATTGAGGAAAGCTTACTTTGAAAGTATTGGTACCACTGACAATAATTAACTGTTGAGATTCTATTTCTCCTGATTTCATCAAGGACAGATAACCAGATCTATGGAAACTGAACCTGAGCCCTGGAGGCTCTAAAATTAAGGCCTAAACCTTGGGGTCCCAGATTTGCCAGCCACTTCTTTCTCCCACGCCTCCCCTCATGTCCACCCTCCCAGGATGTCACTCGGCGCCGTGGATAAACGTGGTCAGATATACAGACAGCTGATGTGAGAAGCCCCCCCCCCCACGCCCACCGCGTAAGACCTTCGGAGGCAGGATTCTGCCTTACTCATCCTCGCTTCCGCAAAGCCTTCCAAATCCAGGGCCTCATCTATTGTGTGTCCTTCAGTGTTTGTTGGAGAAATTAACATATTTCTGTCTTTGTTTTGTTTTAATAAGTAACGGTGTAGTCTGCTTTGCGGCACTCCTCCAGCACATTTTTCTCTCTGTTGGCTGCTTGCTGTCTGCTTGCTGAGGAGAGAAACAGACAGCGTAGGCCCCTCTGCCTCGCCACCACTCTCTGTTCTGTAGCCTTCAGGAGCTCTGCTGAGCACTGTGGCCCCTTCTGTCCCTGTCACCAGAAGCTCACCTGGTCCTTCCCAGCCTCATTTCTCATAATCTGTTTCAGCAAAATGAATTAGCAAAGAGTAAGAGTGTGGGGGTGATAGGAAGTGGAAAGAACTGTGGGTGGGAACGACACGTTGGTATGACTGAGATGAAGATCTTCAGAGTCTTCTAGACGGAAGGGCGATTTCTACAGATGTACAGGCGGCCTCCAGCCCTCCTGCTTAAATTCTCATTGTCCACGTTAGCCAGAATCTTCCTTTGGCTGTGTGTTGATGTTATTTAAAATCTTCTGAGACTGGTATTTACAAAGAAGGGTGAGCACAGCTAGTATTCCTAAGAAAGCTTTCAACCCAGTTTCATTTTGTTTTCATGATGGGAAATGATTTTCACATCCTAGTCACCCCCCTACACACATACACACACACACACACACACACACACACACACACACAACTTCCTCTTGAGCTCTTCATCCAAGATGAACACATCCGCTATCTTACCCTGTAAAGCAGGTGCAAAGGAGAATTAAAGCAGTGTCCGAATCCACAAAAGGAATGTATTGCATATAGAATCAAGGCCATCATAGCAAACAACAGTCGATCTTAAAAGACTGAGATAATTTCTTTTTCAGCGTTTCGCTTGCTAGAGGTAGGGGCAGGCCATTGTTCCAGAGTCTCACAGTGCATCAATGAGAAGAAACTCATTAGGTCTTAATGTGGGTCTAATGAGAAATTCCTTTCATTCATGTTTGCTTATAGGCTTTGTTGTTTAATTACCAAATGGACCACAAGAGCCCCTAAAATGTGATTATGAATGATTTTTAAAAATCTTTTCTTAGAGTATGATATTCTATTAACGAATCTTAAGAAACTGAAGATTATCTGCTTTGGGCATGTGTAACAACAATGCAATGTAATTACAAACCGTTTTAGAAGGGAACCCTTTAACAATATATGTGATCAACATAGCCCTTTTAACTGTTCTCTGTGTGTCTTTTGTTTTAGTTTTCTGTGTTCCTGGGAATTATTTTCTTCCTGGAGCTCACTGCTGGGGTTCTGGCATTTGTCTTCAAAGACTGGATCAAAGACCAGCTGTATTTCTTTATAAACAACAACATCAGAGCGTACAGAGATGACATCGATTTGCAGAACCTCATAGACTTCACCCAGGAATATGTAAGTTGAAATTTATTTTTAAGCTGCAAGCCTTCTGGAGGAGTGAGAGCGTTCCTCCTGGCCTCTGCCCGTGCCAGCTGGAGCCTACCTCTGACTCTTCCACATGGTTTGGTTTGTTTGCTTGTGTTTTTATTATTTTCTGACCTGCTTTATGACTTACATGATTTGCACCCTGAATGGAAATGCCGTTTTCACTTATCTCGAGCTCTACAAAGTCCAAGGGACCAAGAAAACCTCTTGAGCAACAAGATTATAACCACAGCTGCTGTCTCCTATTGACATCTGAAGAATATTCTTTTGCTATAGGTGTAGCTCTTTATTTGGTTTTATAAATTTTTCAATGTTTTTTTATTTATTTTTGAGAGGCAGACAGCGCGAGCAGGGGAGGGTCAGAGAGAGAGGGAGAGACAGAATCCGAAGCAGGCTGTGCATCCAATTTGCATGCACTGAGAAATTGGATGAGCTGCGCAGACCTGGATGGTGCCGTCTGTGCCGTAAATGCACGACCGGAGGGCAGACAGAAGCCCCAGGGACCACCTGGAAAGTTGGACAGCTCGGGTCCAGAATGAGCTCGGGTCCCCTTGGATAAAGGGAGGAGACGGCTGCATCAGCACTGGCCCTCCTTCCTCAGGTGCTCGGACGTCAGCTGAGTTGTGCTGGTTTTGTGCGGTAGCATCAGCGACTGTCCTGAGTAAGCCGAGCCTCAGGTGTGGAGTTAAGCCCGTTCCATCTCCTCAGCAGACTTTGCTGTTTGTTAGGTTGTAACGGATGCAAGCTCACACCTCGCCAAATCTCACTGACTAGTTTGCAGGACAAATCTGATGAAGCTTTGTAGGCAAACCTCAAGATGCGCCACCCAGGCGCTCAGAGGACCAGATGAGTTGGAAGAACATGCGTGTGCACGTTCTCTTGAAATGCTGTCTGCTTTATATGGAAATACTGTTATTTCCTGTGATGTTATTTTTCTGTCATGGACTTTAATGCTTTAAAGTAGCTATTGGTCCTGAAAGCCTTAAAATGGTCAAGGCTTGATGTGTATTTAACTCTAATGGGTGGAGCTAGTCCAGTTGAGGGGAGTGGCGAAGGGACTTCTGGAGCAGGCAGTTCTTGAATCAGGCCCCATTTGAAACTCACTGACTTGAACAGCTCGTTTTATATATATTTTAATTAGATGGTTGAATTTAAAAAAAAAAGACATTTACATATTTTTAAATATTTGTTTTTGAGAAAGAGGTAGGGAGGGGCAGAGACAGAGGGAGAGACTGGATCCGAGGAGGGCTTTGTGCTGACAGCACAGAGCTGATGTGGGGCTGGAACTCACAAACGATGAGATCATGACCTGAGCCAAAGTCAGAGGCTCAGCCGACTGAGCCGCCTAAAGGCCCCTAGATGATTGAACTTTTTAAGTTGAAAGTGTAAATACATGCTCTTTAAAAAATTCAGAGTAGTAATGGGTATATAATGAGAAGTAAGTCTCTAAAACTTTTGGGGGTAATGAGTATATTCACTATCTTGACTGTGGTGATGGTTTCACAGTGTATTTGTATGTCAAATCTTATACGATTGTACACTTTAAATACGTTCAGTTTATTGTATGTCAATTATACCTCAATAAAAAAGATTTTTTAAAAAAACCATTAACGCTGTGGAGACCACGACTTTAAAAAAGTAAGCCTCTAGCCCTCCTACCCATAACCCCCCTTGCCTCCTTCAGACACGACCACTGTTTCGTGTCTTATTTATCCTTCTAGAGTGTTCCTCCATGCACCCAAGACAAAGAGACCTTGTTCTGACTGAGCCTGCCGAACAACTCCTGCCCTTCCTCCACCTGACACTATGGTCTCCTCAACCGTTTAAATCAGATGCTGACACATCCTCACAAATCTGGAGCCGTAGTCGCTTTGGAAGCTTCTATAGGGGCTGCTTAGGTTTAAAACTAAATTCTGACACAGAAAAGAAGATTTGAGCTGGCAGAAGCTGGGGGTCGGTCTTTTGGCAGAGGTTGTGAGTGAGGGCTCCTGCTCGCCTCCAAGTCCAGATGTTCTAATTCTCTCCTGTTTGCTCTAGTGGCAGTGCTGTGGGGCTTTTGGAGCTGATGATTGGAACCTAAATATTTACTTCAATTGCACAGATTCCAATGCAAGTCGAGAGCGATGCGGTGTGCCTTTCTCCTGCTGTACTAAAGACCCCGCAGTAAGTGAAGGCCCCAGACTGTTGGCCAGCTCCGCGCATCACACCGAGAGTGGGCGGGGCCACGGGAGGGGGGTGAGCAGAGTGATTTTTTTGCCTTGAAACCTCTTCTTGCGTGCTTATTCCTAATTGTAGCGCCTGTAGGGGGCACAGTGCTCAGATCTCCCCATAGGGCTAATAATCGCTGACATTAATTAAGCAGTACGTGCGGGTTCCTAGTCTCAGCCTTTAGTGAGTTGGCTCAATAAAATTCAGAATGTTCCTCCTGGCAGATACCACCACTGTCTTTCCTCTTAGGCCCTTAGAGGTTAAGTAACTTTCCTGAGCTCACGTTGCGAGCTAGTGAGGAGCCGAGCTTCATACCCAAGAAGCCTGCCTGTGGTGCCTGGTAGTCTTCTCTGTGAGAAGGATGCGCTTAGGTGTGAGCTCTCTGCATTGGTTTGGGGTTGGTGACCCTTTGCTTCCGGACTTGGTTCTGGAGGAGATATCAGCGATAGGAGAGGAGTTTGAGGCACGGTAGGGCCCGTCTGCTACTTAGGAAGACCGCAGCTGCCTGGATTCTCAGTTGTACGGATAAAACCTGTGGTTGGTATTTGAGAAAAGATAAAATATTAAACCTGTGCATAACCCCTTCTACCATGGCTTTGGTTGTATCTTGGGTCAAATCTTGTGACTGGTATATGGGACGGCTTAAGAAGCAGTGCCTTGTTGTAAGTTAAAAGCCAGGGGTCAGTGTTAAAACAGGCGGGAGAATTTGCTTCTGCACGTGTCTGTCCCACACTCTCCGGCCTTCTGGGCCAGCAGTTTAGACGGCCTCCTCCAGGCTGCCCTTCTTAGTGGAGCCCAGTGAGTGCTGATTAGTTCAGTGGCCATTTCCCCATGGAGGGTGTAGGGTGCAGGCATTTCTTTTAAAGAGGCCATGATCTTGGGGTGGAAAAGTAGTTCTCTAAAGGCTTCAGAAGGGTCTCCGGGCTATTACTCGTGGTCTGAAAGAGACTGAGAGTCAGAAAGGACTGTGTTTCTTTGCTCTGAGACCCTGCCGGAAAGCCCACCTTTCCTGTTGGCTTGTTTCATGCTCTTCTCTGAGGAGGGCTGACAGGAGGGCACCCGGCTCTGGTGGCCTTGGCCTTGTGCTGGTCGGCAGGCCCGGGCTGTTCTGTCTCCAGCTCCTGCCCTGTGGTAACGTTCTATCAGAAGAAGTATGAAGCATCTCTGAACACATTATGCTCCCCTTTTGACTACAGATACTCTGGGTAGACATTTTTCATTCCATAAATGCCAAGCTAATAAAATCCACGCCGTACCCTGCAGGGCGGGGGTGATAAACCTAAAATGGCAGAACCCATGTTTCTAGTCAGATGTCAGGGTGTCTGTTCATGTGATATGTTGTCAGCACATTGTTTGGCTTTTAATTATTAAAGTGATGCATTCTCATTGGAAGAACCCTTTAAATGATACAGAAGCATATAGATTAAAAAGTAGAAGTTCCCCCCGAAGAGCATAAATGAACATCGTCATTGTGCCCTTTACCATGGTTTTATCTGTGTCTTAGTTTTCTGAACCCCACACGCTTCCTGAGATTGTCAGTAATGCACTTGCTCTTCTTCTGTTTCGTGAGCCTCGGTTTTCTTCTTTTGGAAAAGAGGGCATATTTTAATACTTACTTCTGAAAATTTTTACAGTAATTGCTTGGGATAATGTATAAACGTGTTTAACATGGTGTCTAGGACATCTCCGTGCCGAAGCACGTGTTTTATTAATGACACTTAGCAGGGATCTCCTGCTAATTCTTAGGTGGGCTTCCTGCCTATTGAGTGAATTTCACTTTTCTTTTTTCTTCCTCCCCCAGGAAGATGTCATCAACACTCAGTGTGGCTATGATGCCAGGCAAAAACCAGTAAGTGGAATCTCCTCTTGTCACTTAGCACAAAGGGTGTTTTGAACTTGCGTGGTGACGTGTGCTCTCCTCTTCCCTTGTGAAGGAAGTGGACCAGCAGATTGTAATCTACACGAAAGGCTGTGTGCCCCAGTTTGAGAAGTGGCTGCAGGACAATTTAACCATCGTGGCTGGTATCTTCATAGGCATTGCGTTGCTACAGGTAAGACGAGGCTCCTTTTCCGATGTCACAGGAAAATGATGTCTTGGGAGAGCCATTCCCAGGACAGGAGCTCTGCTTAATTGCCTTAATGTCATGATCTTTAAGACACATTGGGGGGCTGGGAAACAGACATAAACTATTGGGTTTATATCTTATTTACAGCCCATTTTAGATGCTACTATCCTGAAATACTTCAGGAAATCTTTTTCCTTTCGAAGATGGAGAAATTGATTGGGTTAGCAGTGCCTGCTGGCATTCCAGTGTTTCTGTGGGCAAAACAATACTGCATTGTGACGGTTGGAGCGGGTAGGAATGGCCAGAAGTAGGTCTCGGTGGCAAGATTAACACTTTGTAGAGTTTCACGGGCATCCAGTGTTCTGTTCTCTCCCTGGACCACCTTGTCAAATACTGGTGAGGGAAGGAAGGCACCCACTTTTCCTCCTAAGCAGCCCCAAGAGCTGAGGTTTTTATCTTGTGGAGATGTAATACTTTTCTTGGAGGGTCACAAATGGGGCACAGGGTCTGAAAGAAATTAAAGAAGACTTAAATAAATGGAAAGCCATTCCACATTCATAGATGGGAAGATGTAATATTGTGAAGGTGGGCAGTACTACTCCAATTGATCTATAGGTTAAATGAAATCCTTACCCAAATTACCACTGCCTTTTTTCTCACCCCTCCCCCCCAAAATGGACAAGCTGACCCTAAAATCTACATGCAAATGCAAGGGACCCAGAACGGCAAAACAAACTTGAAAAAGAACAAAGTTGGAAAATTCACACTTTCCAATTACAAACTTACTACAAAGCTACAGTAATCAAGTAATTGGACCTGCAGATCAGTGGAGGAGAATAGAAAGTCAGAAATAAGCCCTGCACTTATGGTCAGTTGATTTTTTTTTTTTTGGTCTCTCTCTCTCTCTAAAAAATAAACAGAGTGTGAGCAGAGGAGGGGCAGAGAGAGTAGGAGATATAGAATCTGAAACAGGCTCCAGACTCTGAGCTGTCAGCACAGAGCCTGACAAAGCACTCAATCTCACAAACCATGAGATCATGACCTGAGCCTAAGTCCAATGCTTAACCTTGACTGAGCCGCCCAGGTGCCCCTATGGTCAGTTGATTTTTGACAAGGGAATAGTCTTTTCAACAAATGGTGCTGGACCAACTGGTGTCCACAGGTAAAAGAGTGAATTTGGGCCCCAACCTCACACCATATATAACAATTAACTCACATAGCTCAAAGACCTAAATTCAAGATCTAAAACTATAAAACTCTTAGAAGACAGTGTAAATCTTTGTGACCTTGGATTAGGCAGTGTTTTCTTATTTGTGACATTGGAAGCAAAGCAGCCACAGAAAGTATGTAAGTTGGACTTCATCAAAATTTCAAACTTCGGTGCTAAAAATGATAAGAAAAAGACAACCCACAACATGAGAGAAACTACTTGCAAATCATCATGTCTGATAGGAGTCTAACAAACAACTCAGTAAAAAGACCAGCCCAATCTAAAGATGGGCAAAAAATTTAAATTAGATATATCTCTAAAGAAAGGACAAATAGCCAGTAAGCACATGAAAAGATGCTCATCATTAGATATTTGAGAACTTTAAATCAAAACCACAGTGACCCCATGCTTTACACATGCTGGGATGGGTATGATTAAAAAGGAAGACAGTAACGAGTCTTGGCAGGGAGGTGGAGAAATGGTGCGCTGCTAAAGGGAGTGAGAACAATAGAGTCCCTGTAGAAAACAACTTGACGGTTGCTCAGAAAGTTAAACGGAGGTCCCATGTGACCCAGCAACTCCACTCGCAGAACTGAAAACCTGTTCACTGAAAAGTTGTGCAGGGACAGTCATAGCAGCACTGTTCATAATGACCAAAGAGTGGAAACAGTGTGAATGTCCATCAGCTGACGACAGATAAACAAAATGTGGTTTATCCATAGAACGGAACATTAGTCAAGCCGTCCAAAGGATTGAACTCCTGGTACATGCTCTTGCAGGATAAACCTTGAGAACATTTTGCTGTATGAAAACATAGTACCCCAACAGATCACGTATCTGATTCCATTTATATGAAATGACCAAAATAAGCAAATTATAGAGATAAAAAGTAGATGAGTGGTTGCCAGCGATGGGAAAATGGGAATGCCTGCTAACAGGTACAGAGTCTTTTCAAGGTAATGGAATGTCCTGGAATTAGACAGTGGTGATGGTTGCACATCCTTGTGAATAAAAACCACTGACCTACATATTTTTAAATAAGTACACATTTTATAGTATATGAGTTATATGTCAATTTTGAAAATCAAAGAAAAAGAAAAGGGAAGTCATTGGCCAAGGACTAGCCTTGGCTAATGAAGTTTTGAGTTTCACTGTTTGACTCTCTTTCCCTGCTTTCCCAGATCTTTGGGATCTGCCTGGCCCAGAACCTGGTTAGTGACATTGAAGCTGTCAGGGCCAGCTGGTAGGGCCCCGGCGACGCCGCTGCAGACACTGGACAGACCTGGCCCTCCTGCCCCCGCAGTGCGCCCACCCGATCCGCGCCACGCGGACCCCGATGACGGGCATCCTGCAATCCCGCCTGATGGAGCTGCCACCAACTCGGTTTTTGGGGGGTGCAACTGGGACATGCTGCTCGCTGACAGAATTAAACCGATAACCAGTATGAAGGTCGTTGAGCCGTGAATCTCTACTGTAGCCATGAATTTACGGATGGTTGGATACTTACCAAAAAAAGGAAAGAGGGAGGAGGGTGAGGGACCCAGATGTACTTGAATTTGTAGAACACACAGTCTTGTTCTCTGCTTCGATAACTGGAGGGCTGGGCGAGGTAGTTTTGTTCTTCGTCACACCTTGAAGCGAAGCTTTCTGTTCTGTGGCCTAAAGAAGTGCATCTTTCCTAAAACTGGACCCGTTACCGGGGAGGGCTGTGGTGTTTGGGGGCATCCTTCACTGCACATTTCAAAGAACTGCTAATGACTGTCATCCCAAGAAGAAGACAGCTTGTGTTTGGGGTTCAGATTTTGTGACCACGTTGAACAAGTAATGCAGGTGGGCATGCGTGGTGTCTCCTGGAGTGTCCCTTGGAAGGGACGTCGTGTGTCCCATGTGCCTGGAGTAAGGGCGGTGGAACACTCCATGTGCTGAATTTTAGCAGGACAGATCATTGTTCTAAGTAGGCCTGAGCTTTATTTATCAATGACATTCAAGGAGAAAATGAGGTTAATGAAGAGGTTATTAGTTAACATCCCTTACCCCAGCCCACCAGATTAGTTGTTGGATTCTTTGGAAACTCTGGAATATTCTGGGTTTTGTTTTGCTTTGCTTTTTGTTTTTGTTTTTGTCTCCCAAAAGTGAGAGCTAGGATACAGTTTCTCTTAAAGTGTTTTAATATTCAGCTCGACTGTTAAGTTTTTGGTATAATGTCCCTGCATGATCTCTGAAGCTGAATCCACCAGCTCCTTTTCCTGCCTTGTGTCCCACAAGCGTTTACAAACGTTACTTGGTCAGCATTGACTTCCGGGCTCACAGCCTCGAGAGGTGTGGCGCGTCTTCCCTGGCTGTGACGGGACCAGGAAATGCTGGCCGGACTCGACTGTCCCTTGACCACATTGGCCTCCGGGGCCTCGTCCACAGCCCACAGCTTTCTCTTTGAATGGAATTGAACCTAATTCCGAAACAGTGTTGACTCACAATCAAATAACTTTTAATGGTCTTTTTCTTACCCTCTTCTGGTTTTACTTTGTGATTATTTAAAAACAAACAACAAACAAACAAACAAAAAATACCAAAAGGCACGGCCCGAGCTCCTTCTGTTCTCCTGGTTGTAGACTAACCGTCAGGATGGCAACAAAGCACAAAATACGTAAGAGGGCGGGCAGTGACGGGGCAGGTGTTCTGTGACTCAAGGTGGGAAACCACTTCTAGGTGCTGCCGCTCACCCTTACCCCCACGGAGGTGGGGAGGGATGAGTCCTGCCCCAGATTTTAATCCAACTGGTACCCACCAGGATGTCACTCTCCGGGGGAGCAGACATAGCCTGTGGAATGGCGGGAAAACCACAGGTCCATTTTACGGTGATGACACTCTTGCCAGCACAAAACTGGGCAGCTAGCATGCTTTGTGGAAATTCAGCAAGGTTTTCTATTTTAGCCCCGTGTTGCATCGCTGTGGCTGATGAACGTGTCAATCTGCTCAGAGAAAGGACAGAAATTCTTTGAAAACGGTCTCTAGAGCGTGGGTGTGTATGGCTGCATGTGTGTTTTTGTGTCTCTGTGTAGTTAGAGATGTTCATTCCATATTCTGGCTGTAAGATGATTTTGTGTCATCTCTGCCCCCACACGGTTGTCATTCTGTAATGTCGTTCCAGCCCTGCAATTGGCTCTCATGTCTTTTTTATTACCTCATTCTCCAGTGAACTCCATCCGACCAGTTGATTCAGAATCAGGCAGGATTCCCTCCCTTTGGCACATCCAGTGAAAGGCCAAACGGCAAGTCCACATGCGTTCTAAATTTTAATTAATCACCCTTTATTTTTTACATTTGAGAGTGGTTGTAATTAAGGCTGTCATTAATAAACTGGTTCTACCTTATGTGGAGTTCTGTCTTTCTTCTTTACTTGTCTTGGAATTGTAAATTCTCGAATCCAGTGGTTCTCAGGCTTTAGCGCGCATCAGAATCAACCAGAGGGCTTGCTGACACCGATGACTGGGTTTGCCCCATCCCCAGAATTTCTGGTTTAGGAGGTGCATTTTGGACAAGTTCCCTGGTGCTGCTGTGTGACTTGGAGGCACAGTTTGAGAAGTACTGCTCTGCTCAGATCTCTAAGAGGGAGAGGAGCATTTTGGGATTGGGGAGGGAGAAGCTTTTTTGTGCTTCTGGGTGCAGATAGAGAGGTGGTCTGTAGGAAATGTGTGTCCTTGAGGTCATTGTCAGCTGGTCACAGTCGCCTGGGGACCATTAGAATACAGATCATCAGACCTCGCCCCTGGCAGTTTTGGAGTGGTGAGGGGGAGCCAGTGTTTTTAAGAAGTTTCCATTAATGCACAGTGAGATTCAGGACTCATTATCTTGGTAATAGTCACAACTTTGTCTAAGAAAATAATTTCTAGTAGTCCCTGAGAACAAGAATCTTAACCCATTTGAGAAATGCCATAATAAATGTCCTCTCATTGTGAATTATCACTGTAGAAAGACTTACCTTTAAAAAGACTAGGCTTTTTTCAAAGATCAAATGAAAACAAAATGTGAAGTTTTATATAGTAACCATAGACTCAAGTAGGTCCCAAGACTTGTTTGAGAAACATTTTACCTCATTTCCCTGGATATGTGAGACCAAAATGTTATTTTTACTTTAAAGGAAGTTGTCAGTGGCGATTGGAGATCAACGGTTCCTAATGAGTTTTCTTAGCTGTGCTGGTAGGGATCAGGTACGTCTGTGAGGCGACTGGCCCTCCTTACTCACAGCAGACAGAGGCAACAAAGAAAATGATAGCTTAGATGTCAAAGGATGCTTCGACGATAGAGCCCTGGACTTACAGGAAGTTCCCTCCTGTTTTGAAGGTAGACTTTTGGAAGACAGTTCTTAAATTTCTCTTTACCTTTATTGTTTGACTGCTTACCACAAATATCATTGCTTCCGTGATTTAAAAACATCTAATAGAGTTTTTAAAGATGAACACAGAAATAAAAGAATTTTGCATCACAAAGCACTTAAAAGAGAAGTCCCTCTATCTTTTCCTGCTTTCTTCTCCAAGGAGTAAACCTTGATGTCTCTGTCAGCCTTCTCCCTGCTGCAGGTCCCGGTCCTCCTCCTCCTCCTCCAGGACATTCTGAAAAGTGTCCCTTGGCCTTATTGTGCAGAATGTTTTCTCATCCATGCCCTGTGGGCAGGAGTGGGTCGTTCTGCAGTTCTGTGGAGTCCCTCTGAGCGTGGGTTTCTGGCTCGCTTGGACAGGAGCCCTGGGAAGCCAGGGAGCTGAACAATGAGGACAGTGGCCTGGCTGGCCTTCTGCAGCACTCTGTCGTTTGTTCAGTGAAGCTCTCCTTCTCCAGGGAAATCCTGTTTAGACCTCCGAGGCAGAACTGGCAACCTCTCCATGAGCGCTGGCCAGCGAGGTTCACGGCCAGCACGCTCCAGTGAGGCCATGGGACCGCTCGCTCCGTGGTGCTGGCCTCTCGGTGAGGAGGCACGTCTTTGAGAAGGAAAACAGTGTTCGCCTGGAAATATACTAATTTTGGCCTTCTGGTGACATGATAAAATCTATATATGACGACAGATCAGCCAGATGTCTCTGGATAGGGGTAGGGGGCAGAGAAGAGAAGCCAAACTCTGAACAGGGACCAAAGCCATGTCTAGACTTCCTTTGCCTGTTTTTGGAAGGGTTTGTGACAAAGGTCGAGTTCATAAAATTATAGAAGTACTGTTTTTAGGACATCTGTAATTTGAGGAATTAAATACAGCTTCCTTTGGATTGCTCATGCTGAGTAGTTCTCTTGTAAGCTTGGCACCCATGACGGGATGCCTGAATTAGGCCACTCCATTAACCCAAACCCAACTCCCTGGGACCTGCGCTGGCCAGTGCAGTTTACTCCTTTACTTCTAGGAGCTCCCGATTGGAGAATACTTGAAGAAGAGCTCCTTCTTCTAAGTATTCTAAGAATACTTAGTTTAAGAGTTTCTCACTATGCAAATACACTCCAAAAAGAAGGGAGCATGCAAACAAGATCGTGCTTCCCAAGTTGTTGCTTTTCATTGAATGTGTACTTGCAGTGGATGTGGGAGAAAGCCAACTAGAAAGCCGCCTTTTAAATCTGGAGCTTATAGGCTCCCTAGCTCAGGGTTAAGGGCACTGGTCTTGTAAATCTGTTAACTTTTGCAGAGCAAATGGTTTGACAGGAACGTATTAATGGCCTGCCGCCTAGTGGTGACCGTGTAAAACAGCTCCCGGCTGGAGTTGTAATAGTTTCCGCAGGAATGAAATCCCTGTTCAGAGGTACTCGTGGTTTGGAGACACTTGAGCGTTAGATGGCTGGATTTTGTGTACTCTGGGTTGGTAAGTTCTTCATTCCCTTTATGCACTCCTGAAAAAGACATAACTTGTTTTGGAAAGAGAGAGAGAAGGGTGTTTAGCTCTCTTCACCATCGATGGCCTGATCTTGCCGCTGGGACTTCAAAGGTCTCCACAGTGGGGTGCACGCAGGTGAAGCTGGGCCCTACCTTCCTGCCGAGACTCAGACACAGTTTATAGAAGAGGCGGTGGCAGTCTGAAGCTGCTCATCTCCCAGGCAGGCGAGTCTCCTGAAGCAATGAATACAACATTTCTTGTATTTTCTCTGTAAGCACCTGTGTGGATCCCCTGGAGTTTGCTTTTATCCAAGAACTTGCCACTTTGATTTTTAAAGAAGATTGGTAGGGGGTTTGGGATAGTCTGGATCACCAACTGTAACTTGTGTTTTAGGAGTTTATTGTGAGTTGATTTGTCTTCCAAAAAGTCCTATGTTGAAGCCCCAACCCCAATACAGAACGATGTGACCTTCTCTGGGAGTGGAGTGGATGTACTTAGTTAAGATGAGGTCATACTGGAGTAGGATGGGTCTTCTGGGGACATTTGGATGTGGCTACACAGGGAGAACCCATGTGAACACGGATGCTGGGGATTATTAGTAAGCCACTGAAGAACGGCGTGGAACGGATTCTGCCTCAGCCTCCAGAATGAGCCAGGCCTGCCAACATCTTTATTTTGGGCTTTTACCCCCCAGCATTGAGACAGTTTCTGTGGCTTAAGCCACTGGCTTTGCAGTGCTTTGCTACTGCGGTTCCTCGGAAACAAATACAGAGTTCAGTCGCCTCGTGCTGGCTTTCAGAGCAGAAGCGGGAAGACCGTTCTGAGGTCCATATGCTGCTTTTCACAGTAGAACTGGTATGTCTTTGCCCCGGGCTCAGCTCCTCTGCCTTGTTTAAATGGATGCACCAGAACATGGCTTAGGATGTGCTCTCTGTATCTTCCTTAAGCTCTTAAAAATAGTCTCAGCATGTTTTGTGGAACATCTTAAATACAGGGAATACTTTATATAAATTTTTTTAATGTTTATTTTTGAGAGAGAGGGACAGGGATCCAGAGGATCCAGAGCGGGCCCCGCACAGTCAGCACAGCCCGATGCGGGGCTCCAACTCCCCAACAGTGCGTGACCTGAGCTGAAGTCAGGTGCTTAGCTGACCGAGCCATCCTGGTGCCCCAGGAATGTTTTATTATTAAAAATGGTGGTTCTGAAGTCTGTATTTAAGTAAACGATCTAACATGTAATTTGTGGGGGGTGATTAAAGTCTTGTAAATAAAATAGCTATATTTCCGTGATGTGTGCTTTCTTGAATTCTTGTTACGTTGTGACTGAGTCAGCCCACAGGCCCACCCACAGGCTCCTATAAGTGGGTACTGCAGGCAATGCGTCATCTGTCCCTTGAAGTCACAGGTCACATTCACCGAAAGTTTACTGTGTTCCAGGCGCTGTGCTGTAAGCGCTCTGCAAACGTTTTTGAGGAGAGAATAACCCCAGGCGTGTGGAAAATTTAGACTTCCTCCCAAGCTAAACTGGTACCTTCCAAGGTGGTGCTAGCCCAGAGGGGAGGAACACAGGGCCATGAAAGGAGGCCTCAAGGAGGAAGACAGGCTTGACGGGGGCCCCCAGCGAGAGCAGAGGAAGCCATCCCGGGGCAGGAGGAGGAAGGTGAGTGCTGGTGGGGAGGTGGGGAGGCCCCGGGGAGGTGGAAACTGTGGATAAGTAGGGAGAAAGTCAAGCACGTAGGTCCTGGAACCGTGGCCCAGGCCCCGGCCCAGGCCAGGACCTCAGAAACGTGCTGCCTGATAGGGGTTGGGAACTTGAGGTGATTGGTAGCCACCTCCTTTTGGAATGAAGAGGTGTTCGATGCAAAGTAGGATTTGTGGTACATCTGGACAACGTCTGCAGGTACAAAAACCCTCGCTTTTGATGAGACTAGTTAAAAAATTATTTCAAGAATTTGCCAGGATGGTCTATAAAGTATTTTGTGAAAGCAAATAAAACAACAGCACGACACCCAGGCCCTCACACGAAGTCACTGTAACTTTACAGATCCACAGATGAAATGGCCTCAGAGCTCTGCAGGGCGGTAGCAAGTACCTCATTTTCTCCCCTTGTTCTGGACTCAGCTGCTTGCTCCACCCAGCTCCACCGTCCCTGTGACATTTCTGTGGCCTGGGAGCCGGCAGGGTGGGCACCGACATGTTGCAGCGGAGACACTGCATGGGAGCAGGTGGAGGTTGGGGGCAACGGTCTTGTTCTTTTTCGGGTTAAAACCAGTTGTTCTCAGCAATGGATGCACATTAGAATCCCCTGGGAATAGCAGACCAAAACAAACCAAAACCAAAAACAAACCCAAGACACCACCATGCAGACCCTCCCCACTCCCCATCTTTAACAAAATGTTTATTTTTGAGAGAGAGAGAGAGAGAGAGAGAGAGAGAGAGAGACATGAGTGGGGGGAAGGCAGAGAATCCCAAGAAAGCCCTGCACTTTCAGGACAGAACCCAACATGGAGGAGCTCGATCTCATGAACCATGAGATCATGTCCTGAGCTGAAATCAAGAGTCAGACACTTAACTGAGTCACCATGTGCCCCTTCCACTGCCCCCTTTTTAAAAATATTTATTTATTTTTGAGAGAACAATCACACAAGTGGGGGAGGGACAGAGAGAGTGGGCCGCAGAGAATCCAGAGTGGGCTCTGCACTGACAACAAGCAAGCCCCATGTGGGGCTTAAACTTGCAAATTGCAAGATCATGACCTGAGTGCAAGTCAGACGCTCAACTGATTGAGCCACTCAGGGTCCCCTCCGCTCCCCATTGTTAAGCTCCCTGGTAATTCCTACTGCACTACCTGGGGTTCTCGAATCATCTGGGTCACCTTACATCATCTGGGTCTGAGTTAGCAGGTCTTGAGGAGCAGTGAAGTCCATGGTTCTAGCAGGCCCCGGTGACGCTGCTGACATCCACAAACCACGCTGTGAAAGGCGAAGGCAGTGTACAGGTAGGCCTTATTTACAACAGTGCCAAACTCATACCTTGTCTTTGACGTTTCTAGATGACATCCTTTTTAAAGCTACTAAGTTGCAATTTTCAGGTCTGGGAAGGAAAATGCAGGGTGACAATAAATGGTCACTATGTGTATATTTGTTAAATGTATCTCATTCTAACTGCAAAAGAAGAATCTCAATGCAGGAAGCACAGGAAAACAGATGAAGAAATACATGTTTTCATTTTTATACTTTATAGTTTTATGCAGTTATATTTGTATATATATTTTTACCATCCAAAGATCTGTATTGGTATAGGCCCTCACAATAGCATGTGTTTTTCCATGACTTTTTTTGTTTAAATTTTCTAATACTGGTTATGCTCCTTTGCAGTCTTCTTTCTTCAAAATAGAACGCCTTTCACTCTCACTGAATATCTTATACAATAAACATTTTTATGATCGTCACATAGTATTCTATTGTATAGATTACGGGTTTTCAAAAAAAAAAAAAAAAGGCAAAATGAAGGTAAAAGTCCAGGCAATTTTTGAGGTTCCCCAGGCCTTCTCAAAGAGTCCACCATGTCAACCCTATTTCATAATAATTCTTAGACATTTCTTCTCTATTCTCCTTTATGAGTGCACAGTGGAGATTTTTAGAGACTAAATGCTGTAGTGATGTCCTCACTCTGACAACTAACGGAACATATACTTGGGTGTGTTTGTGCCTTAAACATTTTTCCTCTTCAATTTTTAATATAGTAAATATTCCTAGAAATAACCCACATTAACAAAGTTCCTTGGAGCCTCAACCATTTTTAAGGGTAAAAGGATCCTGAAGCCAAAAAAGTTTGAGAATTACTGGTGTAGATAAACTGTAATTTAACTAAACAGCAATTATTACTGGAAAGTTAGGTTCCTCCCAAGTAAATAAAGTCGTAGAAAACTTTCTTGTACATTTCTTATACTTTGCACATTGGTAGCCTCCTAATAGAAGAACTAAATCAAAGGACTAAGCACATCTAGTTTGTGGCACCTACAGTTAAGCCTTATTTAAAGCTGTGCAAAGTTGATACCCTATCATTCACATTTACATTTTAGAATGAAAATTGTTAATTTTGTGAAGATTTGCATCCAAAACCAAAAGAGGAAAATTGTCTCTTATCTGTTCCAGATTAGCATTTATGTTAACCTACTAACATATTAGAAGGCCAGTTACCCCGCCCCCCGAATCTGTCATGACGGAGGGATTTGCCCCCCGAGATGCCCGGAGTGCAGAGCGGCGCTGGCCTCCCCACCGTCTGCTCAGGGTGAGAACATGAATAAGAAAATGGCTTTCGAGGGCACGTCATGCCTTTTAGGAAAGACCATCTCAGGACTCTGGCTTCGAATCCTAATTTAATTTTTACTAATGCTTTCAATTACTTCCTTGAACAATTGCTAATGCTGGCTCTCAACATGCGTCTTCTGAGCCTCATGTATATCAAGTGTTCTACTCAATTTTAGGGCAAGAGAGAGAGGAGAGAACAGTGTTAAAGCAAATACAAGGAGTCAGTCATTCCCCTGCAGTGCAAGGAGAGCCTTTATGAGATGTCGATTCCTTTATGGACTCTGTCATGGAAAGAGCTGGAGTGAAACTGGACATTGAAACATGTGCCTGAATGACTCAGTCAGTCTCTGTGAATAGAAAGATAATTGCATTAAAAAACAAAAGTCAACTGAGTAAATTTTAAAGATCTGACTTTGTTCAATGATTCATGAATCGGGCAGCACCTATTAGCACATAGAAAGGAGCTCAGAATTGCTGTACAAAATGAAAGCCTTCCATGGGCAGAAGGCTTCAGGAACAAGGAAGTTACGTAGCAAAAAGCAGACTGTTGTGGCAAGGTCACTTTCCTTCAGGGGATGGCAGGGATCTGTCAGGTACGTGATCAACTCACTAGTGTGATTAGGTGATTTCTGGTTGTCTGGTTTAAGATTCCATTTCTGGGAGAGGCCAGAACTGTAATTAAGTCTTGGTTTGGTGTCTCCATTTTGGGCCTGTTGTCTTGTTTTTAGTACTGTCTGTGAAAACTCTTGGGGTTGCTTTTAGAAAAAGAGGAACCCATTTGTGGTAAAGTCAGAAGGTCACAAACTGTGTGTGCTCCTTAGAGCTCAGCCAACCCCCCACGGTGGGACCTTAGATCCGCTACTTTCTCTCTCACTTCAGTGCCCTCCCCTGTAAGATGGAGCTAGTGGTGCCCACCGTGGGGTGAAAGGGGTCAAACTGCTTTTCTTGCCCAAACCCCATGCATGCCCTAGATTCACCTAAAAAAATGGCTTTCTCAGGGAGTCCTGTCAGATCTTGGGGGCCCTCTGTCTACTCCACCAAGACATGCTCCACAACACTCTTTCTTTTGAAGAACTCCTAACACTTGAACTCCCTTGAACATTGCCTTTTTTCCATGGCATTGGTCTGTATTGTTAACTGCTGCGTCTCAAATATTCATGAGGCCACTCTTTTGAGCATGTCAATAGAGGAGGAGAATGGAGAGTATATGTTCACCTAAAGGATGGACTTTTATTCTGTAAAATAGACCTCTTCTTCCCTGTAAGATGCTTTTTTCAGAGTTGAACCAACCCTGACAACTGCCAAACCACCCGGATGAGCTCTGGCCTGTGTCTGACCCTCCTGGGCACCTCTTCTCCTCCCACCCTCCAATCCTGTTTAAGCATCGAACAGGGAAGGCTAATGTGGGTAAGGATCAGACCTTGGGAGAAATTATTTTGCTAATGAATTCTGAGTTTTCCCCAGGTGTGAAGGGTTTTGGAATCAACTATTTTTTGAAATAGCTATGTTGCCAGAAGGGGGGATCGATGTTAAGCTGAGAAAAACTCTTGTGGGATTGCCAGACGAAACTGAGATCCTCATGAGTCTCATGAGGTTAGGTTCAAACAGTAAGAGTTTGTGTTGGACTAGTTGGCTATCTTTCAGGTATCCAGTGGTGA
Source organism: Suricata suricatta (assembly GCF_006229205.1). Taxonomy (NCBI): domain Eukaryota; kingdom Metazoa; phylum Chordata; class Mammalia; order Carnivora; family Herpestidae; genus Suricata; species Suricata suricatta. The sequence continues at coordinate 116,218,028 of NC_043700.1, forward strand.
GAAATGAAACCACCCCCTCCCAGACCAGAGGAAGTCATGGGTTCTCACATGGAAAGGCTGTAAGTCACGCACGGACACATGGAAAGCTGAAGAGAAAGGCTATGTGCTCACGGGTGCATTCACTCCCTTTGCCTTCTCTAGGAGCTCAAGGCCCCAGATGATCAGCAAGAGGCTTCTGATGTTTGGGCTTTCCATTAAGGTGATCGGGGACAGGATGCAATGGACAATGGGCATATCTGGAGTTGCGCCCAGTAAGACTGATCGAGCATGAGGTCATTTCTCCAGAGGATGTGTCCAGAATAATTATTCCAGAGAACTTGGAGTGGTAGAGAGATCTCTGACCATTCTGGGAGATGGCTACCTCAGACCACGTCTGGAGTGGAGCAGCTCAAGAAGTCCACTCATTAACTTGGAAAGTGATCATTGGTCCCTGGGTCAGAACTTAGTGGCCTCCCAAAAGGTGGAAGGTTGAATACTGATCCAGGAATATCAATGCAGTAAATGGCCATTTGCTTGTCCAGATAGGATGACGATCCTTTTGTTGGCCTGGTCAAGTTCTAAGGTCTTGAAGGAAAGTTTGTCCTTGTTTTTAATAGGCCAATGCTTTTCCACTCTAGCTGCAGATAAGAATCACTTATGGAGCTTTAAAAATTCAGATGCCCAGACTCCAGCTCCAGAGATTTAATTCCCTAAGTTTTGGGTAAGTTACATCTTTTTTTCTTTTTAATGGGATGTTTTTGGTGTCTCTTGGGGACCCTGATGCAACACAACGGTATGTGCATTTAGGAAGGGCACACTGCAGGCTGAGGGGCTTATTGTTGTGTGGAACATCTCCTAGAGTCAAGGCTTAGCTAGAATCAGGACCTGCTGCTGGGTACCTCCTCAAGATGCCCTGAGCGCCTCCAACCCTGTGCATCAGAGCGGGCTCCCCGTTCTCTCACAGGAACCGGCTCCTCCTCCTTCGTTCCTCCTCTCTATTAACATCGCCACTGCCTTCTGCACTGCCACCCAATTCAGACACTTAAGAATCAACTTTGCTTCCAAATTCCATCTTTTTCTGTCCATCTGGTCCCAGTGTATGAAGCACTGTGATGACTCTGAGGCTTTACCCTCCATGTGAGCTGACAGGTCAGCCTGTCTCTGTTTCACCAGTGCAGAGAGGAGGTGTGAGACTCCTGGGTCAGACACCGGACTTTATTACTCACTGCCTTGCAGGTTGTAAGTTTCTCATGCCTCCTCGTCCCACAGGGGACAATGACTCAGATGGTGACTACATACACAGTAGGACTGTGCTTTAACTGAGGAACACTTAGGAGAGGCCCAATCTTATAAAGGGGCCTGCAAGGAATCTTGGCCAAATTTTGCCCTCAAAGGAGGCATTATCTTTGTCTTACAAGGCTGTTTGTTATATCAACATCCTTGTAGGGATAGTTTGAGTCAAAAACCTATCTCTTCACAGAAGTCTAGAAACACAAGATACCCATGGAGAATTGTCTCTCAATATTAGAAACTTAGAGCAATTACCTACTAATCTTCCTGCTGGGGTGTGTGTGTCCTATTAGCAATGGTTCTGGTTCTAGAACAAAGCATAAAACAAATATTCCAATCTTTTGTTTAAAAACTTTTGGTTTTCTATGACAAAATAAAAAGTGAAAATGTCTAAGCCCCACTGTCCCCACCTGGTCTTCTTGCCACCTTATCTCTTGCCTCTATTCTTCTTTCCTACGTGTTCTCTGCCACAGGATGCTCAGAGTCCTTGCTCTGTAGACCCCTGTAACTCTATTTATGCAGTTAACACTCTTTACTTGTTTGCTTAATGTAATAGATTCATGTTTCTAATCTTCTTCCCCCAATAGACCACATCTGTCTTCTCATTCTATCCCAACATGGTGCCTGATGTCACAGTAAGAGCTCAATCAATTTTTGTGTAGCGAGGAGAGCTGCTACATCAGCAAGTGAGGCTGTTTGGGGGGTTTTTGGAAATTTAAGAGTTAAAGCCGGTAGCCCCAACTGTTTTAATCCTTTGTCTTTTGTTTTGATGAGTTCTGTGTCTACGGCTTTTAAGCAGAACAACCTGTCCTCAGAGGTTTTGATGCTTTAATGACTAGCCTTGTTAATCAAAATTTCATTCTACTCCAAATAACAGAAAGCCTTGCTCTAGGGGTTTGAACAGCAGGTGTGTGTCTCGTGTATTACTGAGAGTCCTCGGCACAGGGTTGTTCCTCCAGGTCATGGATGCCACCGAGTGTTAAGGCTCCTTTCACCGTTCTGCTCCCGTCCTTGGTGTATAGTCCTTTGACCTCATGTTTGTAGCTCATGGTTGTAAGAGGGCTGGTGGACTTGTGGAACCAGATCAATATTTGAGGCAGAGAAAAGGAAGAAAAGGAAAAAGTGAAGCTTAGAAGCTGACAAATTGGAATATTTTAAGCTTGGTTGAATGTCCCCCTGAACAAGACCGGGTTCTGCTAAAAAGGAATGAGGAGGGGCGCCTGGGGGGCTCAGTCAGTTGAGCGTCCAACCTTAGCTCAGGTCATGATCTCACAGTCGTGGGTTTGAGCCCCACGTTGGGCTCCGTGCTGACAGCTCAAAGCCTGGAGCCTGCTTCGGATTCTGTATTTCCCTTTCTCTCTGACCCTCCCCTGCTCACACTGTCTCTGTCTCTCAAAAATAATTAAAACATTAGGAAAAACAATTTTTAAAAAGGAATGAGGAATTGGGATATTGGGTGACTAATTCATAGAATCACACAAACAAAATGTCTTAAAAAAAATTTTTTTTTAATTGGTCCTTCCAATCTGACCCTTTGCCCAGGCCCACTGTTCCCATATGTGCTGGCTTTATAGACATTTGCACCATGTCTGTGTCCCAAGTGGTGACTGCTTTCTTCTTCTTTTCTACATTCTCCCTCACTTTCTCAGAAACTGAAGAGGTTTTTTTTTGTTTGTGTCTCTTCTTGTTACCATATCTGTCTTCCAATATGGCAGAGCTATGGGGAACTCTGGCACATTTTTGATCCTGGGTTAGTCTCCTCTAGTGAAAACAAGGTTTGACAACTATTCTTTGTGTTCATGGTCTGTGTGATGCTTGGTGGTTTGAATCACAGAGAATTACCTGGCCTTTGGGGCTTATTCACTCTGGGATATTCAGGGAACACACTTCCCTTTGGTATAAGGAGCAAGGTGTTTCTCTTTTTGGGCTAGCGGAGTCCTCCTTTTGACAAAAGCCCCCAACTCATAGGGATGGTTGGGATAATTTTGGCCTCAGGAAAAGGGATGTATTTCTGACCCAGATAAGAAGGGACTTTTTCAATCTGTGGTCACCACAGTGTGCTGCCAGCCCTGTGAGGGGACGGGAACGTCCGCGTCAGCCCCCTCCTATTAGCAGGACGGAGCAGGTGCAGGCTAAGGCATGGCTTGTAGCTGTCTGCATTTCCACGCACCTAACATTTGTCAGGCTGCAGCTGTCGCTGGCCCTCAGAATTTCAAGTTTTGGGGGGGATAAAAATAATGCATGTTTGCACAGATTATAAAAATGCCCTTGGGTCAAATATTTGGTCCTCCATTAGACATGGCTTTTCCTGTAGTGCTGCTGTTTTGCCCTAAAAACCTCCTCCCCTTACTCCTGCTCCAGAAGTAGATAGCTTGCACTAAGGACTCCACAAGGTCACAGACACATGGATTTCCAGGAACTAGGGAGTTACGGGGAAGAGAAGGGGGCCAGGTGGGGACTCTTAACAGGCTGGAGAAGCATGCCCTCTTCAAAGGGGGACCACAGCCACTTGCTGTCCTGGAATAGAGACTCCCTGGTTATCAGATTTCCCCATTACAAAAAAAGACTAAGTTTTTATCTAAAATCGTCCACATTTTTATATTTTTTATATATAAATTTTTTTTGATGTTTACTTATTTTTGAGTAAGAGAGAGTGCAAGCAGGAGAGGGGCAGCGAGAGAGAGAATGAGAGACAGAATCTGAAGCAGGCTCCAGGCTCTGAGCTGTCAGCACAGAGCCCAATGCGGGGCTCAAACCCATAGACAGCAAGATCATGACCTGAGCCAAAGTCAGACGCTCAATCGTCTGAGCCCACCCAGGTGGCCCCCAAAATCATCCAAATTTTATATGTTTACAGCTGTTTACCCCCACCCCAACCCCACCCTTTTCCCCCAAAATATCCTATGATACAAAGATGGATGAGGGTCCCCAGTGTGCCATGTCTGGTCTACAGGAAGAAATGGGTTAGCCAGGTTATGGAATCCCAAGGAGTATTAAATGATGCTTATGGAAGAAGAGGCTCTGCACCCCTCTCTTCCCTCTCCATGTGGGTGCTGCCTGGAGAGTGTTTATCAGCTTGGAACAAATCTGAGTATGGTTCACAGGCTTGGTAAGAGGTGCAAAAGTGCTGGTAGCAGTTATGACTGTGCTAAGAGGCAATTAGGCTCCAATTAGCTAAGCCTCAGCTCTAATGGCTGTTTGGAGGTGTGTTCTGTTTCTCCTCTTTTTTGGCCCCCTGTGACACATTTGGTAAGGGCCTGGTAGTCAATGCTGAGTGGGTGTAACTAAATGCCTGGATGCCCAGGAGGAAGGTGCTGTCACTCTACTCATGTGGTTTCTCTTCCCCTGGGCAATCAGTCCCCTTAGGAGAATGGGGAGGGCTTGGTAGGAGCAAAGCGTATGCAGGAGGTAATGAAAAGACCAGTGGAATCAGGATGGTGCGAAGAGGCTACACTGAGCCATCGACAAGGACCCCTGAAGAAGACTGTAATAGGAATTAGAGGCAGAAAGCAGAGGGACTGGCATGTCAGTCACATAATTGATAGCAACTACTCTAGCATCTCCAAGTGCTCACAACTTAGTGTTTGGGGTTTGTTTTTCAAAAATCAGAATATGTCTTAAGTGTCTAGATGTGGGGAAAATGGTTAAGTAAATTATGGTACATCCATATAATGGAAGCATATGTATCCATTAAAAATGAGATGACACAGAGTTCTTAGTAATGTGGACAAATGCTTACTGTCTAAGCGGGAAGAAGACGTAGCTACATGAGGCCTAACAGGCACACGCACAGGGCAGCTGCTGAAGCAGAGCATGCCAGAACCTCATTCTGAAATTCTGCATCAGACTTTAGTTACAGGTTTAACAAAGCCTGCATTTTTTGGAGTAAGAGACTGCCAGTTCCGGTTACAGATGCACATATGCATGGGTAACCCTCAGACGCTTTTCTTAGGTCAGTGCACATCTTGCTCCCACTTCTCATGGTTCAGGGTCGCGCACTGCATCTCACAACTATTCTGATAGGGGAACAAGAGGGCAAGAGGTAGGGAGAGGGGGAAGCAAGAAGATTGAACAGGTGTTAATATGTGATATTATAAAGCTCAAGGGTCACTCTGCGGTGCCACTTCCTCTACTTCCTGGGCACTAGGAGTTGAGTGGTATGGGTAAAGAGTGGACTGGGAGTCATTCATACCTCCTCCCTTACTTTCCTGGCCTGCAAGAAAAAGGAAGTTATTATAGGAAAGATATGGTGGGTAAGTGGGTTGCATTCTAGTACCTTAAAAAAGGAAGGTGGGGTGAAGAATTACATACTGATGGGTGGCCCCAAATGAAATTGGGAACCATTCTGGATTCCTTCAGAGATGGGTCTAGAATCAGAACTACTCTGGTTAACATTTCATTGTTCACCCGGATTAGGTCAGCTCTTTGTTTTCTGTGTTGGGTTGCAACCTACATGCCTTTGTACTATCTTAGGGTATAATTCAACCCAATTACCTTCCTAAGTTCTAGGTAATTATAGGTATTCGTCTGATGTGCCTATGCCAGACATGGGGATGGGGCTGAGAACCAAGAAACTGAGCAGAATATCCCTAAGAGAAGACAAGGTCAAAAGCAGCTAGCTTGCTCTTGTCCTGGTGATGGGGTGATGCTGACCTGGGAAGAGTCCTGTGAAATGTCCCAAAGGAAGGGGCTCTGCATCTGAGTGCATGTCCCCTGTGAGGCCAGGGTGAAGCCAGCTTCCCTATGGTCTTGGCTTCATTTATATTGCAGTCCCTTAAAAGCCAAGAGAAACACTACTTTGCTAGAAGGGAGGCTTATTTTAAAGTAGATATGGTTATAAAATTCAAAGTGAGTGTTCACAGAGAAACTTATTTATGACCGTAATCTGAAGGGACAGCCAGAGTTTCTTTCCTTCAGAATTCCTCAGGATTCCTGGGAGTCAATAAATAACAAATAACTACTTAAATAGTAATGTTTCTCAATTATATGTGAAAATAGATTACATATATATTTTAAAGATCTATTCTTAAAGTACAAACTGGACGTCTGTGTTAAGGATTTAAAATTTTCAAATCTTAACAGAAATTTAATAACTTTAAAATTATTTCCTTAAAAAAATCCTGAAAACTCAAATAGGTTTCAAAATATCACAAGATTAGGCTTTACACCTCCCTGATAAAGACAAATTTAGCTAAATTTCTGAAAGCCTAATCCTGAAACAGAAAATTCTCTATATATGTGACCAACAGCAACTAAAAACTATTAAGTTTCACACACCGCTGAATGTAGTTTTAACTCTATTTGGTAAACAGAGTGAAATAAAATTGCACACGTCCCTGCCAGCAAAACCACAGAGCTGAGCCATGGACAAGTTCCAAGAAGGTGCCCTCAGGTCAGGGGTGAAGGTAAAAGGCAAGCTTGTTTTTTGGAAGTTGCTGTGAGCACAGGACACCGCTCATAACATCACCCTGGTCTTCCTTCTTGCTCGGTAAGTGGGAAGCTCTACATCTCTCTCTAGATAAATGTGACATCATGCGGTGGGGAAGCCAGGGAGTGAGAAAACAAAAATGTCAGGAGAACCACAGGCATCAGTACAACCTAGCTTAAGTTTGGTCTAACTGTAATTGGTTCTAATATATAAATGAACTGTCACCATATTAAGTTCCTATCTATCTAGTGTTATAAATAGGTGTGTCCTGTCCATTTTTGAAATGTTAGATTAAAATGTCTGTGGCTGTAGCTAAAAAGTTTCGGTAAAAGTTTTGGTTTTGTTGGTTTTCTAGGAAGAAAAAGTGAGAATAAGAAAATAATGAGTTTTTAAAAAATCCACTAAGAAAAAGGAATTAGTTAAATTTAAAAAGGAGCATAAATTCCATGCAATGCTCCCTTTTTTCCTTCAAATACTATAGCTGATAATTCATGACATATAAGGAACAGCTTACCCTTGGGAACCTCCAGCATAAAGGGACTCTGCCTGTCTAGTCAAGAAGCATAATGATCAATAGGTCATCATAAGTGGATTCCATCAGGATTCAGAGCACAGCTACCAAAAGCCTTCATGTAAAATACACAGCATTTATAGTTAAGAAAGAGCTATATTAACAGGCATGTTAATATATAACATGTATATAATAAAGATATATAGCATGTATATAAAAATATACATATATACTGATAAGAGCAGCATTCAGAATGGGAGGGATGGTTTTCTTCCTATATTGAGGAGAACCCATAGTACTGCAGTTTCCTTTATATTGGCTTAATATTAATAAAAGCTAATATTATTGAGCTGTTATTCCCACTTTAGAGATGGAGAAATCTGAATGGGAAGAGGAAGTACTATATTGGGGACCTCCATCCAAGGCCTGCTCTGCAGAGCTGGCTCTCATGGTTTTGAGGGGGAGGGGAAGCAAGGGGTATGTATTCTGTATTAGTAACTGGGTGTTCCTCAAACTATTAATAGACAACATCTCACATTTGGCTGTTCTTTGAATTTCTTTAGCTGGGATCCTGCAGGGGGGAAAGGGGACAGGCCACAGGATATCACAGATACTGTAGTTCTACTGAACCTCACCGTCACCTCTAGAAATTTCAGTTATCACAAAAACCCTGGGAAGGAGAGATTATTAAACTCATACTGATGAGAAAACAGGCCCAGAAGGTTTAAGTGACTCTGTGATGGACACAGCCAGTATGTAACAGAACCAGGATGTGACTTCAGATCACACAGTATTTAAAGACCTTATTCTTTCCAGTAATCACACTTAAAATAGTTTTCACATTTGTCAGACACACCTATAAAACATCAACCTATGAAGCTACATAACATATACGTAGGTATTGTATCATTATAAATTAAGAGAACACATCTGTGAAAAAAACCCTCAATTTTCCTGTTTACAACTATGAAGATTTATCCCAATATCATTACGTGCTTTTTAAAAGACACTTGTATAGTTCAGATATTATGGTTGCCTAGAGTTATGACATTAAAGCTTACTGATTTTAGTAAAAGCTGAATACAAAGGGGTTAATATTTACCTAATAGACATCTTCATCCCTTATATTCAGCAGAATTCGATAATAAGCTTTCTAACGATACTAAAGAGCATTTCTTTTTGAAATCTTCGCATTCAGGGTTTCTCAGCACACTTCACACTAATGCTTATACTTAAGAGCTGCATTTTGTTCCATCTTAATCAAAATCATTTTACAACTATACAAAATTTTGTCTACATCTCCATGGTTATCAGATAATATGCACAAACCATGTTTTATCAAGTTGAAAATGCTGAATTATGGACCAGCATTTAATTAGTTTTGCTTTGAGTACAATGAGGTAATAGTCTTGGGTGGGGGAGCAGTTAGCAAGATCCCAAGGAGCTAACGGGTTTCCTTCCCAAGGGGGGAGAGGACATTTTAGTGCATTCACTCCAACATCTTCCTCCTTCTAATTGCTGGCCCCTTTGCTTTTCAACTATGCACAGTGATAATTAATGCTATGCCAGGAGGTTCCTCCCATTCTGTCCCTCAGAATGCATGCTTAGTGGGTAGCAAACATTTAAATGTGGCCTCCAGAACCAAGATGGAGTAGCAGGATACATGGCACAGTACTGTCTGTAGACTCTCGCCTCCTGCTACGGCAGAGCAGCACGTCACCCAGTTTGGTGGACCTCCGTCATCAAAAAGGCACAGCCTGCTGATCTCGCTGTAGAAAAATCAGTGATTAGAAATGTACTTTGTTTTGCTGGAGATTGGAATTCCTAGCATAGCAACTGATTGCTGGTAGCTGGCCCAGATGATGGCTTCTCTTAAATCTGTAATTTCTGGATGTCTCTGTTCTGAGGTTTTCAATATGATGCTTTTCAATGGGGACAGATCCTATAAAAGAAATTCTTAGAAGTCAGACAAACATCTAAATTTCAATTTCTCTATCAGTCTAGAATTAGTTCAGAGAGTCTGGAAGTTTATGGAAGTGGTAATTCATAATCAAATACTGAGCACCAACAATTAGCAATTACTGTTCTAGGAGCTGGAAATAGAAGTAAAATATACAAACAAACCAAATGATGCCATAATAATTTGATATACTATTTATTTAGTTATTAATATGGACAGCCTATTCAACATTACAGATGTTTTTCAAAACCTATAATAAAATATAGTCCACTATCCAGCCCAGAAGAAGACAATAAACAAGATCGTTCTTACAGTAAGTGTAGCATAAGCACTCACAATAAGGAGCCCTTTCCTGGACAATCAAAGGGAACAAAGTTTCTTTACCTCCACTGAGGTCTTAATTTTGAGTTATAGCTGTTTCCAAATCAAAAGTCCAACTTCAGTCACCCCATAGATATGCGCAGCATCTCCCGATGGAGAGGAAAGAGCTTCTGTCACCCGGGCAGCCCAATCTACTGTCCTGTAGTCCTTCCATATTGGAGCCACCATACCTTTCAGCCAGTGTCAAACTTGTGCGTGGGGCAAGACAGGTATGTCACAAGGATCTTTTGATTAATTTACAAATATTGTGTTTCAAAGTTCTAAAAACCCATTTGGTGGTGGTAGTGGCAGTGAAGAGTACACTATATTTCGCCAAGAGGGTCTTGTCATCTCTTGAGTCTTGGCGTTGTCACCTTTTCTGATAGCTTTAAGATCTATTGCAGTTCTCGGTGGCAAGCAAAGGTGGGAAACTCTAACAGCTACTGGTGTGAGGCCATCTGCAGAATGAACTGGACTGGCTACTATGGCTTTTATAACCTGCTTCCTTTCTGTAGTATAGACAAACTTCTTTCTTAGTCTTTTATTCTACGTCCTGCTAGTTCTATTTTCTTAATCATTTTTCCTGTGTCTAGTAAATAGAAGATTTAAAAGGACTATAACAGGGGAAACGTTTTGCTTTCAAGCTGAATGATGAAAAACAGCCAAAAGAAAGCCCAAAAAAACCCAAAAAAACCCACCACCCTCCGATGAACTATACTCAATTTCCTCAGTTGAAAACAAATGTCAAATGACTCTGAAAGACAAGTGTTGGACAATGCTGATTAATTGATGGAAAAAGTGCTGAAGTCAAACTATACATTTATCAGATTCTAAAAATAGGCAAAAAAAGTACTTGTAAAATAGATTCTTTAACCCCTTAGTTTCATGCTGAAAACCACAAGTGTTTTCAATGTTATGCTACTGATGACAGCCAATTAAATATGAAATTTAAAAACCTCAGGGAAGTCTTGCCAGTTTGTGGCAATTTCAAGAGTCTACATAGTAGGAAGAAGGAGAAACCATAGGGTAAAGAGTGAGAGCATTGGATTTTATTTAACTCTAGGTACCATGGGTTTGACATTAGTAGGTAAGACTAATGAATGAGCAGCCATACAGTTGTTTGGTCACTGTGCTTCCCAAGCACCAAAAAATGGAGCTATTTTTACTATTCAATTCCATCTTTAATAAGCTAGACAGATCCTGCTGCATTCTTGTTTGTTTCTAATTTACCAGTACATTATTATGTAGTTTACCAAATGTGAGGAGCAAGTCATTATGTAGTACCAAGTTTACATCATCATAGGACTACAACATGCACATTCTACTTAATGTAGCTCAAGCAACAGGAATACAAGAGAACAGTTATGGGGTGGAGACTTGTTTTTGACAGATTTATGTTCACACTAAACTACGGGTTTAGAAATCTCTTATTGGGCAGGTACCTACAGCAGTTCTTCAATTGGTACAGGAACATTACACGCATGCACAAGTGATGTGGAAGAAAATGAAGCAGAAGAGGCAGCTGGATGGGAGGACAAAGGGGAATCAGAGGTGGGAGGGTGCCATGAGTCAGGGAAGGGCGGTTCTCAGCTTTCCACAGTAAGTCTCTGCTCTGTCAGAGAGGCCTGCTGGGCAACACTTTTGTTCTCGTGACTGCGAAGTTTGGATACAACATCTAGAAAGGCCAAATCCTGTACTTCCTTGTGTAGAGATTCTGGAAGACAAAACAAGATAACAGAGATGCTCCTGTTAAATTGTTCTAATCTTACTCTATAGTCCAGTATATATACCCAAAATGTTTATTTGGATAATACCAAGTTATAGAACTAGGAAAATTTTTGATAAAAACTGTGGTAGCCTAGAAATGCTAAGACATTTTTAAAGACAAGTGTTGGACAGAGCAGTATCCTAGAAATATCTTCTTTATAGATGTGTTATAATAAATCAGAGAAACTTTACCTGCCATAGTTATATGTAGATAAATCAAATGTCAAGTTCTACAGTCTAAGTTGGATCAGGGAAATGAGTTATAATGAAACACAGCTCACTGTATGATCTGAAATTTCAGTTATATACCCCTTGACCCTATCATCAGTTCAAATATGAAGTCCAATGACAGATCTGTTTCAAACTAAGTTTTTAAAAAAATTTTTGTGGCAAATGAAAAGGTTGTACTTCACATCCTTCAATAAATTTCTGTGACAAGAGGCTTCCCTTTTTGTTTTCTGATCTTCCTCTTTCTGAATTTCTTGCTCTACTTAACCTCAATTACAGGAAAACACAAGGCTCTTCTTAAGACTTTGAGACTGCTATACGAGAAAACCGAGGTCTAATAAGTTTAATGTAATTAGCATCCCTCAAAACTGATATATTTACTTTAATAAGACTGTGGGGACTTATTATAAATAATGTTTTTAATAGAAACAGAAAAACACATCCTAAACTTCAAAAGGAATTCCAAGGGACTCTCAGTATCTAAAATCTCGAAAAAGAAGAAAGTTGGAGGTCTCACACTTTCTAATTTAAAACCTATTATAAAGCTGTAATAATCAAATCAGTGTGGTGCTGATATAAAGATTATATCACACACACACACACCAACAGAATAAAGCAGAGAGCCCAGAAATAAACCCTCATATATGTAGTAAAAATATTTTTTGACAAAGGTATCAAGACCATTCAATGAGGAAAGGGCAGTTTTTTCCATAAATGGCACTGGTAAAATTGGACAGCCACAAACCCTTATATGCAAAAGTTAAATTTCAGAACTAAAACTGTAAGACTTAAAGTGGAAAGGAAAAACTTTATGCCATTGGACTTAGCAAGGATAATCTTGGATATACATCAAAAAACACAGGCAACAAAAGGAAAAACACACTGGACTTTATCAAAATTAGGAAATTCTGTGTACCAAAGTATACTACCAGGAGAGTGAAAAGGCAACTCACAGAGTGGAAGAAAAATATCTGCAAATGATATATACAATAAAGGATTAATATCCCAAACATACAAACAAAGCTTTTGACTCACCAACAAAATTACCCTATTTAAAAATGGGCAAAGGACTTGAATAGACATGCTCCACAGAAGATAAACAAATGGGTAAGGAACACATGAAAAGATCCCCAGTGTCACTAATTGTTAGGGAAATGCAAATGAAAAGCACAACAGGATACCACCTCAGACTCATTAGGATGGATATAATGGAAAAAACAAAATAACAAATGGTAGAATGAAATTGAAACTCATGTGCATTGCTTTTAGGAATGTAACATGGTGTAGCCTCTGTGGATGGTGGTTTCTCAAAGAATTAAACATAGCATTACTGTATGATTTAGCAATTCCACTTCTGTATATATGCCCCAAATAAAACAGGGACTGAAAAATCTTAGTGCACCAGTATGTTCATAGTGGTATTATTTATAATAGCCCAAAGATGCAAATAACCCAAATGTCCATTGATGGATGAAGGAATAAACAAAATGCAATATATGTATACAGTGGAAAATTATTCAGCCTTAAGAAGGAAAGAAATTCCGATACAGGCTACAACATGGATGAGCCTTGAAGACATTATGCTAAGTGAAATAAGCCAGACAAAAAAGAATATTGTATGATTCCACTTATATAATGTACCTAGAGTAATAAAATTCACAGAGACAGAAGACAGAAGGGTGGGTGCCGAAAGCTGGGGAGATGGGTGATTAGTGACTTATAGTTTAACAAGTACTGAGTTTCAGTTGGGAAAAATAATGGTGGTGATGGTTGTGCAGCCGTGTGAATGTACTACTCTGCCACTATACTGTACATTTAAAACTGGTTATAATGGTAAACTTTATGTATACATTACATTAAGGGGCACCTGGGTGGCTCAGTCTGTTAAGTGTCCAGCTTTGGCTCAGGACATGATCTCACGGTTTGTGGGTTTGAGCCCCGCGTCGGGCTCTGTGCTGATAGCTAGCTCAGAGCCTGGAGCCTGCTTCGGATTCTGTATCTCCCTCTCTCTCTGACCCTCCCCTGCTTGCGCTGTGTCTCTCTGTCTCTCAAAAATAAATAAAAAGCATTAAAAAAATTTTTTTAAATGCCTTAATGAGAGTCTCAGGAAGGAAATAGAAGCCATATAGAAGTAGCAAATGGGAATTTTAGGACCCAAAACCTATAGCACTTGAAATAAAAACTTACTGGATAGTCTTGAATCAGAATGGTGCAGAATGAAGGGGATAGAAGAAATGAGTGAACTTTAAGAACAACAGAAATTACCCAAATTGAACAAGAGAGATAAAACTCTAACAAAAACGTTCAGGGGCCTGTAGAATATAACTAAAGATTTCCCGTTCCTGCCTAGAAACCTGGAAGGAGAGGAAAAATAGGGCAGGATGAAAAAGTACCTGAAGAAATATGGTTAAAAAAACTTTACAAGTTTATCAAAAGACATAAGCCTACAGACTCGTGAAGGTGAGAAAACTTGAAATAGGTTAAACCCAAAGAAATCCATGCCAAGACACATCACAAACTTCAATATTAAAGACAGAAAAAAAAAAATCTTGAAATGATACCTTACCAACAAGGGAAGAAAATAGGAAGACTGAATTTTTCTTAAACTATGGGGGCTAGAAGAAAGTGACACATTTTTCAAGTGTTGAACAAAAAATTCTGTACTCAGAGAAAATACTTTTCACAAAAAGAAGGGGAAATCAAGACATTCTAAAATAACAGAAAACAAAGAAAATTTGTCACTAGCAGACCTAACCCCCAAAATGGCTAAAGTAGGTTCTCTAAACAGAAAGAAAATGTTTAAAAACAAAGAACCTTGGAACATAAGGAAGGAAAACACATATAACAAAGATGAAAATAAATATGAAGACTTTCCTTCTCTTGAGTTTTCTAAATTATATTTGATGGTTGAAAACAAAAGTTGTAACAATATATAAATGCTGTTGTAAATAAGAGGAAATATCTGAGATAATTATAAATGAGGGAAGGTAATAAGACTAAATGTTCAAGCAATCAACAAGAAGTCAGGAATGAGAAACAAAATTAAAAAAATTAAACTGCAGACATAAGCCATAACATCAGTCATTACATTAAATATAAATGGTCTAAATACATTAAAAGAGACTGACACAGTGGATTAAAGCACATGACCTAACAAGGTGCTGTCTATACTACAAATATAATAATAAAGCAGACTGAAACTAAAAGGGTAAGGAAAAGATCCCATGAATGTTATTCAAAAGAAAGAAGTAGCTATAATAATATCAGATAAAGTAGACTTCAAAGCAAAAAAAAAAAATTACCAGATAGAGAAAAACATTTCATAATGCTAGAAAGATCAATCCATCAGGAAGACACAGTAATCCTAACGGTATATCTACCAAAAGAGTTACAAAATATGTGAAGGAAAAATTTACAGAACTAAAAGGAGAAACAGACAACACCTCTGCCTCAACAACAGACAAAACAATTAGTCAGAATATCAAAATCATAAAGCAAACTCAATTCCACTACCAACAATGGAAAAAAAAAATCTGACATTTAGAAAACACTCCACCCACTAAACAGTAGAATATATGTTCTTTTCAGTGTCCATGGAACATATACCAAGATATGCCAATGATTTCTTGACCAAATCTGTTAGATAATAGGATATACAAAATCATAACTTGTTCTTTATATAAAACATTTGAGATGATGAAATTAACAGGCATTAATTTTTAACACTGATTTTTGAGTATTTGCTATGTGATAATTTATTATAATAAGAATCTTTTGGAAATATTTTTAGGTAAAAGGAATACTATCCTCCATAAACTAATTTATAATGTTCCTAAAACCCAAAGCCAGCATTTACTACTTTTCTATATTTAGTGTCAAACATATGTTGATAGATGTAAAATGATAGAAGAAATACTTACCAGACCCTATGAGGGCACAAATCAGGACCATGGAATTATATTTGATTTCAGGAGCACTTCTTTCATCTGCTAGCAGTCTGTGTAAAATCTGTACAAGTTTAGCACTTTCTAGATCTTTCTCAGCAGTGCCTAGAATATGAAACAAAGGATCAGTTATGTTCATTGTTTATGAGCCTGGTGCAATGTAGCTAAATATTGATTCCCTTACTAGAAACAGCCAAAAGGGGCTGATTAAATAACAATGACCTATGGGGCACATGAATGGCTCAGTCAGTTAAGCGTTTGACTTTGGCTCAGGTCATGATCTCACAGTCAGTGGGTTCAAGCCTCATGTTTGGCTCTGAGCTGTCTGGAGCCTGTTTCAGATTCTGTGTCTCCCTCTCCCTTTGCTCCTCCCCTGTTTGCTCTCTGCCTCTGTCTCTCAAAATAAAGACTAAAAAAAACAAAAACAAAAACAGTGAACTGTAGAGAGAATATTCAATTTAGACATTATTAAAAAAGAGTTAAAAATTCAGATATTTCAGGAGTTTAAGCTTAAAATTTGGTTGCATAATATTCCTTTTAATATGAGGCAATTAAAAATCTTTATTTTGGAAAACATTAAACATATACAAAAGTAGAAAAGATTACATACTGATGCACTGCTTAAAATTATTTTTAAAAATTATGTCCAAACTTGTTCATCTAGCTCTAGTTTCATTCACCTACTCTCACCCACCCCAAATTATTATGGAGCAAATCCTACAAATAACATTCTTCCATATGTATTTAGGTATGTATCTTTGAAAAATGAAGACTCTCAATGCAATTCCTAACAAAACCTCAGGAGGATTTTTTTGTAGAAAATTGGTAAGTTTATACTAAAATTTATATGGAAAGCCACAGGCCATAGAATAGGAAAATAATCTTGATAAGAAATAAAGTGGGAGGAATTTTTCTACCTGATACTAAAGCTCACTATAGCACAGTTATCAAGGCAGTGTGGTCCTGGTGGAGAGACAGAGAATTTAACAGAGAACCCCAGAGAGACCCACACACATATGTTCAAGTGATTTTTGAAAAAGGTACAAAATCAATTCGGTGGAGGAAAGATAACTTCTGCAACAAATAGTGCTGGCAATTAGACATCCATAAGCAAACAGAAGAAATGCTAACCTAAACTGCACACTGTGTACAGATATTAACTCAAAATGGATTACCGACCTACTTGGAAAATGTAAAACTATAAAACTTTTAGAATATACAAAAAAAATTTCAACTCAACAGTTAGAAAATGAGCAAAATGGGAGGGGCCAAAATGTCGACCAGCATGGAAATTCTCTGCTTCTAATATCCCTGAAATGCAGCTAGATCAGCACCAAACCATTTTGCACACCTAGAAAACTGAGCTGACGACTAACACAATAATCTGCATAACTAGAGCCACAGAACTTGGCAGATATGTGGTGCAGAGAGGTGAACTGGGGGGAGAGAAGCCATGGAGGGTAGGAAGCTGTTTTTGTTTCCAGAGAGAGAATGAAGACAGGTGGGAGAGTATAGCAAAAGCACTCCCTGCCAAAAGCAGCTGGAAAGAAAATGAGTGGCAACACCCACAAGGAACTGAACAAGAAAGAGAGAAAGGAGAGGGTTTCAATACCATTAAGAGTCTATAAATAGGGGAGTGCAGAGTTGGAAACTCTGCAGCTTGATACCTGGTGGGGTTCTGGTGAGAAAGACAAATCCTCAGGAGCAGACTGTCAGGTCCGAGGGGTCCTTGGGCCAAACGGGGAGAGGAGGTTCCCCTGCCAGGAGGACATTTGCTAGAGGCCGTGCAGCCTCCCCACAAAGGTTCCAGTGGACCCCAGATTACATACAAGTTTGCTGGTGTTAGAACAAGGATGCTAGGGTGCGGTGAAGCCTGGCACCAGATGTGCGTTGTGATTCACCACAGTCTCTGGGAAGCTGCTGTTACACCACTGTGCAAAATTTTTCTGGGGTAGGCTGGCACCAGGACACAGTCTCTGTGCTTCTACAGTGGCATTGTCACAGGAGCATTCCTAGAGGTGGGCTGGCACCAGGCCATTGCTCAGTTACACCCTCCTTTAGAAGGTTAGAGTGAGTTCAAGCCGCAGGCCCATTAGGATTGAGGGGTTTGGATACACACAAACATCTGAGATAAAATTTGGGAGGGAGGTGCTGCTTGGCAGGCTGATGGCTTGGTAGTGTACACTAAAGAAGTGGGAAATGGAAGCTAGAGACAAAGGAGAGATGCTTGCCTGCTGGTTGGCAAGAACACAGTTCTGATGCTAGAGACTGGGAAGCTGGGTGACTCCTACACGAATGCACATACACACATACGCACACCACACCAATCCACCCCAGTATGCTACGCAGCGCCACCTAGTGGAGAACAGAACCCTTACACCAAGCCCTGTCTGTGCCAACCAAGCCCTAGAGGACGTCCACAAGTCTCTCCCCCTGCTTAGTGTATGGACTATAAAGTCCTTCATAATTTGATTTCTAGGGGAAAGTGGATGTAATTTCATTCTGATTTCATTCTGTTGACTTGTCCATCTATTCATATTCTGTCTTTTCTTATTCTTGGATAGAGAAAGAGAAAAAACTTTTATTTTCCATTTTATAAAAAAAGATTTAAAAAAAATTTCTACTATATTTGTATTATTTTTTGTAAATTGTTTTAGTCTACCTCATTTCATTTTATTCTATTTTACTGTGTACATTAAAATTTTTTTAATGTTTTCTTACTTTTTCTCTTTCCCCCTTTCTTCTTTTCTTTACTTTCCCTTTCTTCTCTATCAAGCTTCTTTCAACAACCATACCAGAATACACCTAGGATATAGCTTCCTTTACTTGATTTTGTGTGTTGTAATTTTTAAATTTTTATTTTTAATTTTATTTCTCCAAAATGATGAAACAAAGGAATTTACCCCATAAGAATGAACAGGAAGAAATGACAGCCAAGGACTTAATCAGCATAGATATAAGCAAAGTGTCTAAATCAGAATTCAGAATCATGATAATAATATTAGCTGGAGTTGGAAAAAAGCATAAAATCCTTTTCTGCAGAGATAAAAGCAGTAAAATCTAGTCAGGACGAAATTAAAAATGCAATAACTGAGATGCGTTCTCAAATGAATGCCATGGTGGCAAGGACGGATGAAGCAGAACAGCAAATCAGCAATATGGAAGACAACTTACGGAGAATAATGAAGTAAAAAACAATGAGGGAAACTAAGGCAAAGAAAAGCACAATATAAGAATCAGAGAACTCAGTGATGCATTAATAAGAAATAACATCCGAATTATAGGGGTCCCAGAAGAAGAAAAGAGAGAAAAAGGGGTTGAAGGTTTATGTGAGCAAATCATAATAGAAAAATGTTCCTAACCTGGGGAAAACACAGACATCAAAATCCAAGAAGCACAGAAACTCCCATTAGATTCAACAAAAACTGACCATCAACAAGGCATATCAGAGTCAAATTCACAAAATACACAGACAAGTAAAGAATGATGAAAGCAGCAAAGTGAAAAAAAAAAGTCCTTAACCTATACGGGAAGACAGCTCAGGTTTGTAGCAGACCTATCTACAGAAATGTGGCAGGCCAGAAAGGAATGGCAGGATATATTCAAAGTGCTGAATCAGAAAAATATGCAGCCAGAATTCTTTATCCAGCAAGTCTGTCATTTAAAATAGAAGGAAAGAGAGAGTTTCTCAGACAAAGAACAACTAAAGGAGTTCATGACCACTAAACCAGCTTTGCAAGAAATGTAAAGGCGTACTTTTTGAGGGGAAAAAGGACAAAACAAAAATAACCAAAAGCAACAAAGACTATAAAGGACCAGAGACACCACCAGAAACTCCAACTCTACAGGCAGCACAATGGCAATATTTCAGTACTCACCCTAAATGTCAGTGGACTAAATGCTCCAATCAAAACCGACAGGGTACCAGAATGGATAAGAAAACAAGATACATCTATCTATTGTTTATGAGAGACCCATTTTAGACCTAAAGCCACCTTCAGGTTTGAAAGTAAGGGGATAGAGAACCATCTATTATGCTAATTGTTGTGAAAAGAAAGCCAGAGTAACCATACTTACATTAGAAAATCTAGATTTTAAAATAAAGACTGTAGCAGATGAAAAAGAGCATTATATCATAATTAAGGGATCTTCCCAAGAAGATCGAACAATTGTAAGTATTTATGTTCCCCAACATATATAAATGACACGCAAATATATAAATCAATCACAACATAAAGAAAATCTTTGAAATAATACCATAATAGTATAGAACTTCAATACCTCACTCTTACAGCAATGGACAGATTATTGAAGCAGAAAATCAACAAGGATACAATAACACACTATACAAGATGGACTTATCCAGAAGCAGCATAATACACATTCTTCTCAAGTGCACATGAAACATTCTCCAGAATAGATCACACACTAAGACACAAATCAGCCTTCAACAAGTACAAGATCTCGATCATACTGTGCATATTTTCAGACCACAATGCTATGAAACTTGAAATCAACCACTAAAGAACATCCTACTAAAGAATGAATGGGCTAATCAAAAAGTTAAAGAGGAAATTAAAAAAGACATGGAAGCCAATGAAAATGATAACTCCCAAAACCTCTGGATGCAGCAAAGCCAGTCATAAGAGGAAGTATATAGCAATTCAGGCATTCCTAAAGAAGGAATAAAAGGTCTCAGATATGCAACTTAACCCTACACACTGAAGAGCTGGAAAAAGAACAGTACATGAAACCCCAAAACAGCAGAAGATGGGAAATAATAAAGGTGAGAGCAGAAATCAATGCTATTGAAATAACAAAAAAAAAAAAAAAAAAAAAGAACAGATCAATAAAACCAAGAGCTAGTTCTTTGAAAGAATTAAGAAAATTGATAAACCTCTAGCCAGACTGATAAAAAAGAAAAAGGAAAGGACCCAAATAAACACAATCAAGAATGAAAGAGGAGAGATCACAACCAACATTGCAGAAATACAAACAACAGTAAGAGAATATTATGAGCAACTATATACCAATAAATTGGGCAATCTGGAAGAAATGGACAAATTCCTAGAAACATATAAACTATGAAAACAAACAGGAACAATCAGAAATTTGAATAGACCCATAACCAGTACAGAAATTGAATTAGTAATCAAAAATCTCCCAAAAAACAAGAGTCCAGGGCCAGAATTCCAATGGAATTCTACCAAACATTTAAAGAGGAGTTAACACCTATTCTTTTGAAGCTGTTCCAAAAAACAGAAATGGAAGGAAAACTTCCAAACTTATTCTATGAGGCCAGTATTACCTTGATTCCAAAACTAGGCAAAGACCCCTTTAAAAAGGAGAACTACAGATCATTTTTCCTGTTGAACATGAATGCAACAATTCTCAACAAGATAATAGCTAACTGGACCCAAAAATATATTAAAATAATTACTCACCATTATCAAGTGGGATTTATAACTGGGATGCAGGGCTGGTTCAATACACACAAATCAATCAATGTGATACATCACATTTAATAAAAGAAAGGACAAGAACCACATGATCCTTTCAGTAGATGCAGAGAAAACATTTGACAAATATACCATCCTTTCTTGAGAAAAGGCCTCAACAAAGTAGGGATAGAAGGATTATACTTCAAGATCATAAAAGCCATATCTGAAAGACCCACTGCTAATATCATCCTCAATGGGGAAAAATTGAGTTTCCCTCTAAGGTCAGGAACATGACAGGGATGTCTACTCTCACCATTGTTATTCAACATAGAATTGGAAATCCTAGCCTCAGCAATCAGACAATACAAAGGAATAAAAGGAATCCAAATCAGCAAAGAGGAAGTCATACATCTATTCTTCATAGATGACATATACTCTATATGGAAAACCCAAAAGAGTCTACCAAAAAACTGGTAGAACTGATCCACAAATTCAGCAAAGTTGCATGACATAAAATCAATCAATGCACAGAAATCAGTTGCATTCTTATATACCAATAATAAAGCAACAGAAAGATATATTAAGAAACCAATCCCATTTACAATTGCACCAAAACCCATAAAATACCTAAGAATAAACCTAACCAAAGAGGCGAAAAATCTATACTCTGAAAACTATAGAAAGCTTATGAAAGAAATTGAAGAAGACATACACAAAAAAAGGAAAAACAAATATTGTTTTTCTTCATACTTGATCGGAAGAACAAATATTGTTAAAACATCAATACTACCTAAAGCAATCTACATATTCAAGGCAATCCCTATCAAAACAGCATTCTTCACAGAGCTAGAGCAAACAATCCTAAAATTTCTATGGAACCAGAAAAGATCTGAAATAGGCAAAGCAACCCTGAAAAAACAATCCAAAGCTGGAGGCATCACAATCCCAGACTTCAAGATGTATTACAAAGCTGTCATCATCAAGACAGTGTGGTACTGGCACAAAAACAGACATATAGATCAATGGAATAGAACAGAGAACCCAGAAATGGACCCACAAATATATGGTTAACTAATCTTTGACAAAGCAGGAAAGACTATCCATGAAATAAAGACAGTCTCTTCAGTTTTTGAACTGGGAAAACTGGACAGCAACATGCAGAAGAATGAACCTGGATCACTTTCTTATACCATACACAAAACTAAACTCAAAATGGATGAAAGACCTAAACATAAAACAGGAAGCCATCAAAATCCTAGATGGGAACCTGGCAACAACCTCTTTTACTTTGGCCGCAGGAATTTCTTACTCAACATGTTTCCAGAGGTAAGAGATACAAAAACAAAAATGAACTATAGGGACCTCATCAAGAGAAAAAGCATCTGGACAGTGAAGGAAACAATCAGTAAAACTAAAAGGCAATGGGTAGAATGGGAGAAGATATTTGCAAATGACATATCAGATAAAGGGTTAATATCCAAAATCTATAAAGAACTTACCAAACTCAACACCAAAAACAAAATAATCCAGTGAAGAAATGAGCAAAAGACATGAATAGACACTTTTCAAAGAAGACATCTGGATGGCCAACAGACACATGAAAAAATGCTCAACATCGCTCATCATCAGGGAAATACAAATCAAAACCACAATGAGATACCACCTCACACCTGTCAGAATGGCTAACATTAACAACTCAGACAACAACACATGTTGGCAAGGATATGGAGAAAGAGGAACCCTTTCGCACTGCTGGTGAAAAAGCAAACTGATGCAGCCACTCTGGAAAAGAGTATGGAGGTTCCTCAAAACATTAAAAATAGAACTACCCTATGACACAGGAATTGCACTACTAGGTATTTATCCAAAGGATACAGGTGTGCTGTTTCGAATGAACACATGTACCCCAATGTTGATAGCAGCACAACTGACAATAGCAAAGTATGGGAAGAGCCCAAATGACCATCCAGAGATGAATGAATCAACAAGATGTGGTGTATATACACGATGGAGTATTACTAGGCAATCAAAAAGAACGAAATCTTGCCATTTGCAATAACATCGATGGAACTAGAGGGTATTATGCTAAGCAAAATAAGTCAGAAAGACAAATATGACTTCACTCATATGAGGAATTAAAAATACAAAGTAGATGAACATAAGGGAAAGGAAACAAAAATAATATATAAACAGGGAGGGGGACAAAACATAAAAGACTCTTAAATATAGAGAGCAGGATTGTTGGAGGGGCTGTGGGTGGGGTGATGGCTAATTTGGCAAGGGGGGGTTAAGGAAGACACTTGTTGGCATGAGCACTAGGTGTTAAACGTAGGGGATGAATCACCGGATTCTACTCCTGAAATTATTATTGCATTGTATGCTCACTAAATTGGATGTAAATTAAAAAATAAAAATAAATTTAAAAAAAAAAGAAAAAAGAAAATGAGCAAAAAATATCCATAGGTTTTTTTTTTAATCACCAAAGAATGTATACAGGTGGCAAATAATGATGAACATCTTTTCATATGCTTATCATCAGAAAAATGGAAATTAAAACCATGAGTTAACTACAGCTTTAGAGTGGTTAAAATAAAAAACTGTGTTAACACCAAATATTTGGTGAGGATGTGGAGAGGACTATATCATACCTATAGTGTTGGTGGGAATGTAGAATGGTACAGTCATTCTGAAAACAGTTCGACAGTTTCTTCAAAAATTAAACATGTAGTTATCATACAACCCAGCAACTGCACTCCTAGACATATATCCAAAGAAATGGATACAATGCTCACGTGAAAATTTACACATGGATGTTTATAGCATTTTTTAATTTTTAAAAGCCCCAAACTGGATTCAGTCCAGATGTTTAAACAAATACTGGTATGTACCTACCATGGGACACTATTCAGCAATAAAAAAAAAAACTACTGATGCTCAAACAATTCAGATGACTCCTTAGGAAATTATGGAAGACAATCCCACATAGTCACATACTACTTGATTCTTATATATAACATCTTAGACATGAAGGACAGATTAGTGGGTTCCAGGGATTAGAAGCAAGGTGAGGGGTACAAGTAGGAAGTAGGCGAGTGTGGTTGTAAGTGGAGGGATCCCTGTGGTGTTAAACTATTCAGTATCTTGACTGTGGTGGTCAGTACACCAACCTACACATCATAAAACTATACAGAACTTAAAATACACACAAATGACTGGGGAAATCTGAGTAAGATGGTAAATTATATGAACAGTTAAAATATTATTTATAGTTTTGCAAAATGTTACCATTGGGAAAAACTGGGCAAAGTATACAGGGATCTCTGTATTTTTTTGATTTTTACAAAACTGCATGTGAATCTACAATTATCTAAAAAAAAAAAAAAAAAAAAGACTCTTGAAAGTGTTGCTTTCATACTATTATCATGTAAAAATGTATAATTCCTTAATATCAAATAGACTATAAGAAAACAAGGCTGGAAAAATATGATTTTCAAAGTGGGATATGTATTAAAAAGTATATCTTAAACCCAAGAAGCCTAGGAAACATTAGGTAACAATAAAACAATGTATGTATCACATTTTATATAGTTCAACGGTAAGGGGACCAGATGCAGGCAAATGCTCTGTTATCAGGAAACTGATGAAATTAGACCTTGTTTGGAAGAGACTGGCACAAAACTAGATTCATCCCAGGTATGGCTCATCAAGCATATTCTGAAATATCCCCATCACTGTAAACCACTTAAAATCAGGCTAAGAACCCAGTTTGGTATTCAACGTCCTCCACGATTCCCACCTTCATCACCCCACGCCCCACGATGGCTGGCCTTCTAGGCTGACTCCATCTGAACCCTGTGTGCAGTCATGCCTAATCCAGGACTCGAAATGACCTTCAAAGCATCTCTAACTATAGACCAAGTCACTGAGAATAACCCTATGTTTTCTTGAAGTCTTTTATCTTTAAAATTCAGAAAAATTTTACATCCTATTTAGACCTGTGATTTTTTAAAACCTGTTTTAAAATTCAAAACCCTTTTAGACGAAAAAATCCAAATCTCTCACATCTAAAATCTGCGTAAGTGTGACACTAGAGGAAGACACACGATGCCTATGCTTTGCCCCCCTGGTGGGTCTGCCTGCGCCTGTGTGGGAGTTAGGGGGACAAGGGTTATGGGCTCGTTCACAGTGTTATTACCGAAATGGCTTTGACAGGACAAACCTACTAAGTCCACAGTCCTTTTCTGTGGAAGGCAGCCTCAGGCCTTAATCACAGACATGGGACTGAGTGTCCCCAGCTGACTATATCAGAGATTGGTTCCTGGGACAAAGGTTACTATCCATAAGCTAGACGCCTATGAACTAGCTTCTTAAGAATTCTGAATGTAAAACACACAGAAGAGTGACCCAGAAGGTGAAAATTTAATGGCAATACTGTAAAGCAATAGAAACCATGGTGATAGGAGATAAAAGAATCAGTAGAGATGGAAGAGAAGGTCTGGGTCACTGGAAGAGTAGCAGGCTCTAAATTTGCTGTTGTACCTAAATAACGTTTCATTTCTTTGGGAGGCCTGCTGAAAATTCTATATTCACCAAGTGCCTATAACTTGAAATAACATTTAAGAGTCAAACTCTATAACAGAGTCCAGCATTGGTCTAAAAATGTTACCAAAAGCAAAAGCTTTCATGGCAGCCTATAGAATACTAGTTCCTGTATTCTTAGCTATAGGTTGCAGACACACACTGGCAAAAGGCTTCTAGTCAAGGTTCAGTCTGACTTCTATTCCACTCCTGTGCTTCATTTCATCCAAGATAAAAATAGGAGAAAGTAAGTTTGACACTGGGGTACTTACCCAATTCTAAAGCTGCTATTAATGCCAAAGCAACAAGGGCTTCATTCTGCATTATTACATGTTCACTAGTTGCCATGGTTACTAGATGCTTGATGCCGCCACTCTGTACAATGGTTTTAATTACATCCTACGATAAATAAATACCACAGAATTATACACTTTAAATTTTAAACAGAAACTGCACTGTAGTCAGTCAATTTATTGTTAAATGGAGTGGTTTTCTGACAGTATCCTATATGAATCATTACATTTAACCATGTTTTTTTTCTTCACAGAAACTAAAAAAGCTTTTAGCTTTAAATAAATTCATCCAAAGATGACAACTTAAATTACCTGAGTGAAAAAGACCATTGCAGTTCATAGCCAGGAATAAAGAGTTCCGGAAGCTACCAAAGAAAAGTGTGATTGCCCCAAATGTTGACTTACCACAGGATTAACAAAAGAAAGTAAGACTTGAAATAACAACAATAACAATAAAGTCCTTTCTTTCAAATTTTTATTACAGTACCACATAGTTCTTCCCCAGGTGATCAGGTAAGTTTTTGTTTTTGCTTTTTTAAGCTTTTAAACCTGTGTTGGATCTGACAAAACTGGATTACCTGCAAAGGGACCTGAGCAGAACTTGTAGCAAATTCTGTCTCCCTCGGGCACCTGGGTGGCTCAATCGGTTGGACGTCTGACTTTGGCTGAGGTCATGGTCACATGGTTCATGGGTTTGTGGGCTGTGGCCCTGCATCAGGCTCTGTGTTGACAGCTCAGAGCCTGAAGCCTGCTTCAGATTCTGTGTCTCCCTCTCTGTACCTCTCCTCCACACCACTTCACTTTCCAAAATAAACATTTAAAAAGTTAAAAGTTAAAAACAAAATTCTGTCCCTCTCATTTCTCATGGTGCCTATAGCTCTATCCTCTCCAACAGCAGAGGAGACAGTAGGCTCCAGATTGAAAAAAGCTCAGTGCCAACACTGACCAAGGAAATTACAGAACCTCTCTGCATCTTGTGACTTTACCTATAATGCTTGGGTAATGTGTTATCATAGATTTTTGTGATAATTACAAGGTTATTACATGAAAAGCACATATAAGAATGTATGGCAAAAGTGAGGTTTTTAAAAATGGCCACTCTTTTTGTTTTCATCTCAGAGTTTTGCTGCCTGAAAACTCTTGGATTGAATATGATTTAGTGGAAAGTCTCAATTAGAGAATTTTTAAAAGTAACTTGCCTTGTTCTTACTACTTTCAGTAATTTGAAGTAAGTGTCAGGTATTAAGTAGCCCATCTGCATTAGCTTTAGAAACAGTATAAAACTAACTAATTAGAAATATTTTTAAAATTAATTTGCTAAAATATTTGAAAAAGTTTAAAAAATATATTTTTTATTAGTTTTTAAATTTATTTTTGAAAGAGAGAGAGAGCATGCGAGCAGGCCAAGGGGCAGAGAGAGAAGGTGACACAGAATCTGAAGCAGGCTCCAGGCTCCTGACCTGTCAGCACAGATCCTGACGTGGGGCTCGAGTTCACAAATTGTGGGATCATGAGCTGAGCTGAAGTTGGACATTTAACCGACTGAGCCACCCAGGTGCTTTGAAAAAGGGTTGTTGTTTCTTTAAATACTTCCACCTTATATAAATTCTTAAGAAAACTATCTGTATATAATATCTTTGCTCTGAGCCCAAACACATATAGAGATCAAACATTCTAAATCAATGGGGTCCTAGTGCTAAGCTTTTACAGTAGTTGTGTTCTAGCATCCAACAAGCCTTTTCTCATCAACCTCTTTTAAGTGAAAAACTATCTTTTAAAGACTTTTCTAATGAAAAGAAAGCCTCCCAATATACTGCTTACTGGGTGAGTACTTTATTTGAAACATATAATAAAATGCTTAAAATTAGTGAAGAATTTTTAAAAAATCACAAAGGAGGGTTATTGAGTAAAGAAGATCACAGGAGATTCATAGGTACATATACAGTCACCTAATGAAGATTCTTGGCCTATCACTTTATCTTTCATTTCATGATTCACCCTAGAAAGTCCACTGTAGTAGCAGGAGGGGCAGGTCAGAAATGAAGAAGCAAACTGCCTATCAGAAGCAAATAGCTCCCCCATAAGTCCAAGCATAGCTCCTTTTCCAGCTCACTTTATTGAACAAATATTGAAGTATTTTTTTAAATGCCTGCCCTCTCTCTTTCTAATTCAATGAGTGTTTACTGAGTAGCTCCTCTATGGAGCTGCTGTGTCTGACAGAATGGGGGATAAAAGACAAATGAAGCATTGTACTCGTGTTATTTGACAAAAGAGAATAATATTGATGGCTACCCTCTACAGAGCAACAACTGTACACTGAAGATCATACCAGTTAGCCTACAGATATTAGCATATTTTTATCCTCACAGAAAATCCCATTAGCTAGATATTTTCTCCAGTTAACGATGAAGAAACTGTAGCTTAGATTAAGTTATGAAATTTGTCAGTGATTAAGTGGTAAAAAGCCAAGATTCAAATCCAGGCAGTTAGACCATTTGTGGTCTATCCTAAAAGATGTGCACTGAATCCATCATAGTGCCAGGTGCAGGCAGTCACTGATGTGCTCTGAAGAGTCTCTCTGAGTATATTTGAAAGTTATGGTTTTAAACCTTAAGATGTTAAAAAAAAAGTGCAATATCAGCACCACTCCACGGAGCAAGGAGGTTCATCTGGAGAATTACAAATAATTTTAATAACCACATCTAAAATTAACCGAGAGAGGTTAACTTCTCTGAAATCATTTCACCTATAATAAGTAAACTGTAGAAATACATAGTAAGATTTTTTTTCTGGGTAATCATTCGAAACCTCAGATGTATCTGCAAAATCTCCACAAAAATTTCGGACATACTTTGTAGTGTTTTACAAAGTTTTAAATGATATGTTATTTTGCAATCCTTTTTCTCAAGTTTTCTTATGGAAAGCTAAGTTTTGGTACATACATAACCAAGGCAAATTATCTATGTAAGAGTCTCGCACATTTAACTTTTATGGTCAATTTGCCCTTAATAATTGAGATAAATTCCTACTACAAACTTTGTTGAAACTGTATAACCATGCTGATTACAATGTAATGTTCTGAAATAGGCCTGAATTCAGGATAATTTATAAGATTGCAGATCGGTGCAGCCACTGAATCACCTAATGAAAAATTTTCTTCCTCAACTTTGTATCATCAAAGACTGCTTCTCAGTATGGGATTTAGACACTTGTTAGATGAGTGAGCAAATGACTAAATACATTTGTTTATACCAATTTTTAGATTGATAATTGATGAAGAATATTTTACTCTTAAAAGGATAAAGAAAAGTATCTTTGACAGGAGGGAATTTTTATATGCCTGAATTTTTATATTTTACCTCTAATGTAGAGGGAAAATATACTTTTCTGTTTTTGATATCTAAGTCAAAAGGTCCAGCTAGTTGCTCAACAGCCCTAGCCCAGGGCTCTCTTTCAACAGAAGATGTGAATTTACCTATTGGCACAAGTGCAGAAATCTACTGTATATGGCCAAGATGACTAAGCTAGTGTGAAACCCTGTGAGTCAGTGCAAACTTTCAGAGGGTTGGATTATAAGACAGAATTCAGGGTGACTTTAAAAGGAGTAGGATCTTTAAAGTTTAAAAATAACACAAGGACAGAGCTGTAATTCACAACAGCTGGTTAAGGATCTACAGGAATGTAAAAAAAAAAACAAAAAAGAAAACCCAAAAAACAAAAAACTTGTACCTAGTGTTTAAAAGCTTATTCCAGAGCAACATTTTCCAAAGTATGTCCAGTGGAATGTATTTAATAGATGCAACCTGCAAAAATGAACCCCTGAGAGTAAAGGCAGCTTTTTTTGGGTAGTGCTAATGTGTGCTGTGAATTTCAAAGGCAGGGAAAAGGAATGGACTATTTAACTAATCTGATCATACAACCATTTTTCTTTGTGGAATATTCCTTAGGGTTATTATTCAATGGAACATATTCTGAAAACTGCTGCTCAAAAGGAATCACAGATTCCACTTTAATGTTTGTGAAATTTGAAAGCAATTCTACTCTGGAGCTCACACAAGGAACACACCTTATGTTCTGATCATTAAAGTACGTCAATCATGGTTCCTACTGCTGCTTAGCAGAAGTATACACTCAACTGTAGGAATGATACATACACAAAAAGACCCCAAACAAACCAACTCAGCCAATTTGGTACTGAATTGTAAACATGAAGTTGTAATGTGACCATAAGTTATAATCTTGTATCCTGGGTAGTGTATGTAAATGATGAATCACTAAATCCTAAGCCTAAATTTTACCATGTATGTTAACTAAATAGAATTTGAAAAAAATTAAATTAAAAAAAAAAATAAAGGAAGATTCTAGAGGGGGGGGAATTGTTTTGTTTTTTAATTTTTTAAAAGTTTATTTTAATTTTGAGAGAGAAAGAGAGAGGGAGAGAGAGAATCCCAAGCAGGCTGTGCACTGTCAGTATAGAACCTGAGGTGGGACTTGAACCCCTGAACCCTGTGACCATAAACTGAGCAGAAATCAAGAATCGCTTAACCGACTGAGCTACCCAGGTGCCCCTTTTGTTACACAAATTAGAATTTAAATAAAAACTTGAAACAAAAAAATAGATTCTAGGGGAGAAACTTTTTTGTTACACACACACACACACACACACACACACACACACACACACCCCCAGCCACCCCTAGAAAGGTACACTGTAATGTTTCTCTTGTCTTTTCAAAGCACCGACATGATGATGGATGCTTAATGGGGACTGGGAAGTTTTTTTGTTGGGGGAAGGGGGAGTAGGGGTTTAGATGAGGGAAAGGGAAACCTGTGATAAATATTAGTAGAAAAGCCTCAAATCTCAAATTACTCTAGCAGTTTAATGGCTTTAGATCCAAGATTTGGTTAAAAAGTCATGATGCACTTTCCCTTGGACATACGTGAAATGTTCAAAAGGCTCACTTTGGAAAACAGCCTTTTAAAAAATAAAAGGTATATAATACACTAAATCAGCTGCTAAACTGCTGGCCTAGCTTCTCACCATTACGATCTTTAATTCATTTGGTCATTCACTGAACAAACAGGTTATCTACCACATGTCAGACACAAAGTAGGCTGGACACTGCTGTGAGAATGCATTTCATCCAACTTTGTGAGTTCAGGGCACCATACTATCTAGATAT
Source organism: Suricata suricatta (assembly GCF_006229205.1). Lineage (NCBI taxonomy): Eukaryota > Metazoa > Chordata > Mammalia > Carnivora > Herpestidae > Suricata > Suricata suricatta. Next base: position 116,248,990 of record NC_043700.1, read on the forward strand.
CATTTAAATTTTAATATCATTAGCCAGCTCGGTCAGTGCCTGGTACACAGATGTCTGACACTGAGAGTAGTGGTAAAAGTAAGAACAGCAACATTCACAGCAGTTCCATTTACTGAGTGCTTACTATGTCCTACTATGTCCAGCTGAGCACTTTGTATAATGATCTCACTGAATCATTCTCACAACACTTTCAGGCGGGTATTAGCCCAGGTTCCTCAGTGTATTCACACGGAGATACTGAGATGTGAAAGGCACTTGACCAAGCAAATAGCAGGGATAATACCCAAACTCCTGTTTGATTCCAAAGCCTTATTCTTAACTATGATGGAATAAAACTAATTAAAAAGCTCAATCTTCAGTTCTTTTTTCAGAATTTGGATCACAGTCATCCCTCATTTCATTGTACTTCATTTTACTGAGTTTCACAGATACTATTTTTTTTTAAACAAATTGAAGGTTTGTGGCAACCCTGTGTCAAGCAAGTCTGTAAGAGCCATTTTTCCAACAGTATTTGCTCACTTTATGTCTGCATCACCTTTTGGTAATTCTCGTAAAATTTCAAATTTTTTCATTATTATTATGTTTGTTATGGTGATATATGATCAGTGATTGATAACTCACTGAATGCTCAGATGATGGTGAGCATTTTTAGGCATAAAGTGTTTTTTAACTAAGGTGTAAAAATGATTTTATGAAACATGTTATTGCACACTTAACAGATTATAGTATAGTGTAAACACAACTTTATAAGCATTAGGAAACCAAAATATTCATTTGACTCACTTTACTGCATTTTCACTTTACTGCAGTGGTCTGGAACTGAACCTATATGATATTTTTGAGGTATGCCTGTATTGTATTTATATATAAATAATAAAATGCAAGCTTATGTGTAGGATCTATGATATTGAGTTTCCAAAGGGACCACTTTTTTTTTTTTTTTAGTAAATGGCTTCCTCTGGAACTTACTTTTGATTTACTGTGTCGTATGAGGGCTGACAGTAGTCTGTTCGACTCCCCCATCACACCAGCATGATCTTTGGCTTCACACCATTCCACCAAACGCTCCACTAATTTAACGTTCTTTCCCAGTTGTTCAGCAGCTTCTGCTATATAGGAAAGAAAGCAAACCACAAACGAAACAGTCACTGATAGGCAACCAACCGAAGTACCTGGTACAGACTGTAAGAGTGAGAAAGAAAGTCATACATTTAAAAATTACAACACAGTGATTTTATTAAGCAAGAACTGCAGATACTCCATATCTGATGGACTCTTTAGCTTTTTCTATAAAGTTGTGGATTTTCATACAAAATACAAAAATACAATTTTATACTCTTATGGTTCAGCCTGGTAGTCTGTTAGTACTCTGGCAAACTATAACAAAGGGTATTAGAAGGATCCTGAGGAATCAATACAGACAAAGGTTTAGGATTTAGAAATATTTAAATAAACAAGTCATTCCAAGGAGTAGCTTTCATGGTTGTTTCTGTAACCAGAAAAATTATATTCTTGTTTGCAAAACAAGTTAAAAAAATTTTAACTGTCAGCATACTGAAACATGATTCTTTTTATTAATTAAAACAATTTTTTTTAATGTATTTATTTTTGAGAGAGAGAGTGAGAGACAGCATGAGCAGGGGAGGGTCAGACAGAGAGACACAGACTCTGAAGACAGGCTCCAGGCTCTGAGCAAGCTCTCAGTACAGAGCCTGATATGGGGCTCAAACCCACAAACCACGAGATCATGACCTGGATGCTCAACCAACTGAGCTGAAGCTGGACGCTCAACCAACTGATGCTCACCCAGGCATCCCTTGAAACATGATTAAGACAAAATAAAAATGTGTATGAAATACTTAAACAGAAAAACCCTTCAGAACTGCTAGTGAATCAGTGATAAACCAGGATTGTATGTACAATAAAGAGATGCAATGCAATTTCCATTTAAAGTCATTTATAACCAAGCATGGGAATTAATGAATGAAGTTTTAAAACCAGTCTCTTTCTATCTTTTATTTGCCATTTATCTTTATAATTACATAATTCTCAAAGCTAAAAACAAATCCTTTTCAACTAAGGCACATTGTCATACCAAAAATGTACCTTGGGAAAGCATTTCTTTTACCTTGTGCATCTATTAACATTCTTAATGTTCCCAGAAGTTTGAACTGAACTGGGGGCATTTCAGACTTAAGAAATTTCAAAACTGCCTCAGTGACTCCAGCTGATAACATCTTTGCTTTATTTACAACTAGAAAGAGAGAGAGAGAAAAAAGACTATAGTTAAAATGGTGCTAGAATTCTTGATAGTCATTCAATTCAATATACATTTGTTGTCTGATTACTTTTAAGGCCCCATGTTACATTTTTCTATTTAAAAGGTCTTGTTGCTTTTCTGTGCATTTTAAGAATGGGACTGGGGGTGGGGGCAGTTATTTTGTTTGTCTATAGGAGCATAACCTACAAAATCATACACACTGGGTTTTTTAACCTAACCTCAAAACACTTAACAATTTGAAAAGGAACTCTGACAATGTTGTATTCTTATTTATAGAAAGCACAATTCCTCAAGTTTAATAAGTGTTTCTTTTTACCTCTGTTCTTGATCCAATTGTGTTACCACAGATGTTCTAGACATTAATACACAACATTAATCTGTCACATGAACCAAATGGACTTCTTGTAGATTGTATCTTCATACAGTTATACTATATTACCTAATCAGAAATCTATTTTTAGAAAGCAGAATAATAGCTTTAATGATTTCCTGTACTATTCACCATGACACATTAAGGCTATTTTTAAAAATTATACCTGCTTATATAGAGGGGGGGAAACTCCTAAAAGTCATTCTTTTAGGGGACTCTATTAAATGATGCCATTATCTTACTTCAACTGAAGATGCTTTAAAAAGCTTAACCATACAATATGATGAAAATCTAGGAGTTTACAAAACGTAACAGAATATTTGAATGATCTGAACAAATACAACAATTATGCTTATATAGTCTTATAAAATTTATTTGACCTATCTCCATTTATTAGTGAAAAAAATATAAATAATTTGAGGACTTATTTTTTTCTTCATCAGGGCAGGTCCATAAATCACACAAAATAAATACCTTCCCCAAACAACAGATCTTATTTCTTACATAGTTGCTCACCATTCTTACATCTTACCTGGAATGGCCAGATTTCTGAGGGCACTTAACGCTGCATGCTGCACAGTTACATTTCCATCTTCTACATGTCTGTCCAGTAAATCCATAAGTTTTTCTACAATTCCATTGTCTACCATATGGATACAATTCCCATCTGAACAAAACAGAAGCATTTTTCTTTCCTCTTTATAAATATCTATAAATATTTTAGAATAGTGATGCCGATCCATTGTCTACATTATGGAAAATGGAGCTATATGAAAATAAAATGAATTCCAACTCTTTCTCCATTAGATTTACAGATTTTTTTCTTTACTTGGTGAGAAGTAAGGACCAGAAAAATCTCTAGCATAGAACCTGACAATATATTAGTAGACAAGTAAATAGAAACCACATGCTTAAAATGTCTACCAATAATTTTCATTTATAGTCAAGTAGGCTTAAGTTCTGCCAATGTTACAGTGATAATACTCCATATTTTGTTATCATGGCTGATGTTATTTTTCAATGACAAAATTTTTGAAATATGTATAAAGCAGAGAGAATATTAAAATGAACCACTCACTATTTACTTCACATTTAGTATCAACAATTACCAATATTTTACTATTCTTAATTACATCACTAAGGAGTGCATGATCATTCTCAGAAGTAAGGGGGTAAAAGTGAAATAAGTCATCCATTATGATATACAATTCACATTAGAATAAATTCAAACTTAAAACAAAAAGAAACCATTTTCCTAGACACAGTATGAGTTCCTAGACTGAAGAGCAGAAGTTCCAGACTTCAGAAATGAACATGAAGGTTTGGTGCTTTAGAAATACATTAAACCAGGGTGCCTGGGTGACTCAGTTGGTTAAGTTCCTGACTTTGGCCCAGGTCATGATCTCACGGTTTGTGAGTTCAAGCCCCATATCAGGCTCTCTGCTATCAATGTAGCGCCTACTGCAGATCCTGTGTCTCCCTCACACTACTCCTTTCTCCAGCCTCTGTCTCTCAAAAAGAAAGAATCATGAAAAAAAAAAAAAAAGAAAGAAATGGATTAAACCATATTAAATATTCTACCCTAACCAGAGATTACTCACACTTAAGTTTTGTAGGCATACAAGTATAAATGAAGGTACAATAACCCTACAAATAATACTCAGATTATTAAATTAAAAAATCAGCAGCTGGGGCACCTGGTGGTTTAGTTGGCTAAGTGTCTGACTTCGGGATGGATCACAATCTCCTGGTTCATGGGTTCAGGCTTTCTGCTGTCAGCACAAAACCTACTTTGGATCCTCTGTTTCCCTCCCCCCACCTCTGCCCATCCCCTGTTTATTCTCTCTCTCTCTCTCTCAAAATAAGAAAATAAAAATTTAAAAAAAGTCACCAGGCAAGAGAGCATATCCTCCCAGATAAGATGTATATTAGAATGGAACTCAAATTTACTGGTCTCTAAGGTGCAGAGTACTCAAACAAGGACTTAACAATCACTGTTGAGAATCTTAAACTGCCAGTATTTAAACTGCACAGAACATATAGTTTGCTAGAAAGATCACTAAGTAGGGGTGCCTTGCTGGCACAGCTGGTATAGCATGTAAATTCTGATCTTGGGGTAGTGAATTCAAGCCCCATGTTGGGAAGTAGAGGTTACTTTAAAAAAAAATCACCAAGTATTTCATATCTCTAAAAAATTAAGATACCAGTACACTTCACAGTAACTTCTGAACTGTTCACATTAGTACATGCAATGGTGAACAAAACAAACAAAAAAATAGGACATCTGATTTTAAAAGGATGATATAATATGCTTACCATTTCTGGCAAAATTTGCAATTGCCAGTGCTCCAGCAAGCTGCAGCTGGTGGTTATTTGATGGAATCCAGGACAGGACCCTTTGAAACACATTACCTTTTCCTCCTTCAAATAATTTCTGCATGGATTCATCTGGAGGTAAACATGAAACAAACAGATAAAAGGAAAAGAATTAAGAGGAACAAATCCATATTGCTAAGTGAATATATAACTGGATAACTACATACTTCACCAATGATAATTCATAAAAGGAAAAGCAATGACTCCTTTTATAAAACAGGGTAAGTTTTTTCTAGTCCATGTCATCTAGCTTTTAGTGCCACAGCCGTCATATGACAGTTCTTTAAATATTTTAAGATAGTGAAGACTCTTCTTTTCCAGGTTCATTATCTCCAGTTCTCTCCATGATGTGTTTAAGGTTTCAAATCATCACATCAGGATTAAATGAGGCAGGAAAGTGAGAAAATGCCTAATATATACAGGCATCTTTATTGTTCATAAAAGAGACAATACATTTTAAAAAATCTAATAATCACATTCTTAGGTTGACTTAAATTATAACTCACCTCCAAGAAGTAATAAAACCATTAGATCTGAAGCAGTTTTAAGCTCAGCAATATCATCCTCTTTGTCACTATCCACTTTCTCCTGAACAATCTCTAGTAGACATTCCACCAGCCCTGCCTCCACCAGCTGTAGTTTAATAGCATCTAAAACATAATGTGAACAAAATAACCAAAACTTGAGATGAAACAGAAGTTCTGGTATAAGCAATCCATTACGAAGAATGATAAATAATCAAGAAAATGCATGAGTCAGATAATATGTCTTCAAAGATGTGAATTTCAAAAGGAACCATCTGATAGTGCAGCTTATATACACAAAAGCTTTTTCTCACTTTTCTTTTTTACTTGACATTAGGTCACTTTTTACAATGTCTGAAGCACCTAAACAAATTGATTCTCAGCTTTGAAGGAAAGTAATAGCACTCCATTGTTATTCTAGATATTATGTTCGTGTTTTAAAAAGGTAATAAATACCATTAAAAACACTGTTTAAAATAAAACACTTATGTTGTTATATAAAGTAAAAACATACCCACTAATGGCATTTGAATAGAAAGTTACTGAAAAGTAAAGAGCTATTAGTAAATTCCAAACTATACTATAAGTATATATTTGGATTCATATTTGTACAGATGTTATTTTTCTAATTTTTAAAATGTTTATTTTTTTTTTGAGAGAGAGAGAGAGAAAGACAAATGTGAGTGGGGGAGGAGAAGAGAGAGAGGGAGACATAGAATCCAAAGTAGGCTCCAGGCTCTGAGCTGTCAGCACAGGACCCAACACGGGGCTTGAACCCACAAACCAAGAGATCATGACCTGAACTAAAGTCAGATGCTCAACCAACTGAGCACCCAGGTGCCCCTCGATGTTTTCCTAAGGCAGTTAATAAATCTATAACTTTCTGAACTTTAAAAGCCATGTTTTTAAAAAGGGCTTCAGGTTTTCATTAATTTCAAGTTTGCTTGGGTGATGGGTACATGGTGGTTCATTTTACTATATTCTCTCTACATCTGAATAGGTTTTAAAATTTCCATAATAAAAGTTAAAAAAAAAACTTGAGCTTTCTGATGGATAACCAACAGTGTGAAGGTAATATTAACAGCAATTTTACATCCCAATTATATTGTTAAAAATTCTCTTCATAGCAAGCTCTACTCTTATCAAATTGTTTGCACCCCTAATAACTTAGTTTTTTTTATTATAGAAATGACTTAATTGTGGATTTTATATTCATATCTATATCTGTCTCCCTCATTAGAGTAGACATACCTCTTTCATCTTTAATTAACTTAAACTGGTCTACCTAAATGCTCTGGGTATATTTTATACCCTTTATAATAAATACAGATTAACTGACCTTAGAAACTTGCTACACAGAAATTATAAACTTATATTTTATTTTTTAGTTGCATTTTACTTTAGCCATTGGTTTCCCTGAGCTGTATATGTACACATATATAGCAATGACAGCTTCAGGTTCTTATTGGGGAAAAACAAAGACCATTTTTATAACTGACATTTTCTTTCAGGCAATTTTAAGATACAAAAATTTAGGTTTTGTTTCCCCCTAACACCAGGATCACTGATATCATTAGATTATTATCTCAGAATACACAGGACATTCAAACTAGAATATGTTTTTAAAAGGTACACTTGTACTGTGCCATGCTGAAAGTAGGGCGTTTCCTTGGATACAGAATGCTACGGCTAGAAAATGTGTGGTGACTAGAATCAAAGCCATGATAAAAAAAAAAAACCCTTAAAATTCCTAAAACCCCAGAATTATACAAATTCCAATTTAAATGTCTCCTTTGCATATAAGGAAAACCAAAGATGATATGCTAAGGATAGTCCAGAAACAAGTTTTCAAAGGTATCATTCAATTTGGTGGACGATTATAAAATAGAAGTGAAGACAGTAAAGGAGAAAACATATAAGAAAAACTTTGTTATTTTGACATATTCCAAGAATGGTTACAGGTATGGTATGGCATAAAACTGACTGAAGGTCACCATAAAAATTTCATTTGGCCAAACCATCAAATGAGATGAAAAACGAGTTTCTGCCTAAAGAATAAGATTTAAGGAATTTAAAATATTTTAAATCTGTCAAGATTAAAATTTATGGATTTCTCCTCTTACAGTTTGACTGTACTCATATATATATGAAGGGGGCTTCAATAGCCTTATTAAGGAGGAGCCGCAAGGCAGTCTGCCAAAGCAGACAGCCCAGCACACATTTATTAACACCATTCCACCGAAGGTGTTATAACTACTATTTGCCTATGTATGTATGTATACAATATGTATTATATAGGTATATATATTTTAAAATCTTTCCTAAATAGTGAAAAAGGCCACAAATGCAAAAAGTGCATAATATACATATTAGCTTAATCAATTATTATTAAGCAAATCACCACGCAGCTACCACCTAGATCAAGAAATTCATTGCCAACATCCCAGGAAGCTCCTCTGTGCATTCGCTTTTCCTATCACATATTCTTCCCTCCAGCCCTCTAAATACTTGATTTTTACGGTAATCACATTCACACTTTTCCTTGTTGTTTCATTAAAATAAATAAGCATTCCTAAAAACTATAGTTTAATTTTACCTTTTTTTGAACTTTATATAAATGGAATCTTACATATTTTTCAGTGTTAGATTTACACTTTCAATGTTTATAAGATTCATCCACACTGGTTAGAGTTGTCTTCATTCATTTTTATAAGTATATATTTTTACATTATATGAATATACCATTATTTATTCACTTTTAATGGATATGAGTTGTTTCTAATTTTTCATTATTATAAATAATGCTAAGAACATTCCTGTAATGGCTTCTGGCACACATGTGCACGTTCCTGGGTATGTTCTAAGAACAAAATTGTTGTATCACATAGAATACAATCTCCAACTCAATAGATACGGTTTTCCAAATGGTACCAATGTACACACCCACCAGTGCGTAATGATTTCCACTGCTCCACATCCTCATTAACATTTGGTATTATTAGATTTTCCAGTAGATAAGCTGTAGTATTTTATTGTGATTTTATTTTATATCTTGATTATTAATGAGTTAAGTATATTTTCATTTTTATTAGCCATTTGGATTTTATCATTTGTAAAGTTCCTATTTAAATTTTTTATGCATTTTCCCATTGGGCTTTCTACATTTTTCTTAATGATTAGTGGCAGTTTTTAACACTCTTTTGATTATGTGTGTTGTAAATATCTTCTCTCACACACTGTCTTCCTTTTTACTCCTAATGTTGTTTCTTGGTGTTTTTTGTTTTCATTATTAGAAATGGAGGGTTTAGCCAAATTTATAAATCTTTTCCTTTTAGGGTTAGAAATTTTTGTGACCATACTCCAAGGCCATTATAATATTCTCCTATCTTCTATTTTTAAGGTATGCTTTCTGGTTTTAACTTCCCTATTTTGGTTAATAATCAATCTGAAAGCCTTTTTGAATACAGTATGAAATAAGGGTTTATATAGGTGTCTTCAGTTGATTTCCCCCCCTATATTCCCAGCATTGTTTGTTGAAGACTGTTTGTTCCTCACTGTTTTGCAGTGACAACTCCCCCCACCCCCCAATAAAACAAGCACCTATTAACGCGTCAGCTTGTTTCTGGGGTATCCTAGTCTACTGTCTTCTCATCCATCCTAGCATCAATACCACATTGCCTTTTCATTAGTCTAGTTTTATGAAAATAAAATTTTATTATTGTTATGCAGTAAAACCAGTTTTGCTACTTTGCTCTTTCACAGTGTCTTGGTTATTCCTAGTTTTTGAGATTTGGTTAGAATTCCATTGAGTCTACAGATCAATATGGATAGATATTATACAACGTAACATCTTCTTGATACTTTTCTACAGTTTTCTGCCAGAGATCCTGCACATCTTTTATTAGTTAATTCTTATTTTATTTTTTATATTTTACAAAAAATGTATTTTCTAATTATTTGTTGGCAGATTTATAGGAATAAAATGGTTTTTGTTTTGTTTTGTTTTGTTTATTTTTTGCTTTTGCTAGCAACATAACTTATTCTTATTAAAAAACTGATTTATAAATTCTTTTCAATTTTTGACATACATAACCATATCACTTATGACGAATGAGGTTTATGTTATTTATTTGTTTTATTTCTTTCCTATATCTTTGCCTTCTCTACTGTACTGGTTAGTTCCCATAATACAATAATGAACAAAAGTAAGGCTAATTATTCTTATTCATAATCTCAAAGGATATGCTTTTTGTTTCACTGTTGAGTGTGATATTTTCTGTAGGCTTCTAATATATATCCTTTTCACTCTCTTTTATAGTGCTGGCTTGCAAAGAGTTTTTTAAAATCATGAATGGATAGTTAATCTTATCAAATGCTTTTCTGAATCTGAGATCATTTGATTTCTTTCCCTTTTAACAAGTTTTAATACAATTTATATTCATTGCATTTTGAATATTAAACTGCTTTGTATTTTCAGAATAAATCTTGTTTGCTATAACGATTAATTTTAAGTATATTATTAGATTTGGCTTGCTAAAATTTGAAGGGGAATTTTAGATCTACGTTTCATGGTGAGACTGGTCTTTATTTTTATAAATTGTGTTTGTTGGTATTTGGTATAAAGGTTATATGAACCTCAAAAAATAAAATGGTAAGTATATCTGCTTTTTTTCTATGTTATTAATTTCAGCTCTTCAGGTTTCCTTCCAAGTATGGCTTTACCTATATCACATAAGATTTAAAATATAGCATTGTTTTCATTATTAAAAAGTTTTCTTATTTCCATCATGATTCTTCGTTGAGGTATTAGAACTATATTTTTAAATACGTAAGTGTAAAAGGATTTCCTAGTTATCTTTTTATTTTAGACAATACACTTAAGTCAGAGGATATACTCTATAAGGTTGTAATCCTTTGAAATTTGTTAAAACTTTTTTATAACTATGCATGTTTTATATATTTCATGTGTACTTAAAAAGAAAGGGCCCTGCAGCTGGGTGCAGTACTCTAAAACACATCCATTAAATCAATGTTCTTAATCACGTTTTCACATTTTCTATATCCTGTTGTTTTTCTTAATCTGAAATTAATATAAATTACTTAGAGGCATTAAAAGCTCCCATGATACTTATGGATTTGTCTATTTCTCTTCATTATTCTCTTCATTATTTTGCCTTCATATGTTTTGGGGTAATATATACTTATAGCTCACAGTTGAATTAGACCTTTTGTCACCACAATTCACCTTACCTCTATTGAGTCTCTTAATCTTAAATTCTATTTGATATTAAATATTACTATCTCAGCCTTCTTTAAGTTTGAATGACTTTTTAAATCCTTTTATTCTAAATCTTTTAAATCTTTTTATATTTAACAAGTGTTGTTTGTTCAAAAAGTCTTGCCGATTTTTAATTTTTTTAATTAAAAAATGTTTTATTTATTTATTTGAGAGAGAGAAAGACCAAGTAGGGGAGGAGTAGAGAGAGAAGAAAAGAGAGAGAATCCCGAACAGGCTCCGTGCTACTAGTGCAGAGCCTGACATAGGGCTCAAACCCACAAACTGTGAAATCATAACCTGAGCTGAAATCAAGAGTTGCACGCTCAGTCAACTGAGCCACCCAGGTATCCGAAAAGTATAGTTGATTTTTAAAAATTCAGCTGACAATTGGTCTTTTAATTAAAGCATTTAGGTCAAGTGCATTTAATGTAATTACTGTAATACTGTGTCTTAAATCTAGTATATTTTTAATGTGTATTTGTAACCCCTGTTCTATGTTCCTTTTTCTCTCTTCTTTTCTGTTATTTTGAATTGAAGGTGTATTTAAAAAAAAAAAATCTTTCCAGGTGCTCCTGGGTGGCTCAGTTGGTTAAGTGTCCGACTTCAGCTCAGATCACGGTCTCATGGCTCATGAGTTCAAGCCCCATGTTGGGCTCTGTGCTGACAGTTCAGAGCCTGGAGCTGCTTCAGATTCTGTATCTCCCTCTCTCTCTGTCCCTCCCCCAACTTGTGCTCTGTCTCTCTCTCTCAAAAATAAACATTAAAAAAAATTTAAAAAAAACCTTCTATAAATCCTTCTATTAGTTTGGCAGATACATGTTGTTTTTAAAAGTTATTTTAGTAATCATCTTAAAAGTCAGTGGTGGTCAGAGTTCTTAGTTTTAACTCTGAAATATCTTTATTCTGCCTTTAGTTTTGAAGGATGTTTTCATTGGGTTTAGAATTCTAGGTTGGCATTTTTTTTTTCCCCAGCACATAGAAGACATTGTTTCATTGTCATCTGGCTTTCATTGTTGTTCTGGAAGATTAGCAGTCAGTCAAACTGTCATCCCTTTTAAGATAATCTATTATTTTCCTGGCTATTTTTAAGATTTTTGTCATTAGTTTCCTGTAGTTTCAGTATAAAAAAATGTAGATATCTTTTTATCAGGTTTTAGATTCATTTGGGATTTTGAATCTTTGTTATCTTCACAATTTCTGGTAAATTCTATGCCAAAATTTAAATAAATATTGCCCCCGCCTTCCCCCAGCACTTTCTGTAACTCTAAACAATGTATATGAGAGTTTCTCATTGTATCCTCTGTACTTCTTATTCTCTTTTTTATGTATACTATTATTTTCTCTTTATACTTCATTGTGGAATACCTTCCGATCTCTCTTCCAGTTCACTGGTTCTCTAAGACAACTATATTTAATCTGCTATTAAACACATCCTTTAGGTTTTTATTTGGGGTTATATTTTTTCAATTCAGGAATTTCTAGTTTTTTTAAGTCTGCTATGTCAGCTTTTATAGTTTCTGATTTCCTTCTAAATCTTTCATGCTTGATTTTAGCTCTCTGAACATAACAAGCATAACTGTATTGAGTCAACATCTAGTAATTCCAGTATCTGGAGATTTGCTGTTGTTGCCTTTCTTTGTGCTAGTTCTTGCTTACAATGTCTTGTCTCCTCATGTGTCTGGTCCTCTGTGATTATGTCCTAGACACTGAATTCGAAAAATTATATAGGATGTTTTGTTTCCTCTGGTTCACTCTTATTCTTATGGTGTGTCCCTTAAGACTTTTTTAATACAAAGATGGGAATAGTTTACCAGTGTCTACACTGTCCCTTTGCCCTGCAAGGTTACATAAGTGGAGTTCAGCCTCTCAGGTGCCTTTTCCAGATGAGCATAAAAGAGTGTAAGCTAAAGAATCATGTTTGGCAAGACTTTAAAATCAAAGGAACTTGGTGAGTAGCTTGGGCCAATGTAGATATAGTTATGGAGCAGATAATGTAGGTAAAGTTATGGACCCAAAATAAAACTTAACACATTAATAAAGCAAAGGGCTTTGAGTTAAATATCCAGCAATTCAATAATATTAGGAAAAATGGAAAGCATACATGATAAATAACCAAAAATGCATTTGATGTCTCACCATTTTCTGCCAATGGAGCAAGAACTTCAAAAATCATTTCCCTTTTATCATGTTCTATTTGTTTCTTGAAGAGTTTTACCAGCTCTTCAGCAATATTTGTACTGGCAAACTGTTCTTTACTTGACTCTGCAAAAAAGGAGAGGAACATTTAGAGTAAGCAATGTTAGAGTAAATGCAGTAACTGTATTCTATTATTTTCAATACATGCTCATTTTATACCATTACTGATAAATACAAATACTTTTCAAATACGGGAACTATCACATAAATTTTAAATGCTCTTGGAAAGGAAAAATGGCATTAAAGAAAATGTTCTACCTCAGTGTTATTCAAGGCTGTAAAATATGTTCACTAGAATAACGCATAGGTAACCATAGCAACAGTTAAAATCTAAGTTATAAATTCATAGTTTCAAGGTTTTTAGTCAAAGGAGATAAATTACTCTTAACAGACTGCATTTTTATATGGCTGAAGTAAAGGTGCCTTATTATTACCCTGAGATCATTAAAGTGGTATGCTGTTGCACTGGCCTGACATGCCTCCTATTAAAGGTCAATTCTTCATGTGTGCTGAGGTCTCAGTTCCTCTTGCCTCATTAGCATCTCCAGTCTCTCCTCACTCTACAGCCTCACCATCTGTAACTAAATATGCTCTAATATTTCTTATACAAAAAACAATATTAAAAACAACTTTCTTCTACTTCACTGTTCTTCAACTACCATCCAGTGTCTGTTCACTTTCACAAACACGTTTCTTGATAGTACTGTCTCTACTTTTTCAATTCACATGCATTCTTAAACCCACTTCAAACTAGTTTTGGCCCATATCCACCCTCTGCAGTTGCAAACTTATTCCTCCTTTTCTACCAGACCTTTATAAATTCCAGTTCCTTGGAACTTGATCCTTTTCGTTTTACCTTTTTGGTCCTTACTCTCATCCCAGAAAATAGAATTCCCTTCCATAGCATCAAAACAGCTGCTATATGTCGATACTTAAACAGTCACATCTCCAGCCCTCTTCTATGCTTCAAGCTACTATTACTTAACTGACCACTAGACATCTCCATTTGAATATCCCCCTCTAGTATCCAAACTCAATGTCTAAGAAGGACTTCTGATATTACCTGAAATCTGTCTTCCTCCAACTTCCTTTACTTGGTAAATGAACAGTTGATCTAGCCATCTATGCAGGCAGAAACCTAGGAGTCATTGCTCACTTGTTCTCATTCAATTCTACACCCAATGAATGACCAAAGTCTACCAATCAACCTCCAAAATACAACTGGAATCCATTCCATCTATTTCCAATTATCTTCTTATTTTGTTTTGCTGCTTCAGATTTCCTAATAATTTATCCAGAATTTTCAGAGAATTCTGGCCAGATTCAATCTAGATTTGTTATTCTCTGGCTTGGGGGCATAGCTGACATCCTAGAATTTATTTTTTATCATTATTTTGATAAGATACTTTCTTCTCCTTCCAATATTAGATCCTGTTATCTACATCCTTTTGCTTCCTCTTGTTTTGATTTGGTAGAAGCATCCTCCAGCAGTTTCCAAAGAGAACTACAATAATACTATATACAGGAGATAAATATTTTGAAACCTTGACTGTCTGAAAATGCTTTATACCATCTACAATTTATGCCTCTAATTTATATTAGTCCCTCACCTTATTCTATTACTTTCTCATACATGCAATTATGACAATTTATAATTACATACTGTAAATTTATTTTTTTTAATTTTAATGGTTTTTATTTATTTTTTGCGAGACAGAGAGAGACAGCTTGAACAGGGGAAGGTCAGAGAGAGAGGGAGATACAGAATCCGAAGCAAGCTCCAGGCTCTGAGCTAGCTGTCAGCACAGAGCCCAACGTGGGGCTCGAACCCACAAACCGCAAGATCATGACCTAAACTGAAGCTGGACGCTTAACCATCTGAGCCACCCAGGCACCCCTGTAAACTTATTTAAAAAACAATTTCTGGGGCACCTGGGTGATTCAGTCAGTTAAGTGTCCAACTCTTGATTTTGGCTCAGGTCATGATCTCATGGTTCATGAGATGGAAGCCATGTTAGGCTCTGTGCTGACAGCATGGAGTCTGCTTGGAATTCTCTCTCTCTCGTTCTCTGACTCCCCTTCAAATAAATAGACTTTAAAAATAAAATAAATAAAAGATAAATTTTCATCTCACCCTTGAGTATAAGCTAAAATATAAGTTCCTTGAGGGCAGGGACAGTGCAGATTAACAACCACAAACACCATATACAGTACAGTGCCCAGTGCAAAGTAGGTTCAAAAGAAAACGTGATTGAATGAATGTGTGACTGAATGAACAGTTAAGTAAATACAAGAGTTAGGTTCTACTCTTTAGTTTCAGGTAAATCTCCATTGATATCAAATAAAAAATGATGCAAATTCAACTTAAAAGAGAAAGGAGAAACACAAATCCTAACAGTTTTGATTCATTCTCTAGTTACACTGCGATGTCAAAGTAATGAAAATCCACTCCAAAACATGTACGATTCTTTAATGCCATAAAAAAGAAGAGTGGACTGTGGAGTGTCTTTACCAATAAGCTACCTAAGCCCTCAGAGATCATATTCTACAAACGTGAGCACACCTTAGCCTAAAAAGTTACTTAGCTCTAAATAGGAATGACTTAAGTCCTGAACACTGTTGGTTGCTCCTTTGCTTCAGACAATTCTTCAAATGAGAACAACTTCAGAAACATAAAATCATAGGTGAAATAGAAAGAAAGACACTATTATTTATCTAGTTATGTGCTCTCACTCCTTTTAAAAATAATAGTGTTATTGTTCTTTTTTTCTAATCCATAGTCTGTTCCTACAAACACTCAATAAACTAAAACTAAATCACTCCTGCTAAGTAATTCAGGCCACTTACCACCGCAAGGAAACAATGCACTATGATTAATACACAAATTAAAGAACAAAATCTGTATTTATCCTGCAGGCAGATACAGAGAAAAAGCAGCATGAAGTATGATTTAGACATTATATTTGAATCAAATGCCATGGGTGCTTAACACACCCTTAATAAGGGTTTTTAAGGGCTATTTTTTTAATAAAAATTATACATGAGTTTAAAGAGATAGTTAGGTCTAATACTTCTATTACCAGAAGAATCTCCCTTTTCTTCTTCCTTAGAAGCAAGCAAAGCAAGCACATAAAGCTCTTTTAGCTAAGTCATTAGTATTTACCTCCATACCCTTAAATAACATATTTGTATTGCCACTTTTTAATTTTTTAGTTTTAGGTATTTTTTAATTTACTTTCCAATAAAAATGATGAGGTCTTAGCTTTCTTTGTTCCCCTCTCTCCATCATACCCCCGTATCTTCACAATGTAATTATACCATACTTTGGTTATATAAATAATTAGTGTTTAAAGAACACAGTATTTCATTTTCCCTAGAATTACTTTTACTTCCTCTGGGATTATTTTTTTCTTTTGCTTAGTTTTCTATGTAGTTATCATTAATTCAACTCCAAACTTTCCATCAGTTGTCTAGTACTTAATATTAATTAAACTCCAAGTTCTCTATCGGTTGTCTGATCTTCTCTTACTAAGCTCATTTAGGTATTTAATCCATTTCATCTCCTCCAAGAATTACCCCAACTGTGAGTCTAGCAGCATTTTGACTTGTTCCAATCTAGACCAGTTGTTCTTTGAAAACAGGCCGTTTGGGACTCTCATATTATCATATTATTAGGAATTCATGTTTTCTTGTTGGATCCCTTGTTTCCTGACTCGTATGTCGTCTTCTTTCTTAATTTAAATCCCTTATTTGATGGAACACATTTTCAGCGTCTTCCAGAGGAAAAGTGTATAGGACACTGATTTTCTGAGATGCTCATGTTTGATAATGTCTTAATTATAGCTTCACACTTGACTGACAGTTTGGGTATAGAATTCTACATTGGAAAAAATTTTCCCTCAAATTTTGAAGGCAGTACTCTATTTTCTTCTGGATGCCAGTGTTTTGAGATATCTAATGTCAAGTGATTTACAGTCTTTTCTATGTAACTTTTATCTAAGTTTATAAGATGTTCTTTGTCCCATTTTAAAGTTTACTTATTTATTTATTGAGAGAGAAGGAGAGAGAGAGGGAGAAAGAATGAGTATAGGAGGGGCAGAGAGAGGGATAGGATCCTAAGCAACCTCTGTGCTGTTAGTGTGGAGCCCAATATGAAGCTTGATCACATGACTTGTAAAATCATGACCTGAATCGAAATCAAAAGTTGGCTGCTAAACCAAATGAGCCACCCAGGTGCCCCTGTCGTATTTTAAAATTACTGATGGGCCATGATCTGGGCCTATTTTTATCCCTGAGGCTAGGCATTTGACAGACCCTTTCAATCATGGAAAATTATGTACATTAGTACTGTGATATGTGAGTTATTTGGTGTTTATCTCTTTCTAAAACTCTTGGCTCAATTCCCGATCAATATTTTTCATCTTCTTGTTTTTCACTTTACTTCTGTAACTATTTCTCCATATATTTGTCTTTCATTTTACTATTGTGCTTTTAATGTTCAGCCTTTTTCATTCTGTTCCTTTCTTTAAAAATAGCATCCTGTTACAGTTTCATGCTCACAGTATTTTTTTCTAACTTATCTGAAGATATTAGCCTTTAGTTCTTCCCCTGCATAGTTTCTATTTCTTCATAATGCTTTTTTCTATTATTTATTTCATTATCTTTCACATTAGAAGCTATCCTCACCTCCCTCATTCTCTGTATACTGATTAAAAATTAGAATGTAAATTGGCTGGGAAGACAGTAGAGTAGCAGGACTCTATAAGCTTGCCTTGTCCCATGGATACAACTAGGTAACACCCATATCAGTGTAAATAATCCAGGAAATTCTGAAGACTGAGAGAACAAACTCTGTAACTAAAGGCAGGGAAGAGGCCACATCAAAGAAGGGAGAAGGGTGAAGATGCAAAGAAGATGAGGTCTGGAAGGGAAACAAACCATGACCATCGATGGTGGAAAGGGAACTGGTGGTGCAGAGAAGGGCAGAAACAGACCTTCCACAACAAAGAGCCCATGAACAGGGAGGACGAGTCTCTAATATTTGCCTTTGAAAGTGAAAGGGGCCAATTCCATGAGTTCTTGAAACCAGTAGGACTTAAAGCCTAGAACTTTTTTTAAAAATCAGGAGGCTCAGCTCTGGGAGAACCCAGAAGGCATTAGAAAGCAGAGTTCCTGCCCTTAAAGAGACAGCATGACAATCAGCTTGTGCAGATACAGTGTAGAACCAGCAGTTTGAACAACACCAAGGGCAGATAGAGGGTGGGGGGATGCGGGCAGGTGCAGAGAGAGCAATTTGCTCATCTCAGAGCACGGCCAGAAAAGACAAGGATTATAGAGAGACCCCCCCTTCAGGAATAAAGTAGCAGGCAGGCACAATTTCCCTTGTTGCCCTACAACATAAACAACAGCCACCTGTGGGAACCAGTGAGGCTTCCACACTCCTTACCTAACTTGCTTGCACCAAGCCTCTCTCCCCAACACTTTAGTCAAGATCTGTCTTTCCCAGTCAAGTTCACCTCAATCCCAGTGCTATCCACTCCCTACCCAGAAAACCAGTACAAACTCTGCCAATATCTCCTGACCTGCTCATTTTGCAGGACCTCAGTCCCAGCAGGGGTAGGTCTAATTTCATAACCTGACCCCACACACCTTAATGCATACAATAGAGAGACTCTGTAGATAATTAGAATGAAGGAAAAAGAGGCCAAGACTCAACAGCAGAGCACATGCAACACAGTAAGACATGGTTCCTGAAGTGCAGGCACTGCACTGCAGGGCACTACAGGACCTCTTCTTCAGAAGACTATTCTCATTAAGAGAAAGAGAAGTAGAGCTGACTTTCCTAACCCACAGAAACAGACACAGAAAGTCAGACAAAATGATAGGACAGAGAAGCATCTCCTGAAAAAAGAACAGGATCAAGCCACATAAAGAGACCAAAATGAAACAGATACCAAATAATTTGCCTGACAGAGAATTTAATGATCATAAAGATACTCACTAGAGTGGAGAAAAGAATGGAGAACATCAGTGAGACCATTAACACAGAGATGAAAAAGAGCCAATCAGAGATCAAGAAAACAGTAAATGAAATTAAAAGTAGTTTTGAGGGGCGCCTAGGTGGCTCATTCAGTTAAGCATCTGACTTCAGCTTAGGTCATTATCTTGCAGTTTGTGGGTTCGAGGCCTGTGAGGCTCTGTGCTAACAGCTGGCTCAGAGCCTGGAGCCTGTCTTCAGATTCTGTGTCTCTGTCTCTCTGACCCTCCCCTGCTCAAACTGTCTCTCTCAAAAATAAATTTAAAAATAAAAAAAAATGGTTTTGATGAAATAAATACCAGGTTAGATGAAGCAAAGAAATGAATTAATGATCCAGGAGACAGTAACGAAGCTGAACAAAGGGAAGGGAAGAAAATTGTTCAAATTGAGAAGAGTCTTAGGAAACTCAGTGACTACATCAAGTAATAACAACCACATTATAGGGATCTCAGAAGAAGATGAGAGAGATAAGGGGTGCAGAAAATTTATCTAAAGAAATAATAGCTGAAAACTTCCCTAATCTGGAGAAAGAAACAGATATCCAAATTGAGGAGGTGCATGGATTCCCTTGAGAAATTAAACCTGAGGAGGTCCATACCAAGACACACAGTAATTAAACTGCAAAAAGTAGTGATCAAAAGAAAAAATTTTTAAACAGCAAGAGAATAGAAGAGAGTTACAAACAAGGAAAACCCCATAAAACTATCAGAGGATTTTTCAGCAGAAAATTTGCAGGCCAGAAGGGAGAGGCATGATGATATATTCAAAGTGCTGAAAGGGAAAAGTCTGCAGCCAAGAACACTCTACTCAGCAAGGGTATCATTCAGAATAAAAAAAGAAATGAGAAGTTTCTCAAAGGGTTCATGACCACTAAACTAGCTCTACAAGAAATATTAAAAGAGACTCTGAATGAAAAAGGAAAGACTGTAAATTAGAGTATGATAAATAAAAAACATTAAAATAGTAGAAACAAATATTTCTATAAAAACAGTCAAGAAACTCATAAAATAAAATGATGTAAAGTATGACACCATATATTAACATCGTGGTGGGGAGAGAAGTGAGGAATAGACTCAAATGTAAGCAACCACCAACAAAATATGGACTGCTATACACAGAAGAGGTTATATACAAACCTAATGGTAATCTCAAGTCAAAAAGTAGGTAATAGAGATGTAAAAAATAAAGGCAAAGAAATCTAAGTATATCACTAGAGAGAGCTAACAAACTATGAAAGAGAGCAAGAGAAGAATGGATTGGGGGAATATACAGAACCAACCACAAAACAAGTAACAAAATGGCAATAAATACAAATATATCAATAATTACTCTGGATGTAAATGGACTAAGGGGTCCAATCAAAAGACACAGGGTGAGAGAGTGAATTAAAAAAAAGACCCATCTATAAAAAAAAAAAAAAAAGACCCATCTGTATGTTGCTTATAAGAGAATCATTTCAGACCAAAACACACCTGCAGATGGAAAGTGAGGGGGTAGAGAAACATTTATCATACAAATGGCTGTCAAAAGAAAGCTGAGGTAGCAATACTTATAATGCACAAAATAGATTTTAAAACAAAGACTGTAACAAGAGTCAAAGAAGGACACTATATATAATAATAAAGGGGACAATTGAACAAGAGGATATAACAATTGTAAATATTTATGCACCCAACATGGCACAGCCAAATATATAAAATGGCTAATAACAAACTTAAAAGAACTTATCAGTAGTAATACAGTAGATTAGTATTAGTAATAGTAGTAACAGAAGAGTACTAATAGTACAGGATTTTAACATCCCACTTAGATCGATGGACAGATCATCTAAACAGAAAATCAACAAAGAAACAATTGACTTTGAATTACTCACTGGACCAGACAGATGTAAAAGACATACTTAGAACATTTCATCCTAAAACAGCAAAATATACATTCTCTTCAAATGGACATATAACATTTTCCAGAACAGATCACATATTAGGTCACAAAAGAAATCTCAACAAATTAAAAAAATCAGGCATACCATGTATCTTTTCTGACCACAATGCTCTGAAATTAGAAATCAACCACAAGAAAAAAATCTGGAAAGAACACAAGTACATGGAAGTTAAATAACATGCTTGTAAACAATGAACAGGTCTACCAAGAAATCCAAGAAGAAATAACAAATTAGATGAAAACAAATAAAAATGAAAACACAATAGTCCCAAATCTTTGGAATGCAGCAAAAGTGGCTCTAAGAGGGAGGTATATAGCAACACAGGCCTACCTCAAGAAGAGAGAGAAAAATCTCAAACAACCTAACCTTACACATTAAGGATATAGAAGAACTAACAAAAGCCTAACCCAACAAAAGGAAAAAAACAATAGAAGTGAGAACAGAAATAAATGATGTAGAAACAAACAAAACCAATAAAACAGATCAATGAAACCAGGAGGTGGGTCTTTGAAAATATCAACAAAATTGATAAAAACCTCTACCAAGACTCATTAAAGAAAAAGAGAGAGAGATTACCAATGAAAGAGGAGAAACAACTACCAATACCACAGAAATACAAACAATTGTAACAGAATATTATGAAAACCTATATGCTAACAAATTGGACAACTTAGAAGAAATGGATAAATTTATAGAAAAATATAACCTACCAAAATTAAAGCAGGAAGAAATAAAAAATTTCAATCACCAGCAATGAAATTGTAGTAATAAAAAAAAAACTCCAAACAAAAAAAGTCCAGGACCAGATGGCTTTATAGGCAAACCCTACCAAACATATGAACAAGAATTAATACCCACTCTTCTCAAACTATTCCCAAAAATAGAAGAGGAAATAAATCTTCCAAATTCATTCTAGGAGGCCAGAATTTCCTTGATACCAAAGTAAGATAAAAAAACACTACAATGAAAGAGAACTCTAGGTCAGTATCCTTCATGAATATAGATGCAGAAATCCTCAACAATACATTAAGCAAACTGAATCCTACAATTAATTTTAAAAATCATACGCCATGATCAAGTGGGATTTATTCTTGGGATGGAAGCATGGTTCAACATTTGCAAAACTATCAATGTGATATGTCACATCAGTAAGAGAACAGATAAAAATCATATGATCATTTCAGTAGATGCGGAAAAAGCATTTGACAAAGTATAACATCCATTCAGTTTAAAAACCTTCAGCAAAGTAAATCTAGAGGGAACATAGCTCAACATATAAAAGCCTTATATGAAACACCCACAGTGAACTTAATACTCAATGGTGAAAAATTGAGGGCTTTTCCCCTACGGTCAGGAATAAGACAAGGATTCTACTCTCACCACTTTTATTCAACACAGTACTGAAGTCCTAACCACAGCAATTAGACAACATAAAGAAATAAAAGGCATCCAAATAGGTAAGGAAGAAGTAAAACTCTCCCTATTTTCAGATGACATACTATATATAGAAAGCCCTAAAGACTTTACCCAAACAAAAAACTACTACAACTGAGAAATGAATTCAGGAAAGCAGCAGGATACAAAATCAGTGTATAGGAATCTGCTGCATTACTATACACTATGAATGAGGCAGGAGAAAGTGAAATTAAGAAAATAATCCCATGTACAGTTACATCAAAAACAATGAAATAACTAGAAGAAAACTTAACCAACGAGGTGAAAGACCTGTATTCGGAAAATTATAAACCACTGATGAAAGAAATTCAAGATCATTCAAAGATATGGTAAGCCATTCCATGTTCATGGGTTACAAGAACATTATAATTAAAATGTCTATACTATTCAAAGCAAACTACACATTTAATGCAATCCCTATCAAAATGCCAACACTATTTTTCACAGAAATAGAATAAACAATCTTTAAATTTGTATGGAACCAGAAAAGATCTTGAATAGCTAAAGCTTGAAAAAGAAAAACAAAACTGGAAGCATCAAAATTTCAGACTTCAAATTATATTACAAACTAATTACAAAATTAAAACAGTAGGGTACTGGCATAAAAATAGACACATAGATCAACAGAAAAGAACAGAAAACCTAAAAACAAACCCCTGATTATATGGTCAATTAATCTTTGACAAAGGAAGAAAGAATATCCAATAGGAAAAAGTCTTTTCAACAAATGATGTTGGAAAAACTGGACAGCCATATGCAAAAGAATGAAACTGTACCACTTTCTTTTACCATACACAAAAATAAACACAAAATGGATTAGGGACCTAAACATAAGACCTAAAACTATAAAGGTCCTAAAAGAGAGCAAGGCAGTAATTTCTCTAATATTGGCTGTAACAACATTTTTCTTGTCTCTTGAGGCAAGGGAAATAAAAGCAAAAGTGAACTACTGGGACTACATCAAAATAAAAAGATTTGGCCCAGTGAAAGAAACAATCAACAAAACTAAAAGGCAACCTACAGAATGAGAGAAGATATTTGCAAAGGACATATCCATTAAAGGGTTAGTATCGAAAATATATAAAGAACTAAAATAACTGAATACCCCCAAAACAAATAATCTAATTAAAAAATAGGCAAAACATGAACAGATATTCCTAAAAAAAAAAAAAAAAAGACATACAGATGGCCAAGAAACACATGAGAAGATGCTCAACATCATACATCAGAGAAATGCAAATCAAAATTACAATGGGTTATCATTTCACACCTAAAGTCAAAAACACAAGAAATAAGTGTCGGTGAGGATGTGGAGAAAAAGGAACCATGCAAATTGGTACAGCCACTGTGAAAAACAGTATGGAGATTCCTCAAAAAATTAAACACAGAACTACCTTATGACCCAAGAATCACACTACTGGGTATTTACCCAAAAAACATGGAAACATTAACTCAAAAGGATACATCACTCCTATGTTTATTGCAGCATTATTTACAATAACCAAACTATGGAAGCAGCCCAAGTGTACACTGAAAGATGAATGGTCAGGAGGAGTGGGCGGCTCAGTTGGTTGAGCATCTGACTTCAGCTCAGGTCATGATCTCACAGTTCGTGCATTCAAGCCCTGCATCAGGCTCTGTGCTGACAGTTCAGAGCCTGGAGCCTCCTTTGGACTCTGTAACTCCCTCTCTCTCTGGACTCTGTAACTCCCTCTCTCTCTGTTCCTCCCCGATTCAAATTGTCTCTCTCTGTCTCTCAAAAATAAATAAATGTTAAAAATTAAAAAAAATAAAGATAAATGGTTCAAGAATATTATTAGACTATTATTCAGCCATAAAAGGAGAATGAAATCTTGTCATTTGCAACACCATGGATAGATCTAGGGGGTATAATGCTATACGAAGTATGTCAATCAGAGAAAGAAAAATACCAGGTGACCTCACCCATGTTAGAATTAAATTAACTAAATAAATGAGCAAAGGAACAAAGAAAGAGACACAAGCCAAGAAACAGCCTCTTAACTATAGAGAAAAACCTGATGGTTACCAGAGGGGAGGTGGTTTGGGGAATGAAGGAACTAGGGGAAGGGTACTAAGGGGTACACTTACCATGAGAGGAAAAAAATAAAAGAAAATTTAAAAAAACTGGGATTTAAAAACTGATTAGGAGTTATGACTACGTGTGGTCTTGTTGACTGCAAGATTATCTGTAAGTGTGGTCAGATAGCTCTTTAAGCCTATGTTCTACAGGACAAATGGGAGAAAACTTTGGGGTTCTCACCATCAGTGTATCTCTTCTCATGTAATCTATATTTGGACTGGTACTCTGGTACCCGTGACTTCAACTTAGTCTGTTGTTCCCAGATGACAAACTTCCTATTTTTTGTCTCTCCAGAGAATAGTCTTTTGCTTACATGGGAAGGGGTAGTTACAATAAAGCATGGAAAAGGGCTTTCTAGCAGTCACAACCTCTCCACAAGAACATGACCCTCATGAAGGACCTCTTCAACCCGCCCTGGAGGAGGGGAAGATGAAGCAAAATAAATGCCTGGTACAAAGCTCCAGCTCCTAGTAAATATATGTGAAGTGCCCAGGATGTTACAAAATCACCACTGTCTTTGGCCATGCCCAAAAGGAATTTTTTGTGTGTTGGCTGCTCTACAGTTCTTTGCCAGTCTAAGGGAAGAACAGCAAGGCTAACAGAAGGGTATTCCTTCAGATGGAAGCAGCACTAAAAGCACCCTGAATGAAGAGAAGTAGGAAACTATCCCAATAAACAGGTTTTGATTAAATGAATGAATGAATAAATGAAAAAGAAAGAAAAAGAAAAAGGAATAAGAGAGAAAGAAAAAGAGAGGAAACAGAATGAAATTTTTCCTTTAAAAATATTTTTAACTTTGATGATTTTTTAAAATTTCAGATATTTTATTCTTTTATAGTTTATTGTCAAGTTGCTTTCCCTGTAATACGCTGTGCTAATCCCAACAAGTGCCCTCCTCTATGCCCATGACCACCCTTCCTCTCTCCCACACTCCCATAAACCCTCAAGTTTGTTCTCAGTATTCAAGAGTCTCTAAAGATTTGTCTCGCTCCCTCTCCCCAACTATTTTTCCTCCTTCCCCTCCTCCACGGTCCTCTGTTAAGTTTCTCCTGTTCCACTTGAAAGTGAAAGCATATGGTATTGGCCCCTCTCTGCCTGACTTCACTTAGCATAACACCCACGAGTTCCATCCACGTTGCTACCAATGGCCAGTTTTCATTCTTTCTCATTGCCATGCGGAATTCCATTGTATAGATAAACCACATCTTCCTGATCCATGCATGAGTTAATGAACATGTAGGCTCTTTCCATGATTTGGCTATTGCTGAAAGTGCTGCATAAACACTGGGCTGCATGTGACCCTATGCATCAGCACTCCAATATCCCTTGAGTAAATCCCTAGCAGTGATATTGCTGGGTCATAAGGGAGTTCTATTGTTAATTTTTTGAGGAGTCTCCACACTGTTTTCCAGAACGGCTGCACCAGTTTACATTCCCACCAACAGTGTAGGAGGATGCCCGTTTCTCCACATCCTCACCAGAATTTATATTTTCCTGCTTTGTTCATTTTTGCCACTCTGACTGGCGTGAGGTGGTATCTCAGTGTGGTTTTTGGTGTGTTTTTCCCTGATGATGAATAACGTTGAGGATCATTTTATATATCTGTTGGCCAACTGGGTGTCCTCTTTGGAGAAGTGTCTGTTCATGTCTTCTTCTCATTTCTTCACTGGATTACTTGTTTTTCAGGAGTGGAGTTTGGTGAGTTCCTTGTAATTTCTGAATACTAGCCCTTTATCCGATACGTCATTGGCAACTGTCTTTTCCCATTCTGTCAGTTGCCTATTAATTTTCTTGATTGTTTCCTTTGCAGTGCAGAGAAGCTTTTTATCTAGATGAGGTCCCAAAAGTTCATTTTTGCTCTTGATTCCCTTGCCTTTAGGGATGTTTAAGGTAAGAAATTGCTGCGTTTGAGGTTGAGGAGGTTGTTTCCTGCTTTCTCCTCTAGGGTTTTGACAGTTTCCTGTCACACATTCAAGTCCTTCAGCCATTTTGAGTTTATTTTTGTGTATGATGTAAGAAAGTGGTCTAGTTTCATTCTTCTGCATATTGCCGTCCAGTTCTCCCAGCACCATCTGTTAAAAGGGCTGTCTTTTGGGGGAACCTGGGTGGCTCAGTCAGTTAAGTGTCCAGCTTCGGCTCAGGTCATGATCTCATGGTTCGTGGGTTCGAGCCCCGCGATAGTCTCTGTGCTGACAGCTCAGAGCCTGGAGCCTCCTTCAGATTCTGTGTCTCCCTCTCTCTCTGAACACCCTGCTCACACTCTCTCTCTCAAAAATAAAAAAACATAAAACATTGTTTAATAGAGGCTGTCTTTTTGTGCACTGGATACTCTTTCCTGCTTTGTCAAAGATTAGTTGACCATACATTTGTGGGTCCTATTCTGGGTTCTCTTTCTATTCCATTGGTCTATGTTTCTGTTTTTGTGCCAATACCATGATGACAGCTTTGTAGTAGAGGCTAACATCTG
This sequence comes from Suricata suricatta, assembly GCF_006229205.1. Taxonomy (NCBI): domain Eukaryota; kingdom Metazoa; phylum Chordata; class Mammalia; order Carnivora; family Herpestidae; genus Suricata; species Suricata suricatta. The sequence continues at coordinate 116,276,017 of NC_043700.1, forward strand.
GGATTGTGATGCCTCCCATTTTGGTTTTCTTCTTCAATATTACTTTGGCAATTCGGGGTCTTCTGTGGTTCCATACAAATTTTAGGTTTGTTCTAGCTTTGAGAAGAATGCTGGTGCAATTTTTATTGGGACTGCATTGAATGTGTAGATTGCTTTGGGTAGTAATGATATTTTAACAATATTTATTCTTCTGATACATGAGCATGGAATGTTTTTCCATTTGTGTTTTCTTCAATTCCCTAAGTTTTCTATAGTTTTCATCATATAGATCTTTTACATCTTTGATTAGGTTTATCCTATGTATTTTATGGTTTCCTGTGCAATTGTGAATGGGATCAGTTTCTTGATTTCTCTTTCTCTTGCTTCATTATTGGTGTATAAAAATGCAGCTGATTTCTGTACATTGATTTTGTTCCCAGCGACTTCTGAATTCATGAATCAGTTCTAGTAGGCTTCTGGTGAAGTCTGTCAGGTTTCCCATGTAGAGTATCAGGTCATCTGCAAAAAGCCAAAGTTTGACTTCATCTTTGCCAATTCTGATGCCTTTTATTTCCTTTTGTTGTCTGATTGCTGATGCTAGGACTTCCAGCACTATGTTAAACAACAGTGGTGAGAGTGGACATCCCTGTCGTGTTCCTGATCTCAGGGGGAAACCTCTCAGTTTTCCCCCATTGAGAATGATATTAGCTGTGGACTTTTCATAAATGGCTTTTATGATGTTTAAGTTCCTCTATCCTGACTTTCTTGAGGGTTTTTATTCAGAAAGGGTGCTGTACTTTGTGAAATGCTTTTTCTGCATCTATTGACAGGATCATACAGTTTTTAATCCTCTCTTTTGTTAATGTGATGGATCACATTGATTGATTTGTGAATACTGAACCAGCCATGTAAACCGGGTATAAATCCCACTTGATCATGGTGGATAATTCTTTTTATATGCTGTTGAATTCAATTTGCTAGTATCTTGTTGAGGACTTTTGCATCCGTATTCATAAAGGATATTGGCCTATAGTTCTCTTTTTTTGCTGGATCTCTGTCTGGTTTGGGAATCAAAGAGATGCTGGCTTCATAGAATGAGTCTAAAAGTTTTCCTTCTATTTCTATTTTTTGGAATAGCTTGAGAAGAATGGGTGTTAACTCTGCTTTAAATGTCTTGTAGAATTCCCCACGGAAGCCATCTGGCCCAGGGCTCTTATTCATTCGGAGATTTTTGATAACTGATTCAATTTCTCCACTAGTTTGGGTCTGTTCAGATTTTCTATCTCTCCCCATTTGAATTTTGGTAGTGAGTGTTTAGGCATTTGTCCATTTCTTCTAGGTTGTCTAGTTTGTTCGCATATAATTTTTCATAGTATTCCCTGATAATTGCTTGTATTCTGAGGGATTGGTTGTAATAGACCCATTTTCATTTGTGATTTTGTCTATTTGGGTGTTTTCCCTTTACTTTTTGAGAAGCCTGTCTAGAGATTTATCAATACTTTTTTTCCCAAAAAACCAACTCTTGGTTTCATTTGTCTGTTCCACTGTTTTTTGTTTTTTTTTTGGATTCTATATTATTTCTGCCTCAATCTTTATTATTTCTCTTCTTCTGCTGGATTTGGGGTATTCTTGCTGCTCCTCTCCCAATTCCTTTAAGTGCGCTGTTAGATTTTGAATGTGCGCTTTTTCTGGTTTCTTAAAATAGGCCTAGACTGAAATGTACTTTCCTGTTAGGACTGCCTTTGCTGTGTCCCAAAGAGTTTGGATTGCTGTATTTTCATTTTCATTTGTCTCTATATGTATATATTTTTATTTTTTCTCTATTGCTTGACTGGCCCATTTGTTCTGTAGTAAAGTGTTCTTTAACCTCCATGTTTTTGGAGGATTTCCAGACTTTTTCCTGTGATTGATTTCAAGTTTCATAGCATTGTGATCTGAAAGTGTGCATGGTATGATCTTGAGAATAATATTTTAATACCACCAAATTTTGATCCTTTTGAAGTTTCCAAAGAGCAAATTGGTTACTTCTTGGCTTTCCAATTCAGGATTTAGATATCAAAGTATTGCTAAGTTAGTTACTGTTTGTCTTTCTTCCCAGATCCTAAAATGTTTTTGTCATCCTCTCTTCCTTCCTTTATTCCCTTTCCTTGAATATTTAAGCCTTTTAAAAAGTTTCCCTTTACTGTAGTTTTAGTTTCCAGAAGGAAGTGAAATTAAATGCAAATTTTTATTCTAACATCTCTACCCTCAAAATCTTAATGTTTTATTTTTATTTATTTTCTTAAAGGAACAGTTGTTTTTCTTTAACTTTTTAAATGTTTTTTATTTATTTTTGAGATAAAGAGAGACAGAGTGTGAGCAAGGAGGGTCAGAGAGAGGGAGACACAGAATCTGAAGCAGGCTCTAGGCTCTGAGCTAGCTGTCAGCACAGAGCCCGACGTGGGGATCGAACCCACGAACCATGAGATCATGACCTGAGCTGAAGCTGGATGCTTAACCAACTGAGCCACCCCGGTGCCCCAAAATCCTAATGTTTTAAACTGAAATTTTTCTTTATAAAAGATTCTGGAACCAAATAAAAAGGGGGAAAATATCACATTTAATCTATAATGTCAGATAAGAATGAAAACTTTAAAACTGTATTTATACTATAATTGTGAATATAGAAAAATTATGTATGCACATAAACTAGGGCTCAAAGAGAACAAAAATGCAGAGCTGCATTTTTCCTTTTTTTGTCCTTAATTCCACAAGAGATTGCACTTATTGAATTATTTTATATTTTATCTTTAAACTATGTGTTTTTATGAGCAAAAACCACAAAAATTTCTGTTTAACATTTTTATTTAAAAATATTGACAAAAAGTAACTCTAGCTTACTGTGATATGTCATATTCAGAAATCTGTAATATAATATGATAGAAACCTGACATTTACCCTACACTAATAAAAATAATACTATGTCAGTTTCTTAATTCATGGGGAATAAAGCACACACTAAAAAGAGAAACAGTATTCTGGGGCATAGAGGTTCTACTTCAGCGTTGATGTATAACTTAGCTAGTACATGAACATAACAGACTCATGATATAAACTCTAGAAGTCTTAGTATATAAAGGAATTTTTTCTTTTATCCTTTTGTCCTCCAAATGGAGTGAAGGCAGGAACAGCTGGAAACAGACTATGAAATTAGACTGAACTAATTGAGTGTATATCCAGCTTTTAATAAAAGCTAGGGAGAGGAGGCTGAATTAAGGTGGTCTATGTAATCTCTCAAATAAATCCTGATACCTTAACACAGACAACTCACATTAAATGATATTTATGTTTCTGTTACAAAGATTATGACATTATTAGGGATTATAACATGACTTCTGTTTTATTTCTACAAAGTATACTAAACATGAACTCCTACAATCTATCTTAATAATCTTATAAAACAGCATCTTATAAAACAATGAATAAATGTTCTTTTATTCTTGGTCTTACATGAATGACAGAAATATAGAGACAGTATGAAAAAGAAAAAAGCAGAGGTGAATAGAAGACAAGAACATTCATAAATACCAGGAGATGACCCACTGAATAAGAATGACTTTTCACACTGTGTGTCAACTACAGTAAAAAAAGAACAACAACAACAACTAGCTGTCGCATGAAAACAAATTAAATCTAAACCTGTTGCTATTCTTAAAAAATAATAAAAAGAGTTTTAGGGGCCTCTGGGTGGCTTAGTTGGTTAAGTGTCCGACTTCAGCTCAGGTCATAATCTCGCAGCTTGTGAGTTGCCCTGCATCAGCCTCTGTGCTGACAGCTCAGAGTCTGGAGCCTGCTCGGGATTCTGTGTCTCCCTCTCTCTCTGACCTTACTCTGTTCATTCATTCTCTCTCTCTCTCTGTTTCTCTCTCTCCCAAAAACAAAGATTTAAAAAAAATTAAAAACAAAGACTTCTAAAATTTAGCTCTGGTAAATAATCTCTATTCCTTTAAGTCAATGAAACAGTAAAGTACTGAGAAAAAGACTTTAATATGCAGTATGTAAGAACATGAGCTTTCAGTTAGAAAATCCAAGGTCAGAGTCCAGGTGGTTTTATTTATTTATTTATTTATAAAATGGGTATAATTAATAAATTAATTTGCTTTAGCTTTATATTTAGTTATGACAAAACATCATTTGGCCTCACTGTTCCTAAAATATTAAATTTATTATGAATATGGTTGTGGGGTAGATTCAGACCAGGAATTGTAACTTTATATCAAGAATTATGGGAAGGAAGGCCAGATAGAAGAACATCATTAATAAGGAGAAAAATGAAACAGAGAAAAGAGATAGGGGTGCTGGAGTCAACAGTCCCTTTCTCTGTTAAGACAGGGCTGTTTCCAGCATTGGTCTATTTCTGTCTGCCTTCTGATTTTCAAGGATTTCTCATAATTTTTTCTAATGCTGTTATAAACATATTCTTAATGAAAAAGCCCTCTATCATTTTGTAAAAATAGGGGGAAAAACCTTAGTGTGATAGATTCCTTTTTACCTGAAAGCAAATAATTTATATAAGATACAATAAATTAACCATTTTATTTTTGTCCTGGAAATAAAATACTTGATTTCAGGACTACCTCTCATATAAGAATACTAGTGGAAATCATTTTAAATATTCAACTCTATTAAATAACATACAAGTGAAAATTTTATTTATTTATTTACTTGATATTTATTCATTTTTGAGGGCCACGTGCATGCACATGTGCAACAGAGACAGAGAGAAAGAGAGAAAGAGAGAGAGAGAGAGAGAGAGAGAAGGAGAGAGCATGACCTGGGGAGGAGCAGAGAAACACAGAATGTGAAGAAGGCTCCAGGCTGTGAGTTGTCAGCAGGGAGCCTGATGCGGGGCTGGAACCCACAGTCTGTGAGATCATGACCTGAACTGAAGTTGCATGCTTAACCAATTGAGCCACCCAGGTGCCCCTACAAGTATAAATTTTAAATTTTGATAAATAAAACAAAGAGGGACGCAAAGCTGCTCCAATTACTAACAATACAATCATAAAATATAATTAGATCTACTTTTTTTTTTTAAACATTGAAGCAACTATCTACAATGCTTCCAAAATAATATATCTACATGGATCTCCAGTTGTTAACATCTAAAGGAAAAATTTATTGTGAGTACACTGATAAGTTAATTACATTTGTGGTTCATGATGAGGACTTACCAAGTTCTGCTAAGTTGCCAAATGCAACAAGACACATTTCTGTAAGAGCTGCATTTTGGCAATGGATGCCCAGTAATTTCACTAAGGTAGGTATAACGCCCATATTGATAAGCTGAGCTTGAAGGGAATCTGTAAAAAACAAACAAACAAACAAAAGTGTTTATGTACCAAATGAACATTAGCAAGAAGAAAACATCTCTTATTCTCCCTATTGCAAACTCAATACTATTTCAAGGACAGTAAAATGAGATTAAGTTAATCCATATAACTGTCTGAAAAATTTTAGAACACTGGTACACAAGTTTTGAATTTTTACAATGATTAAAGGAAATTCAGAAATAAAAATAAATAATAAATCATTTTTAAAAAGCAGGGTCATATACCTTTGTAGAGTAGGCTTTAAAAACATATAAATAATTAAACATTATCACTTGTTGTTAAGTGAAAAGGTTAGTCAAAGTAATCTTTATATTATAAGAAAATCAGAGTATATGAAAAGCACAGAAAACCCAATTTAATAAAGACCAAGAGAAGACAAAATCTTAGAATTGTTCAAAAATAGTTGCTTCAAAATAAAGAATAAAAAGTATATATAATACACAAAAATTTGGTTATTTGCAGCAGAGCGTTCTTCGATGACTGCTAGGAAGGAAAGTAGTTTTAACGAACAAGGAAAAATTAGTTAAAATAGTTTTCTTTTCAAAGTTTTCTTTAATAATAGTGACAAGTATCTTAGTAAAGAAAGGAAAATTTGGCTTGAGAGGTGAAGAGAATGAGATCAATATGCTTTGTCATCATTGTTTGCCTTCATTTTCTAAGTAACTAATTGGTTTAAAGTATTTAATATGCCTTGGATTTCCACAATGGTTCTTCATGAACAATTAGAATAGAATACCTGTACCAAAGCTGAAGGTAAATAAACCAAATGAAAATCGAAAGTAGCCGCTGTTAGAATAAGCTAAGAAAAACATAAACATTCACGTTTAGCAGAACACTACTAATAACCATTTCACCCAAAGATGCAAGAATGCTGTCAAAATTCTTTTAAAAATTATATGGCATTTTTAAGATAATAATTTCTTCCAAATTCTTTCAAGTTCCCTATTGGGAATCTAAAGATAAAAATCCTGTTTATTACAAACACATTTTCTTTTTAGCATGGATCCCTTGACAGTTTGCTTACTAATCCTTCATCACTCTTTATAGTTCTGAACCAATAGATAAGGAGGCAGTTGGGTGATTATCAGATAAGAACATGAAGGCCATTGAGCTGCCTCACTTTCCAGTTGATTATACGCCTGGCAGTCTTGGTAGTTAATTTTTCCTGTTTTCAGAGTAAGTTATGAAGAGACAGCCAACAGAGGCTTATCACAGTGAAAACTGAATCACCATAACAGTAGTTATACGTACTATCTGGTTCAGTTGTTGGGGGCCTATCTATCCTAGAAAGGTGTCTATTACCAAAACAAGAAAACAGGCCTGAGAAAAAGGGAAGTTTACATCTAGAGTTCAAAAAATCTAAAAACAATTTCATATTTTGCAATGAAGTTAAGAAATCTGTTATAAAGAGACAGAAATAAAAGAATATCTTCAACTAAATGATGTTTCTATGCTTTTGATGTTAAATATTTTTTCTTACTCAGCAACTGATGAAAGATTCATAATATTTAAATGATCTTATAAGCAAATTACTTATAAGGTATAGTATTATGTGTTATACTGGCAGAAAATTTGTATTGTGGTTACAGTATTTGTAATGATCATGCACCAATAAGCTTTCCAAGTTAGAAATTATTTTGATTACTTACCAGTAAAGTTCCTTATTATTGGATCACCTTTGCAGATCTTTGTTTGTTAGCAGTATTTTTAACTTTCATTTATTTATTTACTCATTTTGACTACCTCTTCAAATACTGCAGAGCTGTTGAATCATTAAATTTCAGGTATGTAAGCGTGAGCACTAGCGCATGCATTGAGTGTGAGTCAAACTCCACTATATGTCTGCATATATGTAAGCATCACACACCCCCTCAGTACTGTTGGTTCAAACTATAAAAATCCAACAGTCCAGGGACATCAGAGGAACAACAAATTTTATGAAAGAGATAACTCAATAGAATGCCACGTAGAAGATGATGTTCTTCATATTCTCCTAACTTGGCATCTCTACCACTTTCGTGGACTGCTTTTAAGGTATTATGAATTTTGGTTCCAGGGAAATGAGGGACAAAAAGGTATGAAATGTTGCATAGTTTCATAAAATCTTTGGTATACAAATTGAAGCAGTAATATTTGAAACTGTAGTAGATTGGGAGAAAAAGTATAGCCCATCGGCATTTGGTGTGAATCGCCATAATTCATGAAAATCACTTTATTTTGGGAAAATGTGTTTTAAAGCTACCCAGGAGCCAAATTAATTGTATATTCACATACAACACACATACCACACACAAGTGAAGAGAAAAATTATATAGTCATCCAATGGACATACCCACTTTTGACCACTTGAGTGCTTTCATTTATATTCACTTCTATGAGGCTAACTAAAACAAAAATTATACTCAAATACCTCTAGAGTCTGTTTATACCAATCGCAAGCAGGTCATTCTCCTTCGATAATGAAGGCCCAAACAAGGGAAAAAAAACTTTACTCAAATAGACTGAAACAAATTTTCATTTCAAGATAAGCAGGCATCCTAGAACATGGTTCTCAAAATGGGGTCCCTAAGACCCTTTTAGAGAATCACAAAATCAAAACTATTTCATAAAAATACCAAGATTTCATGTGCCTTTTTCACTGTATTGATATTTACAAAGTAGTGCAAAAACAATGATGGGTAAAAACGCTGGGGCTTTATTATGACCCAGTCAGTGGCACCAAATTGTGTTGGTAATCATCATATTCTTCCGCATCACACATTCAAAGCAAAATAAATGCTATTCTTCACAGCATTATTTTTAATTTTGCATTTCTTAAAGTAGGTTGCATGCCCAATGTGGGGCTTGAACTCATGACCCTCAAATCAAGTCATATGCTTTACTGACTGAGTCAGTCAGGTGTTCCAGCAATATTTTAAATACTGAAGTTATTTTTCAAAAACTGATGTGGTAACATGAGTTGTTTAATATGCAATATTAAAATTTTTGTTTCCATTTTAATTTCTAATATGATAGATATTGGTAAATGTAGCCCATATTTTTATAGCCCATATTTATAAACAAAAGTTCTAAAGGGTCTTCAGAAAATTTTAAGTGTCTAAAAGAGTTGAGAGACCAAAAGTTTAAGAACCACTGCCAAAGGATTACCTACCTTTTAGAGACTGAAAATAAAACAAAACAAAACATGGAATAGAGATTCTGAAATTCAATGATGTGCTTGGCAGATGAGATAACAGGAAAAGAAAAATTAAAAGCATGGTAGGAATCCTAGATTTTGGTGTTCAGATATTTTAAGCAAAATTATATTAAGCACCTGGACATCTTATTTTGCTTATTTGAGTAGAAACTCTCCCTATGCCTAGGAGACTATTCCATGATTGGGTCTATTTGCCTATTTCAGTTACAACTTAGTATGTTAGCTAGCAATAGTTTTTTGGGGGATGGGGGAGTTATGTAGAATAACTTGTGTGATTGAATAAATTGGCATTAATTCTTACTGCTGGAAGCAAATGATGAAGCTTAATCACTTTTTCTTATTGCCCAAAAAAAGCTGATGAATGGTCTTCAAAGGATAGTAGGTGACACACTCATGTTATTATGAATGGTTCTCAGTATGACTTTTAAATCAAAGACTAACTAAAAGAAATTCTTAGAGCCAGAAACAGTTCACATTCTCTAGAACTGAAAAAGTGAAACAGTGCAAGACTGTGAATTTTGCATTCTTCAATGAATACCAGCAACTCCAGGGGAATGTTTATCAGGGCTCAACAAACACAATTCACAAAATGCAACCCAGGCTTGTACATAGCAAACACTTATGTGTGAAAGACAGTCTTTAGACAGCACAATGTCATAAACGTCTGAAGACTTAAAAACTGCTCCTGACACACATCACAGACAAATACTGACCAAAATACAGAATTACAAAATATCAAGATGACAGGCCCTACATGATCTATGTGGAGGAAGAGGAAGAAAGGCACTGAGGGGGTGCAATACAGATGCATATACAAAGAGATATAAGGCAATCAACGCATGCGCTGGTGTGAACACTTACCTACCTACATTTGAATTTCAATGGTTCCAAGTTCTTCAGGTCACACTCATGGAAACTCCAAAGAATGGAGATCTGGAGAGAAGATCTTAAGTTGAAGAACCTTTTTCCCCCTGAATTTTAAGTTTAATGTTTAAAACATTGGTATAGATAGATTATAGGTCCAGAAAAGGAACCCAGTAACTCAACTGAAATTAATGTTGATCAATTACTATAAAGAATAAGTTTCTTAAGAAGGCTGTAACACAGGTTTACCTTATTTATTAAGAGAAGGCCCTTATAGACAATGTTATAAGATTATTAAGCTTATTGGTAAATAGGATTTAATGATGAAACTGTGTCAAGATATACACAACTCAAAATACATATTCTCTACCTTAGTATGTATTATAGTATGTGTACTATTCATAGTATAAAGAGTACAATATTCCTATTTACAGGCTTGCATAAAAGCCCCATCTACAACCAAGTGAAATATACACAGTTGAAACAAAAACAAGCAAACATAAATCTTGATGAAGAGTTCTAATACAAATTGGATAAAAGCCATTTGAGAATAAAGACTGAAGAAAGTGTCCCTAATTTTGGCATATAATTACTTCCAGAAAAGGATATAAAATTAAAAATGATGTAAAGCAGTGAATAGAAAGGAGAAGTTTAAACAAGTTGTAGTGAATATAATAGTGAAAAGTAAACTGACTTTACAGCTACCAAGAGGATGATTCATGGTTAAAAACTTTACACTTACACATGTGCAGGCACAAGTTAAGACTTTCTTTTCAGTTACTTATTACTTAATAATCTTTTCTTGATTGTTCAGGAAAGTGGAGAACTTTTATTCTAAACCTAGTGTTGACTATATAAAAAGTAAAAATACATGTGTTTAAAATTAACTTCAAATCAAGTATTTTAAAAGCTCTCTTTAAACAAAAACATGCATTATGTGTTCTATACCTGGATTATCCCTATAATTTAAGACCCAGGTTATGTTTTTCAATGATAAACAGGAATTGCAGTGAAAAAAAAGAGAAAGAGAATCAAGATCCATTAGTACTGAGAATGGTGGAGGTTTAAAGCAACACCTTTAAAAAATTCTTGCTTTCTAACAGTTAACAATTAAAAATAGAAGAGAATTCAACAGTTTTTTCTTGGTTCTGAAAACCAGGAGTCTCTATAAGAGCAAAATTTCCCTTTTTTGGTAAAACTTTTAGAGATAATGACAAAATTATGAGTGAGTATAATGTAAAACAACAGCAACAACAAAATCCGCAAAGCAAAATCACAAAAGGAAAAACGGTTTATTATTCTGAAGACACCTATCCATTTACTTTTCTCAATCCAATGACATCTAGAGTGATTATGTCTCAATCTAGAATAGTAGATCACTTTTTTTTCTCCTAGACTTACTTCAGTTTAAATTATTACTACAGATCAACTCTTGTTATAATGAATACTGCTAAAAAGGAAATTTCTACAAATATGTCTACTCCGACTGAAGAAAACTATGCTTTCATCGCAGACAAAAAACTGTTTTTCAAAAGTTAAAATTTTGTGTTGTTTGTGTTTTCTTTTAAGAGGACTACTATCAGCTGCTGCTTAAGCAGCTCTTAGTGGGAGAAATATATCCTGTCTCTGCTCTCATTGCTGGGAGAGAGGTCATATCCATAGCAGGTGAAAATTTAAGTGTAAATTTTTGTATAGCAAATCAGGCTAAATGTCAGGTTAATGTACATCACAACATGTATATTTTACAAACATATATCTTTAAAAACATAAAAAGTCTTTTATTTTGCAAAAGAATTTACTGGCTTAAAAAAAACAAACAAACATATATTACTAATTACCCTGGAGCATTACTAAGCTTTTACACTTTAAAATTATACTGAACTTATTTGCAACACACAAACTGTGTTAACAAGATACATCTACATAACCAAAAGATTTCTGATTTCTAGCCAATATCCATCTTTCAAACAGTATTTACTTAAAAATGTTTCCGTTAACAAAATATAGGCAGTTTGGTGTTGACTGGATTTTACTGGTAATTAGAAAGCAGGATTACTAATTTTTATACAAATGAATTTATTTATGATACCTCTCTCTCAAGGCAGATATGATAAGCAGCCTCCATTAAAGATGGACTGATATGTGGCCAAAATCTATCATTCATCCCTGGCTTTAGCCTTGGCTCTAAGAAGGCCAAACACCTGAATACTTACTCCAATGTCATTTCTGGAACCTACAGACATGGTCAATAATCATGTAACACCATCATATTTCAATTGGTGTAGTAACGTCAATAAGAAATACAAGGCCTGGTCTTTCAGTTTTACTATTACTCTATATACTCATTTTTAAGTATAGGTAAGCATTTCATGCATAAAGAAAATCTCCCACTGTGCTTCATATGCTGAAATTCTGTCAGTCAGCTGAAATGTAAATGTATATTTACATTGCATTATTTAAAATGTGGCAATAACTAATGATGGTGAGAAGTATACAAATGAAAAAATTAAATCAAGGCAGAATAATAGAGATTAGATTATCCTCTTTAGAATTTACAATAATAAATGGTAGGAGCTGTTTTTAAGTTTTAGTTACTTAATTTCATTCAGGCCTTGAATCTTTCAAAAAGTCCAACTGGAAATTCTTTGTATCTTGTGAGGATGAATTAAAATCAGAAAGCCAACTGTGCCACCTCAAACTTTTATTATGAGGAAAATCTTGAAAATGATATTCAATAATATCTACAATTAATCATCTTCAATCCAGACACGAAGCAAATAAAGAAAAACATGTTCGAGAATGAGGACTCCCAAACATCTTTTGTAACTCTACTGCCCTTGGTTAAAACTGCAATATCTATTTAGTATCACAATTTTAATGTACTATTATGATTATAGGGAAAATCTAGAAGCTGAAAATGCTAAGAAAGTATTATTTGTGTAATATAATGCCAAAATTTAAGTCATTAACAAAAAAAATAAGAATCATTTCATTTTCTTTCTGATAAAATTAGATTCTTACATTCAGAAGTTCATTCTATAATGGTCAGAGCTAAATAGTGCCACTACTTGACCATGTGGAATTAAACCAAGTGTGCATTTGGTACACTTCTACTAAAAACCAAGTTCTTACCCTATCCATTATGTAATAGCATTATAGTAATTTTTCAGAAGGATTATGATGAAAAGCTAAGCTAGTCTAATAGGTCCAAGTTATAGACAAATAAGCAGGAGGAAGGCACAGAAAATTTAACTGCTCTGTCCTTCAGTGAAATAATTTGTTTAAAATGACATTTGTAGCAGAACTTCATGAGTGCAATCTGGGCAAGTAAATTTGAATGCTCTGTTGGAGAAACAGTGGAAATTAAGAAATCTTTTTTTTTTAATTTGTTTTAACATTTATTTTTGAGAGACCGAGAGAGATAGATCATGAGCAGGGGTGGGCAGAGAGAGAGAGGGACACCCAGAATTGGAAACAGGCTCCAGGATATGAACTGTCAGCACAGAGCCTGATGCAGGGCTCAAACCTATGAACCATGAGATCATGACCTGAGCCAAAGTCAGACGCTCAACAGCCTGAGCCGCCCAGGCGCCCTAAGAAATCTTTTACAAAAGTTTTTAAAGCCTAAAAACTTTCCAGGTGCACAATAAGTCTTTACACAATTTACAATTTGTTTAACATAATAGAGTACTTTAGTTTGACCAACAGGCCTTTAAAAGATGTGAGCTTAAAAACACATCTCCCAGGTCTTTCTAAACAGAGAAAAGAAATGAACAGAAAATACACTGAAAATGGTAAACTGGAAAATCAGCATAATTAAGGGGGTGAGACAATAAATTGCAAAGATAAAATTTTACATTTTGATTTTTTTTCACCTTAAAGTTAGGCCAAAAAATACTTAGAAAGTATATGTAATCATTAATTAACTTGAACCGATAGTAAATAAACTACAGAAATAGTTCCTCACTCATGCAAAGCAAATCATTTTCTAAACATCTAACATCTAGAAAGTCTTCTTTTTTATCTGTAATAAAGTAATACCAAAACATAAAAATGAACAAGTTGCTCAGGTCAAATTGCTTCTTAGTTTTTAAGCAGGATTATTCCTTATTAATTTCTATTCTTCCTATTTTAAGTAGGAAGAAAAATCAAGTAAGGCAAGTTACTGGACTGAATTCACTAGGAAAATGATTAAAACTGTGAAACTGTTGCTGAAGGTTGAAATGAAGGTAGCAGCTAAAATTAATTCTGTATTAAGTAATCTTTACTTCGAGGAGAGAAAATACTCTACAGACATATTTTAAACAACTGAATTTATGTACTAGGCTGAATACTTAAATTCAATTGTTAGCTCCACCAACATACCCTTGCATTTGAGTTGCATTTACTAAACTGCACAGCCTCCCTTCAACCATAGTTCAGTTTCCATGAGACTATGCAGTAAATGAATGTGAGAATTTTCCTAAGAGTATCTCAGAGAGATTTTAGAAACTGCAAAAAAAGAGAAATTAGTCTTTTAGTAACAGGGAGGTAAGACATTAGAGAAAAGTCAGCTCTATTTGTAAAAAGTCATATATATATATATATTCATATATATGGCACATATATATGATATATATTCATACATATCGTATCCTCAAATTGTCTGGTATCCTATATATCCAATATATATCATATTCCTTAATTGATACCACATATATATATCACATATTATGTAATATGGGTCACATGAAGAAGCCAGTAACACATTGTATATTATGTTAATCATTTTAGAAAGAAACTAATTTTTCCTTTCTTGATGGTAACTTTATTTCCTTTACTTTTCTCTCTTATGGCAGTTTATGTAAGACAAGTACCTTTGTCCTTGTTTTATTGCTTACTATCAATAATTTTCTTAAGAATTATAACAGTTTCCCCTGTATTTTATGTATCTAGTATAGGGATATTAAGAAAAAAAATTACCTTCTCAATTACAGAGTTTCCCAAGAGATATTTACTGATTAATCATGGTTATTACACATTACATGTAAGATAATAAAAATGGTAACCACCAAATGATTCCTCAACAAAGTATTAAATTATGCTGGTGCTTTGCTTTAGATTACTGGTTTGTTTCTATTCAAATTCAATCAACTTTCAAGTATACATGTGCAGACTTACTAAATTTGTGGATCACCTAAATTTTTAATGATAGATTTAATGACATTATCAGAATGTTTTAATGCCACCTTCGGCAGCTGTCATGTATGTGAACAGAGAATGTCAACTAACATAGTTGGCAAAAGCTTATCATGCTTCTAATAGAATTAATACAGAAAATACATTCCAAAAGCCGATTTTTCTTCCAAATATTGATTTTGCTAATAAAAAAAATTTAGACAATAGTAAATGCAATCAATATCAAAAGATCTGAAGTTAGCCAAAAAGACCTAATATTTAAGTAGGAAAGTCTTTTTTCTTTTTTTCAGGTTTTTTTTTTTAATTTCAATATTTTATTGTCAAGTTGTTTTCCATACAACACCCAGTGCTCTTCCCCATAAGTGCCCTCCACCATCACCACCACCCCTTTTCCCCCCTCCCCCAGGAAAGTCTTTAAACAAGCATTTTGAAGAAGTAATCAACAGAAAAACAATGCAATAATTATGTAAAATAAAAAATAATATAATTTACGTAAAAGAGTATTATGGAGAAAAAGAATCACTTCAAAAACTATGATCCCCATGAGAGACAAATATAAACACAAGCAGAGGAAAGATAGTTACACATTTGTTATCTGTTTAAAATACTAAAGATAACTTCTATTTTATCTAATAAGTTTTGAAAGCTGCATTCAAGTAGCAGCTTTTAGAATAATGGAATAAAAACACTTCTGCTCCAGTAAATTTCTGAGAAAAGTTAATGAAGTTTCCTGAAGTATCTATTTTTGGGGAATACTTGCACACCTGGAAAAAAGCCTACCCTTACAAAACTAGTAAGTGCATTTCAATTGTGGACTCTCTATGTTAATCATTTCCTTTTCAGTACACATGTCTACACAATGTAATATACTACTGTAGGGACTCAAAGGAAATTGCAATCTCCTTTGGATTAGAATTAGTGATATTTTATATACCATTTAGCCATTTGATATGTTTTTGTACAGATCTTTGAACAATAACTTCCTCAAAGGACAATGAGTTTAAATTCATAAGACTAGTTCCTTTATATCCAAAGCTGCTATAATAGTTTCTTTCATTTACCTTTCTAAACCATTCCCCTACTTAGCACTTGTCCCCTTTCTCAGGTGTCCAAGATGAACACCCAAAGAAGATGGATGTCCAAGATGTCCCAAATGAAGTTGAAGAGAAAGGAAGTGACACGAACTGGCCAATGATTTCTTAATGCAATTCAGACACATGTGTATTATGGTCAAATTTCAATTATTTAGGAACTAGCTCCTGAATTTGTAGATTACCTAGACTCTCTCATTTCTGTTTTTCCTGTTCATTTTCTTTTCAAAAATGATTCACCAGGGTAAAAAAGAAAAAAAATAGTGGTAGTTGTCCCTATAAAGACTACCATTTATTACTAGTTTGAGTTTAATAGGCCAGCAATTTGACAAAAAACTATTTTATTATTACTGTTGTTGGAAATTTTAATTCAAAGATTTAAAACTGTAATCCCTGTATAGGAGGTGACCAGAGGTCACATTCTAAGATTAGCTTGTATGCTGCTAAAAACAAAACAAAACAAAACAACAACAACAACAACAAAAAAACCCATATGTAATCCAACATTAAAAAATCAGATACTACAAGAAAAGAGATTTTCAGTCCCCCCACCCTATCTCCAAATGAAAAGATTTGGCAGTATTTGGCCACATTGCTATATAGAAACCACTGGCTCGAGGAGAGTAGTGACTCTCCCCATACATTGGGACAAGGGCTATAGTCCCCACCATTTGTGGCTGTCACCAATACCAAGGCCAAATGTCAGCCATTTGTCATCAATGTTTATCTTTTTTTTTTAATTATTCAGAATATTTCTTTGGACTTGTGACTAACAAAACTGTAAACTGAAAAATATGCCTAAAGGTCCATGTGTTTCTAGAACACATGAAAGTAAAGAATAATGTGTTCCATATGCAAATAAAATTTGTCAAAGACTGCAGCTTAACATGCCATTATAAAACAAACCACAAAAAGACCTTTTGTGTGTTACAGTCTAGAAAGCTATCAGAATTTCTGAGTGTTTGATCCATGCTGTAACTTACATAAGATGAATCATTTTTTGTGACATTCAAAAGTATACTGAAGCTTTCATATTACTGGTTTTATGTTCATTTAATTAATAACCATATGGGTTATCTGAATATTTTGACATGTTGCTAGGTTCTAAGAATGTTTTACAGAGAAAAGAAACTTCTACTGACAAGCATTTATTAAATTTCTAAAATCAGAAACTGCAATTGCTCTGAACTTTATTTTCCTAAGGCCAGATTTTATTTAAAAATTTCTTCTGGGGCCTGGGTGGCTCAGTTGGTTAAGTGTCTAACTCTTGATTTTGGCTCAGGTCATGATCTCACAGTTCATGAGTTCAAGCTCTGCACTGGGCTGTCCTTGTGCCTGGGAGTTTCTTTCTCTCTCTCTGTCCCTCCCTATTTGCACACTGTTTCTCTCAAAAATAAACATTAAAAAAAATTAAAAAGTTTTTTCTATTCTTACAAGTAAATCTAGTATCTAGATTTATATAGACAGTATTTATCTATTCCTGACATTTATAGTAATATATATAGTAATAAATGTGAAGCTATTTTTTTTAATGTTTTTTACATTTATTATTGAGACAGACACAGAGCATGAGTGGGGGAGGGGCAGAGAGAGAGAGAGAGACAGAATCTGAAGCAGGCTCTAGGCTCCAAGCTGTCAGCACGCGGGGCTCAAACCCACGAACCATGAGATCATGACCTGAGCTGAAGCTGAACGCTTAACCAACTGAGCCACTCTGGAACCCCGAAGCTATTTCAATATTGTTTATTTTTAAAATGTGCATAGTGAGAAATCTTAAACCATACCATTATGTTGTTTTGTTTTTGGTATTAAGTAACATGGGTAACCCTTCAGAAATTCATCCCATTTAATAAATTAGACCATTCTGTATTTTTGAAACATTAACTTAATGTTGGCTAGTTATTGATTTTATGTGCCACTTATGGATTCTTTGTTCATCATTTCTCTAAATATTTTTGGTTTGTACTGTAGTTTGATTTTTAATTTTCCCCCAGAGATAAAGCAAGTTTTCAATTTTGTTTACCATTCTCATTGCTATAGTTCATCAGCATGCCACAAAAGACAGTCAAGAGCTTCTCATTGGCGGGGTCTGTTCTACTGCACAGTGACCTTAAATGGTCAATTACAATCTGTGCACCACCTGCTTGGTCAACTGCACTTCTGCCCTCATCTGTAAAACAAAGAGTTAAATTAAAAATAAAAGAAAAAAGAAATGTACCTTACAATTTCAAATATAAAACATAACAGTGTTAATCCTTATTTAGTGAGTAAGTAGAAAATAAATCTAAGCAGGGCATTAAATATGTCTTTTTGGAAAAACAAAACAAAACAAGTAAACATGGAAATGGGGGTGGGATGGGGAAAAGAGACAATCACTTTTTCAGAGAAAAAAGATTATTCTCACTGGCATCATATAGGAGCCTAAAGAACTCTGTGTTCTAGAAATGTATGACTATTACATGTGAAAATTTTCACCTCCTCATTCACAATTGACAATTGTGTGTAAGAGGAAAAAAAAACCAGGAACTAATATTTTGTAGACATTTTTTTTCTCAGTTTGGAAACTACTAAATATATCTTTTCTATCAGTGTTTTTAAAAGTTAGTTATTACCAAAGAAAACCATCTGAGATATGGAATAATTCTAGATCACAAAATATAATTCCTAAGTATTAGTACTAGGGTCTTTTTAATGGCATTTCTATAGTCTATAAGCATGTTCCCATTCTCAATTCTTGCTATTTTGTGTTTCATCTTTCCGTATTCCCTTCATTCTGGAACACACCAACATACTTCAGCATTACAACCAGTAGCCAAACTGGTGGTCAAACATACCTTCTGTAATGTATACATATATATTACATAGAACAGATGTCATTTAACTACTGGAACATATAAAGAGCTTTCAAATACTTTCTAATCCCTGAGCATAGGAATGGAAAGAGATGAAAGAAAGGGTATCTGCCTTTCTAAACCTGATTTCCTCATATAAAAGAAGAGAGACTCTAGAACAGTGCTGTCCAATAGAAATCTGAGAGCCTAAGAGTGAGCCACATTAATATGTATTTTAAATTTACTAGAAGCCACATTAAAAATATAAAAAGAAACAGATAAAAAAATTGTAATAATTTTATAGAACCCGATAAGACATCATCCCATCATGCAATCAACATACAAGTTATTAGTGAAATATTTTATGTTGTTGTTTTATGTGACAAGTCTTTGAAATCTGAGTGTACTTTACACTTACAGTTACATGTTAATGTAGACAAGCCACATTTCACAACTGTTTAATAGCCAAACCTGGCTAGTCGCCACCACACTGGACAGTGCAGCTACAGAAGCATACTATAAAGAATCAGTAAAAGAAATGACTCACAAAGGAATTATAGCTATGAAGGTAGTTAGTAAATGAAAGATTTCTTCCCTAATACTGAAACTAAGGTCATATCTCTATAATTGTTGCTGAATCATATTAGACAACGAAACAATATCATTTTTTATGATAAACACACACACACTTTACAAAGCAGGGCCTCAAAAATACTAGCTTCATACTTTTGAAATATTTTCAGGAAATCCATAACTCAAATGAAATAAAATATTTTTGTTCACTTAGTTTTTTGTTCACTTAGTTTTGTGCCATGTCCTCTTAGCTTTACTGTATTGTTATATAGACACAGAATAGGAAACTATGCTAATCAGGTAAGACGACCAGAGAAAATTCTTACTTGTTAGGGTAACTAGTCATAAGCCAAGCCAAGAACACTGACCGTATCTCAGTTAGAAATCTAATATCCAAAGTTTTATTGTCCAATAACATAAATGTAAATTATCTCAATTGTTGGCCAATTTGTTTCAGAATGATGTCAGAGAAAACTGAACAGTATGATTACAAATTTAAAAGTTCAGATCTTCAATAATATGAATATACAGTATATCTCGGGCCTAAAATGCAAAGCTTAACTAGTTTTGGATTCAAATTGCTGAGTATGTGCTTTCAAAATAAAAATTACATATGCTTAGGACTTAGATATCTTAGAGAACTGCTAAAGTAAGCCTTAATTTCCTGTTCTAGGAAACTAAGAAATTCTGTAGCGTCTATTTGCTGTGAATTTTAAAAGCTAAGCTGGCTTTCAACAGTTAGCTATTCAATATTCAAAATATTCAATAATGTAATAAATTTTAATATACATTTATTCAAATTTGTTCATCACACTTAATAATGCAGTCTATAAGAATATAACTACCATTAGAAAGCAAACTACCTATCTGTGTGCCAGAACCAGTCTTTTTCCTCCTGTTCTTTGCTTCCTTCTACAGTTTCCTTCCTCCCTTCCTGCCCCATTTGGATTACTTACAACAAATCTCTTCACTCATGCATTACCAGGAGTTGTTTACAGAATGTAAGCTCAATCTCTGTATTAGAGATTACATTATACCAGATTTGAGAAGAAAGCAAAGCACATGTACTAATAGAAATCTAAGCTAAAAAAATATTAACTTTCAGTACAGCAATGTTGATGCAGTTCCTTCCTTCCTCCTTCCCTCCCTCCCTCCCTTCACACCCCCCCCCCATTACCGAAATAAGTAAGCTAGCCAGGGATGAATGTGAGGAATGTAAACCAATAAACGACAATGCTGAATTCTATTACTCTGCCAAAACTGGTGAAAGAAAGAGTAATGTCCATAAAAATATCTTACAAATCATTTAAATATATATTAGAGCATCTATCATTGCAGAAATCCAAATAAGTTGTTCTCCTACAATAAAGGTTGCTCTATAGCTTTATGTTACATTAAAATGAGTTATTATTATTGTTCACTTAAAAAAGGTCATCCCCAGAATGTAGGCTGACTTTTAATTCTTCTCATAGTAAGTAACTTCTAACTTGTGATGCATCCTGCTTTGTTACTTCTAGAAATATAATTTATATCTTAATTTTCCATAATTATGAGGTATCCAATCACTGATGAAAATGCAGCCCACAGGGGCGCCTGGGTGGCTCAGTAGGTTAAGCCTCCGGCTTCGGCTCAGGTCAGATCTCACGTTCGTGGGTTCGAGCCCCGCGTCAGGCTCTGTGCTGACCGCTAGCTCAGAGCCTGGAGCCTGCTTCAGATTCTGTGTCTCCTTCTCTCTCTGCCCCTCCCCCTCTCATGCTCTGTCTCTCTCTGTATCAAAAATAAATAAAACATTAAAAAAAATGTTTTTTAAATGCAGCCCACTAACTCTTTAGGGGCCCTGCTACATTCTTTAATTATGACTTGTCATAGAAAGTAGTTTCCAGCCCAAGTATGATCTTTCTTCACACAAGGTAAGAGGAGAGCTTACATCTAAAGAGATACTGCACTTCCATTACTCACCAGGAGCCCAAAGCAGGAAACAATAAAACTTAAACGTCATGGTTATTATATCTCACAAATGAGAAAAAAATGTTGCCAAAAAAGTTACCAAGTTGGTGATCCATTATCAGATACAAATTATACCCTAAGGCTGAGGAAGGAACCTAAAAACAATCACTGGGATGTGCTGCAGTGTGTTCTAATGTCAGATTGACTTTTTTACTTCCCCAAGTAGGTTCTTTCTCCCTTGTGGGCAACAAATGCTCAGTACACAGTAGCCACTTCAGTAATTACTGAATAAGTGGGGCCTTTGCCTACATTTTGATAATTATCATTCACTTTCAGGATGAATGTGAATGAGTGTGTATGTGTGGTATATGGGCATGTGTGTCACAAAGAAAGAGAAAGAGAATGAAAATCATTTACTTGCTTTAGTTTTAAGCAGCACAATATGGTTATGGAATAGTTTAGCTCTGACAGTTTTCTGAACTTTATTTGATGGAATCATGTTGTGTTTATTCTTTTGTGCCTACCTTCTTACACTCAACATTATGTTTGTGAAATTCATTCATTTTGTTATTTGCTTCCTCGCTATGTAATAAACACTGAATGAAAACATCACAATTATTTGCCTCTTCTTGTGATGAGTGCTACTTGGGCTGTTCCTAGCTATCCTTGGGCTATCATTAGTAATTCACAGATGGTACTATTGGTTCATAGAATTTGCACATCTTCCAGGTTCTCCCTAATGATGACATAATGGAAACATAATTTCCAAAGCCAGTGGACACTCCTCCCAGCAGCATGTGAGTTCCTACGGGTTCCCCCTCCACTACTACTTGGGGATTATTTGATTTGGGGGTTAGAGGGTGGGTACAACTTGTCTTTTAAAGTTTAGGCAATCTGATAGACAAGGCTGAACTTATTCCAGAATATACAAAAGTAAGTCTTTTCTGACAGTCTACTTTTCTGTACATTCAAGAAGACAAATTAGTATCAAGTGTATAGAGCATGTACATGAAAAAATAAAACCCCACAATTCAAGTTAAGAAGGAAAGGAGGAAAAGAAACATAAATGCAGAGATGCACAGATGTTAGAATTTGAAAGAAAAAGAGGAAAGACAGTCAAGTAGCTAGTGGAAAGTGCCTATCATATAAAATATGATGAGATATGCATAATTCTGGAACTTTTTTTATATTCATGCTTTATAGAAAAGCCTTGTAATAACATCAGCAAATACATTGTTTTTATCATTGCTATCATTACCAGATTTCCAAAAGAGAAGAGAGAACGCTCAAATCTTTGAAAAGTTAACTAACGAGAAAAAATTGGGAAAGCAGCGTGGTGCTGGATTAAAAAAAAAAAAAGGCTAGAATCTGCAATAGCAAATTTTTATCTGAAATAAACTTTTTACAATATTATTTTTACAATTCAAAAGTCTGATTTTCATGTTCTTTCCATCTTTGTGATTTAAACATCACCTTTTTTATATTTCTTCTCAGTAATTCTCAGCATAAAATACAAATTTAAAAATCAATTTAAAAATTATGCTTACATACATAATTAAATTAGTTTCCTCCCACACTCTAATTATTTGTACAGCAATAAGATCTTGGTTCCTTATGCATCCGTCTGCTCAAACTTACTTCCTACCAGAAGTCATAATTCTTTGTGACATCAGGAATGGTTACTGTGGTGACAACTATGATGCACCTCAGAAGATGATGACAAACAGTAGCTGATTATACTAATAAGCTTTCATCTAAATCTTGTTACAAATTCATACTGAGGAACATGAGAAAGGATGTGTGTATGGAGATACTGTTAAATTATGTCTTATCCTTTTAAAGAACTTTTGGCAAATAAAAGGTTTACCTTTAACTTTTTATTAGGGAGGGGTTTGGGCACTGCCTCCCTTTCTCTGTCTTCTATAAAAGCTCAGTACATAATGCTCTGCAAGCGTTAATTAATGATGCTGGCTGTTCACAGGCTGCACACACACTACAGTAAGTGCTAGAGTGATGTAGCTTAAAATGGCATAGAGCATGAAGTTGTAAAGGTTTTTTAAGGTTACTGATGGCAAAAATGGAAGCTAGGGCAATGAGATGATAAATACAAATGACTTATATTGTAAATGTATTTTAGAGATAATACTATGATAAGTGAATTAAAATAAATTATAAACCTTATTTCTTTTTCCTTCTTTTCTACTTGGACTTTGCTTAAGGAGATTATGATTAAATATCAGTATTCTGAACTAAAACTTGGGAAATCTGAATTCTAATTCATTGTTTCTTCATTTAACACACAAAAATAGCATACTGAAATACTTTTGCCATTCATTTCATTAAGGCAATACTACTGTCTACTATCAATTGAGAATCTGTTTTTGGAGATACACCTTTGAAAAGTTCTTTGACATCTTTCCTGCCAAAAATCTTTTTAGACTATGCATGAACTTAACAAATATTAAGACTAATCTGTACACTACAACAGCCATCCAAAATGCACATTAAACAGAGAGCAGTTGATAGACAAAATCTATTTAACATATAACTGGTTAAAGAGGCACAGTATAGTAATACAATTTTCACATCTATATCAAAACTCAGAGTCACTAATCCATTCAATGAGATCCATTTTGAGACTGAAAAATTTCTAAGACTCCTAGAGAATGTGCTTTTAACAACAATATTTAGAAACACTACAAAGAATGGACAAGTTACACAAATCCTTTCTTAAACTTCAAAAATTATAAGCCTCATAGGCATGGACAACATCTTAAACTGTGCTGCAATATTTCTTCACATGTCCCTGTCACATCACCCATGATGACCCACCCCGTCACAACTTTCTAAAGCCCCTCCCTTTCTCAACATCTGCATTCTTAACAGAAACCACACGCTCTCCTCCACAGAGAAAACATCTAACACCATCTGCTTCACTTTTTCACCCTCTCCAGAATTAATGTAGGAGTATATGCATCCTTTTCCAAACACTTTTAGGCTCTCCTGCTGTAATTTAAGAAGGTATGTTACAACAGAAGATAAAATTTTTACTCTTCAAGTAAACAAAACTATACACGTGTCAGAAGCTAGGGTCTCTGAGGAGCTGAATACAAAGAACATTTAATAACCTAGGACTAGTCCTGATTGTTGGGAGTGGGAATCAGAATTTCTTTGTTACCTAAAAGTTGAAATGCTAACTTAATTTCAATTCTGCAAGGTAGAAGTTTTTAATATTAGAAAAACTGTATTATCACTGAATAATGACTTATAAAGTAATTATAATAAGGTTTCCAGGTTGTAAGTTTTGCGAGGTTTGACTATAAGAAAGCCTCTTCACCTTTGTTAATGTGTTTTTTGCTCTGCAAGAGGGGACACAGGAACAGAAGACACTGAGCTTCTTTTTAGCTCTGACACTCTCTTATTCATTTCTGTTTCTACTCTGCCTATGTTGTGCACATAGGAAGTATTTAGTATATGTTGTGTTTGGTTTTGGTTTTTAACACATTAAAAACCTTCAAATCTTGTTATTTTAACTTTCCAATCATTAATCATTATATCAGGTACTTATTTTTGTTTCCTCCCCAAGTAACTATTATTAGAAACTCTAAAAGACGTATGGTAAATAAATCAAACATTCTTTTTACAAGCTAAGTTGGAAAGCTGAGACCTGGTTTTCTTTCCTGCTGAGTTCTGAAAAATTATACTGTCTAAAAATAATAATTTTTAGGGGTGCCTGGGTGGCTCAGTTGGTTAAGCCTCCGACTTCGGCTCAGGTCAGATCTCATGTTCGTGGGTTCGAGCCCCGCGTCAGGCTCTGTGCTGACAGCTAGCTCAGAGCCTGGAGCCTGCTTCCAGTTCTGTGTCTCCTTCTTTCTCTGCCCCTCCCCTTCTATGCTCTGTCTCTCTCTGTATCAAAAATAAAACATTAAAAAAATAATTTTTGAAGTACTCTTTCTTAGTGAACACAAAGCTGATTTAGAGTAGACACTTTAAGTTAAACAATTATAACTGAAGTCCTTAGTGTAAGACCCTACCCACTTTAGGGTCAAACTGGACCCTAAAATACCAACCACTGTTTTACTCTCCAACCCTGGTAAATAATTAAATGTTGCGCAACTGGGCTCTGTAATACCCTAAGATGTAACAACTGATTGTAACCTAAGGGCTAAACTTGTTTTTCAAGATTCTGTGTTAAGCAACCTCTTTGCCTCCTCCCTCTAACTATGATTGGTCATTTCGAATCCCTCTTGAGACAACAACTCTAAAATTGATAGGTTCTCACCAAAAGTAACATTTGTGTGTTCAAATCCGATTGACCACTACAGAATGCTGTAAACTATGATGGGTTAACTAAATAATGACTTATTTTGTCTTACCAAAGCCCTTAAAAACCCTGGGTTCCTGCTCAGCAGGGCTCTCTCCTGAGGACTTGCCAACACTCCGGAGGGCCGTTTGGCCGAACTAAAATAAACCCATACACCACCTCCGTTTGTGCCCATGGATTTCACTCTCGGTGACTCGCTTCAGGAGGGAAAGGGCTAACATGAGCAGTGTTAGTTTGCAAAAGACAATAGCAATACAAAGTGCCATGAGGAAATTGATTTTAATGAATTCCATCACTGCTTTTTGTTGAGACTCCTTTGCTAAGCCACATTTAGCCTCTAAGAACAAATATTTTATTATGATAGAATCTGAACACATGTAAATATATTCTGGACAAGGATTTCAAAACAAGACGCAACATAAATTAGACTCTTAAATGCAGGGACACAAATACTACTCTGAGCCTTTTTAGTTGATACTAAACTGTAACTAGAGACTAGATTTTAAACTTCAAAGAACCCATTAGTTCTCAATGAATGCCAGCCACATGTGTATTGAAATTCAGATGTCTTAGAAAGCAAAGTGAACAGTATTACTGAAAATCCCCAAAGTATCCCATTACTGAGTTAAGGAAAGGATTGAATTGCCTAATTTCACTAGAATTCTATGTAAACAGTGCTCCCGATAAGCAGCATATGGGACAGAGTTCATAAATATCTTCATTAAATGTGATTTTTAATAAGTCAGTTGCTGTTTTCAAATTTGATTGAACTCAAAAGGAATCAGCTATCAAAATTCTTCCTAAAAAGTTACAATAAATTCATGACACAGAGATTTACTTATGAATGTATTCTTAGCTTGTCTTTCAAATGCAGTAGAGTTTGATACCTTTACTTGCTTGAGATGTTATTGATATAGGAGTATGCTTTTGAGACACAGTCTTTTTGTTTTTAAAGATTTTTAAAATTTTTTTTATGTCTTTTATTTATTTTTGAGAGATGGAGAGAGACAGTGCAAGCAGGGGAGGGGTCAGAGAGAGAAAGAGACACAGAATCCGAAGCAGGCTCCAGGCTCTGAGCTACCTGTCAGCACAGAGCCTGACGCGGGGCTCAAACTCACGAACCATGAGATCATGACCTGAGCTGAAGCCGGACGCTTAACCGACTGAGCCACCCAGATGCCCCGAGACAGAGCCTTTATTCCTGCTTATTATGGGGTCAAATTATGTCCTCCCAAAATATATGTTCAAGTCCTAACACCCAGTACCTAAGAATGTGACTTTATTGGAATCATGGTCACTGCAGTACCAGTTTAGAAATGGGTTTTTACTCTAGGGTCTATTAGTGATGGAGGCTCTGCATTGTGCTTGTCAACCATAATCTACTGTTGGAAGAAGAATAGGAAGATGCAGGGGATCCTCTGTGGCACATGCATATCAATATGGTACACAAACACCACCTTTAGGCTGAAGAAAAAGCAAGAACAGTAAGCACTCCTCCTCTAAACACAAGGTAAGAAGAGACCACTACTAAGAGAGCTTGAAGACTACTGCACTGAAGTAAAGTTAGCAACAGTAAAATGTGAATGCAGCCAACTTCTGAGTAGACTGGCTGGACCTCTACCCTGTACCAGCTGCCTGAAATAAAAGGAAGTGTGCTTCTGCCCAGGGATTAAATACTGTTAAGTTCAGTCTCTACTGTTTTTCTATACATAATGCCCAGCACTCAATAAAAAAATTAAGAGATGCATTAAAAAAGAGAAAAATAATCCATTATTTAAAGAAAAACCAATCACTGTAATAAGACTCATAATGACCTAGATGTTAGAAATACCAGATAGAGCTTTAAAATAACTATGATTAATATATTAAAGGATCCAGTGGAAAAGGTAAATAACATCCATGAATAGATATGGAATTCTGCAGAGAAATGAAAACTATAGTTAAATAGATACATTAGAAATGAAACACACAATATTAAAGATGAAGAATTATTTCAAGAAGCTTATTAGTAGACTCAACAAAACCAAAGAAAGACTCAGTAATTGTAGATCAAGAGAAATTATAAAAACTAAAACATAAAGAGACAAAAAGAGTGAGGAGAAAACCCAGAGCACCTAAGAGCTGAATGAAAATAGTCATCAGTCTAACACAAGTATAATTAGAATCCCAAATAAGAGATAAGGAATGGGGTACAAAAAATATTTAAAGAGTTAATGGCTGAGCGTTTCCCAAAACTACTGAAATATAACCTACCACAAATCTGAGACTTAGAAAAGCCCCCAAAAGAAAATAATGAATATACATTCCAAAGAGCCAAGCTCCTGAAAAAAAAAAAGAGAGAGAGAGAGAGAGAGAGAGAGAGAGAGAGAGAGAAAATCTCTTGAAGGCAGCCAGGTGGGGGTGGTAGGCCAAGGAGGGAAAAAAAACAATTTTAGAATAGCAAAAATAAGAAAAACAGTAGACTTCTTATCTATTCAACTTAGGAGACAAAATAACATCTATAAAATACTGAAATGGTACTTCAAAATGTTTTTTACAAAACTGTCAACCCAGAATTCTATAGCCACTGAAAATATCTTTCAATAGCTAAGGTGAAGTAACGAATTTTTCAAAGTGGAGGGAATTCACTGACAGCAAATCTCTTGTGCATAAAAATGTTCACAAAAGTTTTTGTACAATACTAAACAAAAATCTGGATCTACCCAAAGAAATGAAGAGGAATGAAAATGACAAAAATGAAAGTAAATACTAAAAAATTTTTCCTATTTTTAAAGATAATCAACTGTCTAACGTGAAAATAACAATGTATTGTGGGGGCTCTACCCTATGTAAAAACAAAACATATGATGATAAGAGCACAAAGAATGGGAAGGAAGAATTAGAAGTACAGAGCTTGTTAGGTTATGAAACTATATATGATTTAACATATTGAAGGTAAACTGTGATAAGTTAAAGATCTATATTGCAAACCAAGGAGAACCAGTGAAAAATTTTTAAAAAGGTAGAAGTAAAAAGCCAATATTGGGAATACACAGAAAAAATAAAGCTTACCCAATTTTTCCTACAGAAATCAGAAAAAGACGGAAAAAGGAATAAAGAAGAGTTCAAAAAACCAGAAAACAACCAATAAGATGTCAAGTAAAGTAAACTACAGAATGTCTTTAAATACATATGTTCTAAATCTGCTATTTAAAAGGTAGAGATAGACTGGATAAAAATGCAAGACCAACTATGCTATCTATAAATAACCCACTTTAAATATAAGGGCATTCAAATTAAAAATGGAAGGAATGGTAAAAGATATGCAAACACTAATCAAAGGAAATCTATGTCAATATGGTCAGACATAGTAGACAGAGAACAAGCAATATTACCAGGGATAAAGTGGGACGAAATACAATGTGAAGAAGACATACAATCCTAAACAGACTTTCAATATTTACAAAATGAAAACTGGTAACTGCCTGGCACATTCCATTATAGAATAGGTGCTTATTAAATGTTAACTTAGCCTTTGTGCCAGGCACAAACAGAAATATAAGAAGGCTGTGCTTTCATGCAGTCTCTGTTCCCATGAGCAAGACAATAAGATAGAAAAAATATTTAAAGAAAGAGTAGAAAAACAATAAAAGCTTCAATAAAGTTTTACAGGATGTTATAAAAGCACAGATAATATACACATCTTCTGGAGGAACTGATGGAGGAAACAGGAGAAAGGTGGCTTATACAAAATTTCACAGAAATTAAATGTTCATATTTATCATAAACATAAGTATGTTCACCTGAGATCTCTAAATTATGAATTCATAATGAGTAGTTTTATACAGTAAAATTAAAGTGTCTTCTCTAGCTCACCTGTAATCTAAGCTAACCCTTAATGAATTTAAGTTCCTTAGAATACTGATTAATGCCATGTAGTGCATAGTCATCTTGGTCAAGGTATTTCAAAACCTGTGACCAAATTAGCATTCATTTTCCTGCCTTTATTTGTCAAACTTTTGGGGGTGGGTATGTACAATTCTTCATAAATTTGAGCTAGGTTTTAGGAATACAAAAATAACTAATTCACAGTTAAAAAGAAAAAAGTATGAAGGAAAATACTTAAGCAGTAAACATAATTATGTTTTCAGAATACAATGAAAGCACAAATAAGGAAATTAGTTTACATGGAAGGATACGAGGAAGATCCAGAATGTCTTTCAAGCCCAGTGCATTTATTATATTTATAAAAAGGGAAAAAAATGTGGACTTTTTTGTTTAGATTCTGATTCCCTTTCCTATCAATTCTATTGAGGAAAACTTATATAAAATAAACTAAATAGATAGAAAATGTATAACTGACGAGTTCTGATGATTCTATTTATCCTAGAAACCACCAACCCAATCAAGTATTTCATCACAATCAAAAGATACTCATGTCTCTTTGCAAACTATCTCTTCCTCCATCTCTGGCCCCAGACAATGCGTTTTCTGTCACTATAGATTGTTTTGCATTATGTGTGTGTGTGTGTGTGTGTTATGCATTAGATAGGAATATAGTACATTCATACAGTATATATTCTTTTATTCTGACACTCTTTTAGTTCAGCTTAATGATCTGAAGATTCATATACCTGTCAGGTATATAAGTGGCTTACTCTTTACTGCTAAAGAATATTCCACTGTATGTATACATCACTATTTTTTTAATCCATTTATCTATATTGATAGACATCTGGGTTGTCCCTAGTTTGAGGATATTGTGAAAACAGCTGCATTGAATACTGAATTACAACTACTTGGGTAAATACTTAGGAATGGAATAGCTGAATCATATGGTATTTGAATGTATCATCATTACTGAGCACTATATTTAAAAGAAGAATGTGATATACCACTAATAATTTTATTTAAGAAGTTTTCAAATACTGGGGCACATGTGTGGCTCAGTCATTTGAGGATCCGACTCTTGATTTCAGCTCAGGTCTCGCGATTTGTAAGACTGAGCACTATGTTGGGCCCTGTGCTGACACTGTGGATCCTGCTTGAGATATAATCTCTCTCTCTCTTCCCTCCTCTTCTTCTTCCTCCTCCTCCTCCCCCTGCTTGTGCACGTGTGCACTCTCTCTCTCTCAAAATAAACAAAAGTTTCAAATATTGTAAAAATTGAAAATCTTAAAAGAAAAAACAATGTAAGTATTCTTGAGCATTTAAGAGGCACTTTAAATGCACATCAAATTGAAGTGAATCTTTAGCTGCTTCATAACAAAGGACAAGGTTTCTCCTTCTCCAAAATCATGCTGGCCATTACAGAAAAGCATCAGCCCCATTCTACAAAGTTGCCTTTAATGTGCAACTGTTCTAATTAATTTTATAATAAATATTCATCCAAATCACAAAATGAGAAAAAAAATCAGGGTTAAAAGAAATAAGGTAGGTAAAAAATTATAGAAATGACAGAAATTATGTCATAACAATTCAGAAATGTGAAGAGGAAAAAGGCAACCAGGTCTTCATGCAAGAATAACAGCACTGATCCTACACTCAGAAATCATTAAATATTTTCACCGGGAGGCTTGGTTGTCAATCAACTTTAACATCAAATTATTTTTTTTTAAATTGCCCATGATTTTCATTCAGTTATTGCTTCCTGAAATATATATCGTTCTGGAAAAATATGACTTGGCATATCTCCATTTCCATCTATTCTTTGTCATAAAGCACTATATATACTGACATGATTTAATAAAGGTTAGGTGATAACAAATGACATTTATTAAATACTTATGAAACTGGCCTATACTATATTATGTGGAACAAAGAGGGAAAAAAGCAACCATCATCTGGTATTCACTCAAGTGACAAGCTGTCCAATTGAAAGAACCAGTTGCTGTTCTTGCATCTTCTTATCACTGTTTATTTTAAGAAGGTTTTTCAGGTCACTGAAGAACATTTTTCACTGTTTATCTGACACATTACTATGGTTTTGCAGCGTACAACCTCAATTAAGTTGGAGGAGAGAAGACGGAAGAGCAGCATGGAGACCCTCAGCTGGTATCATCCCTGACACACAACTAGATCAGCACCAAACCATTTTGTATGCTATGAAAATAACTTCAGGATTAATTAACAATCTGCATAACTTGAGCCACAGAACTCAGCAGCTATGCACTACAGAGAGGTGAACTGGGGGAGAGAGAAAAGCCATGGAGGGTAGGGAGCTATTTTTGTGGAAAGAGGACAGAGAAAGGGGGAACGTGCGATGCATTGGGAGAGAGCAAAAACAAAACAAAATAAAAAACCAAAAAAAAAAAAAAAAAAACCACTCCCCACTCCCCTGAAGGTAGCTGGAGAGAAAGCAAGAGTAAAAACTCTATCAGGGGACCAAATAAGGAATCTGTTCCCCAAAACCACTGATGGAAAGGAAGGGGAGGGTATCAATACCTACAGGATTCGATAAACAGTGAAGCACAGAGTCTGAAGTGTTGGGGCTCAGTGCCTGGTGGTGCTCTGGTAAGGAAGCAGGGCAGCAGGGTCTGAGGGGTTCCTTGTCTAACACAGGGAGAAGTGGTTCCCCTGCTTGGAGCATTTGGTAGAGGCCATATGGTCTCCCCACAGGTAAAGGTCCCAGTGGACTCTGGAGAACAGCCATGCTTGCTGGTATTGGAACAAAGACACCAGAGCGTGGTGAAAACTGGTGCCAGCTGTGTGTTGTGATTTTCTGCCATCTCTGAACCTCCATGCTGCACAATCACATGAACAATGTCTGGGGCAAGCTGGCACCCAGCCATTGCTCAGGGAGACCATCCCCCAGAGAGGTGGGAGTGGTTCTAAGCCACAGGAATTTCTGAAGTGTGTAGTGCTGAAACACAATCCCATCTGAGACTAAACTCTGGAGGGAGGTGCCACCTGGCAGGCAGACAACTTGGACATGAGCAAGATACAGGTTGGAGTGAGACAAAGGAGGGGTGCTTGACTGCGGAGAGGTGAGAATGCAAATTTCCTGTGCCAGAGATTCGAGAGCTGAGTGAAGCCATTTCAACCTCTCCCATGCATTGGTGCCTCACTGATTCAAGTCAGTAAGCTAAGAAGCTTCACCTCGTGGAGAAGGGAGCCATTACACCAAGTCCTGCCCTACTGTGCCCTCCAAGCTCAGCCCCTATAAAACCAGCACAAGTCCCTCCACCTGTTTAGTATACAGACTATAGAAGGCTTCATAGTTCCAGTTCTAGGGGAAACTGGATGTAATTTTATTCAGGTTTCATTCTGTTTGCTGGTTCATTTATTCATTTTTTTGGCTTCTGTTTTTATTTAAAATGTTTTTATTTTCTTTTTCTTTTTCTTGGATACAGAAAGAGAAAAATGTTATTTCTCTGTTAATTTTTAAATTTATTTTTAATTTGAAAAATATTGTATCTGATTTTCTTTCATTTTTATTTTTATTACATAATTTTTTATTCTTATATATATTATTTTCTTTCTTTTCTTTCCCTTTCTTTACTCTATCAAGCTTCTTTCCACAAGCAGACCAAAAGACACCTAGGATCTAGCTTCCTTTATTTGATTTTTTTTGTTTGTTTGTTTTTAAATTTTGTTATTTTACTAATTCATTTTCTTCTTCCAAAATGACAAAATGAAGGAATTCACCACAAAGAAAGAATAGGAAAAAGTGACAGCCAGGACCTTAACAACATAGATATAAACAAGATGTTTGAAGCAGAATTTAGAACCATAATGAAAAGAATATTAGTTGGGGTTGAAAAAAGAAGTAAAATCTAGTCAGAACAAAACTGAAAATGCTATAACCAAGAGGCAATCTCAAATAGATGCCATGATGGGAGGGCCGAAGCAGAGCAGGGAATCAGTGATACAGAAGACAAAATTATGGAGAATAATGAAGCAGAAAAAGAGGGAAACAATAGCAAAAGAGGATGATAAAAGACTTAGAGAACTCAATGACTTATTAAAAAGGAATAACAACTGAATTATTGGAGTCCCAGAAAATGAAGAGAGAGAAAAGGGGGCCGAAGGTTTATGTGAGCAAATGAGAGTGGAAAACTTTCCTAATTTGTGGGAGGACACACACCTCAAAATTCAAGAAGAACAGAGAACTCCCCATAATATTCAACAAAAACCAACCATCACCAAGGTCTATCATAGTCAAATAAACAAAATACAGAGACAAGGAAAGAATGATGAAACCAGCAAAGGAAAAAAGTCCTTAACCTATAAGGGAAGACAGATCAGGTTTGCAGCAGATCTATCCACAGAAATTTGGCAGGCCAGAAAGGAGTGGCAGGATATATTCAGTGTGCTGAATCAGAAAACTAGGGCTGTCATTCAAAATAGGAGAGTTTCCCAGACAAAAACTAAAGGAGTTCATGACCATTAAACCAGCCCTGTAAGAAATTTTAAGGGGGACCCTTTGAGTGGAGAAAAGACAAAACAAAACAAAACAAAAGACCAAAAGCAGAAGATTAGAATGGACCAGAGAACACTACCAGAAACTCTAAAGGCATCATAATGACATTAAGTTCAAATATTTCAGTACTTACTCTAAATGTTAATGGACTACACACTCCAATCAAAAGACACAGGGCATCATAATGGATAAGAAAACAAGACCCGTTTATATGCTGCTTACAACAGACTCATGTTAGACCTAAAGATACCTGCAGACTGAAAGTAAGGGATGGAGAACCATCTATCATGCTAATGGTTGTCAAAAGAAAGCTGAAGTAACCATACTTATATCAGACAAACTAGATTTTAAAATAAAGACTATAACTAGAGATGAAGAAGAACATTATATCATAATTATATCATAATTAAGGGGTCTATCCAGAAAGAAGATTTAACAATTGAAAATACTTACGTCCCCAACATGAAAGCACCCACATATATAAATCAATTAATTAAAAATATAGAGAAATTCATTGATAATAATACCAGATAGTCTGGAATTCAACACCCCACTTATAACAATGGATAGATCATCTAAGCAGAAATTCGACAAAGAAAAAAATGGCTTTGAATGACACTGGACAGGATGGATATAGATATATTCAGAACATTTCATCCTAAAGCATTCTTCTCAAGTGCACATATAACATTTTCCAGAATGTTATCACATTCTGGGACACAAACCAGCCCTCAACAAGTACAAAAAGATTGAGATCATATCTTGTACATCTTCAGAACACAGCACTATGAAACTTGAAATTAACAAAAAAAACTTTTTTGGAAAGACCATGAATACTTAGAGACTAAAAAACATCCCACTATAGAATGAATGGCTTCACCAAGAAATTAAAAAGTACATGGAAGCCAATGAAAATAAAAACACAACAGCCCAAAACCTCTTGTGTGCAGCAAAGACAGTTGAAAGAAAGAAGTAGATAGCAAGCCAGTCTTTCCTAAAGAAGGAATAAAGGTCTCAAGTACACAACCCAACCCATCTAAAAGCTGGAAAAAAGAAAAGCAAATAAAGCCCAAACCAGGAGAAGACAAATAATGAAGATTACAGCAAGAAATCAATGATATTGAAATCAAACCAACAGTAGAGCAGATCAATGAAACCAGGAGCTGGTTCTTTGAAGGAATTAACAAAACTGATAACTACTAGCCAGACTGATCAAAAAGAAAAAGGAAAGGACCCAAATAAACAAAATCATACAAAAAGAGAACACAATGAACACTGCAGAAATACAAGTGATAATAACAGAATATTATGTCAACAAAGTGGGGAATCTGGAAGAAATGGACAAATTCCTAGAAACATATAAACTACCAAAACTGAAAAAGGGAAAAATAGAAAATTTGAACTGACCCATAACCAGTAAAGAAATTGATTCAGTAATCAAAAATCTCCCAAAAACAAGAGTCCAGGGCTAGATGGCTTTCCAAGGGAATTCTACCAAACATTTAGAAAAAAGTTAACACCTATTCCTTGGAAGCTTTTCCAAAGAATAAAAATGAAAGGAAGACTTCCAAACTCATTTAATGAGGCCAACATTATCTTGATTAAAAAAGTAAAGACCCCACTAAAAAGGAGAACCACACACTAATTTCCCTGATGAGCATGGATGCAAAAATTCTCAACAAGATACTAACAAACTGGATCCAACAAAACAATAAAAGAATTATGCACCATGATCAAGAGGGATTTATTCCTGGGATGTAGGGCTGGTTCAATATGTGTGATGTGATACATCACATTAAAGAATAAGAACCACATGATCTTCTCAATAGATGAAGAGAAAGCATCTGATAAAATGCTTTTTCTTGATAAAAACCCTCAAGAAAGAAATTAAAGGTAGAATGATCATACCTTAAGATCATAAAAGCCATATATGAAAGACCCACTGCTAATATCATCTTAATGGTAAAAAAAAAAAAAACTGAGAGCTTTCCCCCTAAGGTCAGGAACGTGATAAAGATATCCACTCTAACCAGTATTATTTAACAAAGTGTTGGAAATCGCAGCCTTATCAATCATACAACACAAAGGAAAAAAGGAATCCAAATTGGCAAGGAGGGAGTCAAACTTTCACTCTCACAGATGATATACTATATGTGGAAAACCTAAAAGAGCCCACCAAAAAACTGCTAGAACTGATCTATGAATTTAGCAAAGTCGCAGGATATAAAATAAATTCACCAAAATCGGTTGCATTTCTGTACACCAATAATGATGCAGCAGAAAATAAAGAACTCGATTCTGTTTACAACTGCACCAAAAACCATAAAATACCTAGGAATAAACCTAACCAAAGAGGTGAAAAATCTATATACTGAAAACTACAGAAAGCTTATGAAAGAAATTGAGGAAGACACAAAGAGAGGAAAAGTATTCCATGCTCATGGATTTGAAGAATATTGTTAAAATGTTGATACTACCCAAAGCAATTTACATATTCAAGGCAATCCCTATCAAAATAACACCAGCATTCTTGAACAAAGAATCCTAAAATTTCTATGGAACCAAAAAGGATCCTAAATAGGTAAAGCAACCCTGAAAAAGCAAACCAAAGCTGGAGCCATCACAATTCTAGACTTCAAGCTAAATTACAAAGCTGTATGACAGTATGGTACTGGCACAAAACTAGACACACAGATCAATGGAATAGAATACAGAACCCAGAAATGTACCCACAAATGTATGTCCAGCTAATAATCAGGAAAGAATATCCACTTCAGCAAATGGTGCTGGGAAAACTGGACAGCAACATGCAGAAGAATGAATCTTACACCTTATACAAAAATAAACTCAAAATGGATGAAAGACCTAAATGTATGACAGGAAACCATCAAAAATCCCAGAGGAGGAAACAGGCAACAACCTCTTTGCCCTCGGCCACAGCAACTTCTCACTTGACATGTCTCCTGAGGCAAGAGAAACAAAAGCAAAATTGAACTACTGGGACCGCATCAAGATAAAAAGCTTCTGCACTGTGAAGGAAACAATCAGCAAAACTAAGGCAACTGATGGAATGAGAGAAGTATTTGCAAATGACATATCAGATAAAGGGTTAGTATCTAAAATCTATAAAGAACTTATCAAACTCAACACACACACACACAATAATAATCCAGTGAGGAAATGGGTAAAAGACATGAATAGACACTTCTCCAAAGAAGACATCCAGATAGCCAAAAAAACACATGAAAATATGCTCAACATCACTCATCATCAGGGAAATACAAATCAAAGCCACAATGAGATACCACCTCACACCTGCCAGAATGGCTAAAATGAACAACGTGGGCAACAACAGATGTTGGTGAGGATGTGGAGAAAGAGGAACCCTTTTGCACTGCTGGTGGGGATGCAAACTGGTGCAGCCACTCTGGAAAACAGTATGGAGATTCTTCAAAAAATTAAAAATAGAACTACCCTACAACCCAGCAACTGCACTACTCAATATTTAGCTAAAGGATACAGGAGTGCTGTTTTGAAGGGGCACATGCACCCTAATGTTTAGAGCAGCACTGTCAACAATAGCCAAAGTGTGGAAAGAACCCAAAATCCATCGACTGATGAGTGGATAACAAAGATGTGGTGTGTGTGTGTGTGTGTGTGTGTGTGTGTGTGTGTATAATGGAGTATTACTCACCAATCTAAAAATGAACTCCTGCTATTTGCAACAACATGGATAGAACTAGAGTATATATGCCAAATTAAATAAGTCAGTTGGAGAAAGACAAATCTCATATGATTTCACTCATATGAGCACTTAAGATACAAAACAGACGAACATACAGGAAGGGAAGCAAAAATCATATGAAAACAGAGATGAAAAGAAATCATAAGACACTCTTAAATATAGAGAACAAACTGAGGGTTGCTGGTGGGAGTGATGGGGGGGTGCCCTACATGGGGAAGGGGCATTAAGGAGGACACTTGCTAGAATAAGCACTGGGTGTTATACATAAGTGATGAATCACTAAATTCTATTGCTGAAATCATTATTACACTATATGTTAACTAAGATTTAAATTAAAATCAATAAAACCTCAATTTATTTCATTAAAGCACAGTATCAAAAAAATTTGTTAGTGAGCTACTAAAAAGAAAAGCGCACTTTACAATGACAATAAATTAGACAAATTTGAAAGGTGTATGAATCAGTAAAAGTCGATCAGAACTGAATTTTAAAACATTTTTAAAAATACGTAAGATGTGTATAAATTCCTTTCTATCTTTATTCCAGAAACAGAAGAATTTAAAGACAACTATTAAAGATAGTATAATTTTATCATCTATTTACTTTGTATACAGAAGAGATAGGACAAAGCAATAGATATCTGTGTGAAAACTTGAAGGGTATAACTATGTTTGTCTAACTGGTTTGAGAATAATAAAACTCTCAGATTGTTATATGACTTTCCTTAGTTTTACCAAGAATCCTAATAAAATCAGAATGTCTTTTATTTCCCAATGAATAAACAGGGAAGTCAGTATTTCATAGACTTCTCTACATTTGAAGAAAATGGTAAAAATAAAGGATCAAATATGATAACAAAGCATGTTTATGCACTTATATACCTTTTACATAACGTTTTCAAATATGGAAAAATGTAAAGAGCTTTTCCCTCCTCACTTGGTTCTGCTCCATCTCTTTCAATTAGGTAAAGTTTATTTTTGTGATTTGTAACAGATTAAACAAATGTTGATTTAGGGTTAGCTTTTAGCAAAATTCTTACAATATCTTCCTATAGCTGCAATTTTCCCCCTATATCTGCAATTCTAAGCACTAAACCATTAATACTGAAGCATAAATATATTTAACAAAGTATGTACTTTATGAAAGTGATAACTTCCTCAAATATAGTACTTACAGAGACAGTGAACCAGAGAAATGGATTTTAGTTTAATGCTATCCTGAAAAATTACTTGAACTCTCAGGCCTCAGTTTCCTTATCTGTAAAATTTGGAAGAGGTGGAATAGATGGCTCATTCTAAGTCTCTTCTACTTAAATTATTAGTTAAAAAATGATGAATTCCAGCTTTACTCCCTTACGCTTTCTAATTTGTTCCCTGAATCTACACTACCTATCCAAGTATAATCTGAACATTATGCTAAATGCAAAAAATTATTTAAACTTTTTGGGTGTTTATTCCCAAAGTATATATGAATATAAAGATATAGAAATTGCCCACCTATCATTTCCTCTTGCATATCTCTATTAAAATCTCAGACTTATTACTGC
Organism: Suricata suricatta; assembly: GCF_006229205.1. Classification (NCBI taxonomy): domain Eukaryota; kingdom Metazoa; phylum Chordata; class Mammalia; order Carnivora; family Herpestidae; genus Suricata; species Suricata suricatta. The sequence goes on from NC_043700.1 coordinate 116,315,064, forward strand.
CCCAAGAAAAACAAGCAGCAGTAAGAGCAAACATCAGAAAAATATAAGAAAACAATCTTTGTTCTTTCCTGTATCAGAGGACTGCCTAGTTGCTCCAGCCCCAAATCTAGAAATTACTCAATTTTCTCTTATTCTCACAATCCTGATCCATCCACCACTGCAAATACTTCTCAAATTCTTCTGCTGCCCGCCCATCATCCTCACCACCATAATCCTAAGCCAGGCTCCCAATATCTCTTGCCTGGACTACTACAACTACTAAAGTCTTATACTTGGGTCGCTGCTGGCCATCTTAACTTCCATTCTTCTCAACCCACTTTCCAGTCAGCTCCAAGAGTGGGGTTTTTAAAACCTGAATCAGATCCCCTCTGATAAATTCTTATTACTCTAGAATAATCCACAAGGTTCTCTATGATCTACGTCTTATTTCTTCCACGTTTTTAAACAATACTCCTGCAGTACACTGCAGCTCCTTTATCTTTATCTCTTTTCTGTTCTTTAAACACATTAAGTTCTTTCCTCCCTTGGAGCTTTGAAATTTCTGTACTTCTAAAGAAATATCCTTCCCCTTCTCGATAAATAGTTCATTCTCATTTCTCAGACCTCAGCTCATATAACATGCTCAGAGACAACTTTCTTCACCTTCAGATATTCCCCATTACATCATCTTGCTTATTCCGTTGATATCAATGACCACAATCTGTAAATATCTTTTTCTTGTACTATTTACTTATTTCCTTCTGTGTAAGCCTCACAAGGATAGGAACTTCTTGCTCTTATTTTCTCCTATGATGTGCATCACTAGAATAGTGCCCTGAAAACAGTGGGCTCAATCAATAATTGTTGATTAAAGTACTTGCTGCAAACATATACATGAAAGAATACAAAGTCAGAATTTCCAGGGATTTACTCATCATCACTACTGGAATATAAACACTCAAACCACATGACCCATGTAGGTACTGAGACTTTCTGGAGGCAGGAACATAAATACATCTATATATGTCTTCAATGACATAGAGGCATGTTTCTAAATCTAATCTTACTTAGTAGAAATAATTTTTTCCTATGTCATATAGAAGACTGATTAAAAGAATGATTCAACCCTGGTTAAATCTGTGTTAGCTTATTCAAATACGTCTTAAGCATTTAAATAAAAAATGTGAATTTCTGGAATTCAAAATCCAACTTATTTATGAACCAGATGCAGGAAAATGAATGAAAGACTAGATTTAAAAGTAAAAGCTATAAATATTATATCAGTGAAATTACAAAAAGGAGTCATGAAGAAAAAACCACATGATTGTTAATCACATATCAAAAAAGATGCATAAAGGTTACAATTGTGTGGCACAGTATTATACTCAGGTTTAAATTTGTCTTTCTGTAGCAAAATTTCAAAATATTTATATATTTACATTTATAATGCAGGATCAGGAGGAAAGCATTAGTTCCACAGATGTAGCTTAAAATTAGGTCACAACATGGCTTCTGATCAGAGGACATAGCTTTGGGGTGCCTGATGATACTTGTGCTAATTTCTGCAGTCAACAGATTTCTCATATTAGTCAACACTGCTTGATAATCCTTTTTTCAAAAAGCCTTTAAATAATAGAGCATCCAAAAATCACCATACATTTGCTCAAGAAATCACTGAAATTACTCCCTTTATTTGTATATTTCTATACTAATATTCATTTTATTAGCAAAAGACTGAGTATCTGTAGATTATGAGTAAATTATATAATAATTTATTAAACTTAGTTATTCCCTAAAATTACCTTAAATTATTTCTTAACAGCCTTTGGGCTATAATATAAATAATTTACTATTCTACTTTATAAGTCTAAACTGCTCAAGATCAAAATTAAATTTCATTAAAATTATTTTACATATGAGGCTTTTGTATGAAACTATTTCATACTTAAAAGAAATGCATGTGTGCGTGTACATACATACAGTTACAACTTAAACTTTAACTTGAACTGATAACAGCACAGTTTTTGAAAAAGTACAAATATTTATTCCATCCAGCAAGAAGGTGAATTATTCACCTTCAAACAGTATTTATTTTTTATATTCCTTCCCAGCCAAGGGACAACTGATTAAAAACAAAGAAAGCTCTCTGTACTTCAGGTTAGTTGCAAAAAAGAAAAATAGAAAAATTAGAACATAAGGAGAGGAGCAGAGGAAAAGATGTATTAACAGGGTTCTCATAAGCAGACTGAAAATTTTATGTTTAATATATCTAAATACTGACTTCATCTTAGGTGAAATTAAGGTAATAAAGGTTAAGCGGGGGAGACATAAGCAAAACCAAACATATCTTATTTTTTAAGCACTTTATAAGTTAGACTTTCCCCACTTGTTATTCAGGAAAGAAAAATTCCAGAGACCATTCAGGCTTTGACTCAGAGACTAGGAGGGAGCATGGTATTCAAGGGACCAAAAAAACCAAAAAAGTAATTTGGCAACTATGTATGACTTCCTATTGAACTCAAGAAAAATCATCTAGTATTTTTGTCATATTCAACACTTTCTCAAATGCTGTCTCCATATCTATAAAATTGGTAACAACTACTGGAAAATGATTATTCCATGTCTTTTTAACAAAATGGATACATCCTTATAATACAGTATTTGGAAACTAATGAAGTATTGGAAAAAAGAAACTATGTAATGGGTTCTTTGCCCCACAATTTTTATGGAAGTAAAAAATTTTAAGATCTTTGATTTTCAAATACCACTTTAATAAACAAGAGGCATCTGAATGTGATAACAAGTATAAAAATGGAAAGATCACAATACCTCAACGTGTAAACTATCTGAAAGCTTATTTAAGTAACTACTGTTTAAGCCCAGTACATGTGTTACTTTGTAAAAATGAACCAAACTGGTAATAAACAATCAGATCTTAATTCATATTATAATTTCATTCTCTCTGCTTTGGTCAGCTGTTTTTTTTTTTTTAATTTTTTTAACATTTATTTATTTTGAGAGACAGATCATGAGCAGAGGAGGGGCAGAGAGAGAGGGACACACGGAATCGGAAGCAGCTCCAGGCTCTGAGCTGCCAGCACAGAGCCCTACCCGGGGCTCGAACCCACGAACCGTGAGATCATGACCTGAGCTAAAGTCAGATGCTCAACCAACTGAGCCACCCACCCAGGCACCCCTGTGGTCAGCTTTTACCACATCATACCTGGCTTATTGTAATGGCTTCCTCCTCTTTTTGCCTCACTTTTCTTCCCATTCTGATCCAAGTATATGCTTCTATGAAGCTGAATTATTAATTTCAAGTTATTTTCAGTGGGGTTTTTTCCTTTCCACACATCAAAGTACTAAGTAACTCCTTAGCCTACATACATTTTAAAAGCCACACATTAATACATGGATAAAAAAAAATCAGTATCTCTAACTACAGTAAACCTCCACTATCATTTGGTTATTTAAAAATTTCTATCTTCATGACAGTTGATAACATACCCCATGACCCCAGTTCTGAACTTACCCCCCACACCACAAGTTTCCTACTATTGCCTTGCCGCTGACTTTTACTGACAGATGGACTTGACTTCTACTTTACTGGGAACATGGGAAGCCATTCCAGAAACACTACTCTGATTGGACTCTTTTATACTTAACATTCTTTTATACTTTCATCTATCTTCTGACAGTTTTCTGTAATACCAGATTTACTTGGGTTCATAATTTCGTTTCTTCTTTTTTCATCCACAATCTTTATCAGTTATTCCAAGAGATTTACTCTGTCCTTGTCCACAGGTCATAGCCTAACAAATATGTTCCTGTCTCCACTACTCTGTATCTCTCTCACAGTGCTGCCTTTCCCTCAAACTACTCATCTCCTTTTTTCTCATTAAACTTCCAGAAAGTTAATACTTCCCCTTCATTTCCTCATTTCTTACCATAGCCCTTGAAATTTGACTTCTCTCTCCATAGACTCAACTTAAGGATGAAAATATGTATGCCTCTTTCTCCAATCATCATATTTTTTTTCTTGGCAGTACTTTACATTGTACACTACCCTATGGAATGGAATACCACTCTGTGGAATCCATGGCAAAAAAATAAATTTATTTTCCTTGAATCTTTCCGTGCTTCTTCACAAGTTCCTTCATTTCTTCTACATCCTAAATATGGCTGGTTTCCTTTAAACATTTCTTTTATTCTCATGGGTCAACAATACCTCATAAGTGCATGAATCCTAGAGCTCCTTCACCTGAACATGACAACAGCACCTGAGGTTCAACACACCTCCAAACACATTCACCTAGATGGCAGCTCACTATTTCTGTCTCTTGGTGTTATCCTGATTCAAATTCTGACCCATGGACTCCTTCCTCTTATCTGATACCTTTTTCAATTCTACACACACACACACACACACACACACACACACACACGCACACACATACACACACACACTCCCTTTTCCTTCCTGTTCTTTCATTTGTTCCTCAAGCTGAAAAAGAAAAAACAACTTTCTAAGTGGTTATTCTTCATCTAGTCCACTTCCCAACAGTTTTTAAGTAAGAATGTGTATCAGAATTATCAAGGGAGTTTTGCAGAATACGTATATAATAAACTGGATTCTAGCCTCAGGGATGCTGATGATTTACTGGTTCTAGAGTATAGCTAAAAAAAAAAAAAAAAAGTATTTTGAAAATATTCCCTGGGGCACCTGGGCTCAGTTGGTTAAGAGTCCGGCTTCCGGCTTTGGCTCTGGTCATGATCTCACAGTTCGTGGGTTCGAGCCCCACATTGGGCTCTGTGCTGACAGCTAGCTCAGAGCCTGGAGCCTGCTTTGGATTCTGTGTCTCCCTCTCTCTCTCTGACCCTCCCCTGCTCATGCTGTCTCTTTCTCTGTCTCTCAAAAATAAATAAAAAACATTTTAAAAAATGTTCCCTGTTTTCAGATGCACACTTCTTAAGAATGACTATCTTATAATGTACATTTCTTTCAAATTAACTTTGTCTATAGTATCAATTCAAACATTTCATTCCTTTGCTGAAATACTTTTCAACAGCTCCCCATTGCAAAAGCCCTTCCCTAATCTGGGATCCAGACACACTGCTCCTTTATTTTATCTATTAAAATGCTTTTCTGTGCTTCTGAAAAAAATGCTTTAAACCTTCTCTCTACAGGTCGGATTCCTAAACAGATTAAATGCTTTCTTTTTCACAGATATCAGAAGAGCTCAAACACAAATAAGCTAACCCTCCTAAACCTCTATTATGTAACCTCTTTTAGCATTTGTTACATAGTATCCATACACGCTTCATTACAATGAATACACTACAACTTCTTTAAACAGAGGAGACACACTTGGATGGAAACAGAAGTGATTATCAGCAAAATCATTTTCCCCTCACATTATTTGTGTTGGTTTTCTAGAATGAGGGTAAATTATAAACTACTTAAAGGCTGATCCCAGCTTACAAGAAATCTTACCTGAAGTAAAGGCTTCTGGCCAAACACAGAAATTCTCCTGAGACTAGGAGTGTTAATATCTAACTTACCATGTTGGCTGCATAAAAGGCAGAAGCTAGTAAGTTATTACTTGTTCATTACCTGTTCTAATCAAAATCCTGAGAGTATAAAGTCCCTCTCCCTAAGAAAGGGGAACCCTCTTACATTGTTGGTGGGAATGCAAACTGGTGCAGCCACTCTGGAAAACAGTGTGTGGAGGTTCCTCAAAAAATTAAAGAATGAATTACCCTATGACCCAGCAATAGCACTACTAGAATTTATCCAAAGGATACAGGAATGCTGATTCACAGGGGCACATGTACCCCAATGTTTATAGCAGTGCTAGCAACAATAGCTAAATTATGGAAAGAGCCCAAATGTCCATCAACTGATGAATGGATAAAGAAGATGTGGTGTATTATATATATATATATAAATATAAATATGTGGTGTATTTATATAAATATAAATATAAATATAAAACTCAGCAACGAGAAAGAATGAAATCTTGCCATTTGCAATGATGTGGATGGAACTGAAGGGTATTATGCTAAGTGAAATAAGTCAGTCAGAGAAAGACATACGTTTTCACTCATAAGCAGAAGTTGAGAAACTTCACAGAAGACCATGGGGAAAGGGAAGGAAAAAAAATATACAGTTACAGGGAGGAAGGCACACCATAAGAGACTTTTAAACAGAGAACTGAGAGTGGAAGGGAGTTGAGGGGTCCTAGGGGAGAACAGGTGATGGGCATTGAGGAGGGCACTTGTTAGGGATGTTTTATGTAAGTGATGAATCACGAGAATCAACTCCTGAAGCCAAGAGCACACTATATATACTGTCTGCTAGCTAACTTGAAAATAAATTTAAAAATTCATTTTCCCTAAATCTTATTTTGGGACTGTCAATTTTTTGTTGATTTTTTTCCCCTGAAAATCAAATTCGAAAATCTAAAAAAACAAAACAAAAAAACAAAACAGGCAACTTGAGCAGGTACAATCCTCCATATTAAATGCACAAACCCAGAAAAAACAAAACAAACAAAAAACCCCAACAATTACTGCTGTGGTTACACTTTAAAATTTTATGTGTGTGTATACATACATACGTGTGTATTTATATATATTATTTCTCCCACACTTCAAGTAGGGTCGAAAGAAAGGTCATTTCACATAGAAGAGAGAACATGTATGCCTCTCAGATATGTGGAGTTTTTTAAACTTTTAACTTTGAATTAATTAGAGGCTCAAGGAAACTGAAAAAAAGGGTACAGAAAGGTCCCATGTACTGTCCAGCCAGCTCACTCCAAGGGTCACATTTACACAAATCTAATACAATACCCCAACCAGGAAACGGACACTGACACACCCACAGACCTTATTCAGATTTCATCAGGTTTCACAGGCACCTGTGTATGTGGGTGGGCTTGTATAGTTCCAAGCAATTTTATCACACATATAGATTCATACAGCCACCTCAACATGCAGTATTTTTAAATATTCATTTTCATGCAAATCAGATTTTTATCAAATTGATAACAGGCTTAAAAATAAAAGATAAGCATATTTTTTGGTCTCAGAAAACAGAACTTGGATACATTATACAACATTGAAATTGAGCAGGTACAATGAATACAAACAAAGCAGAACCATATTTTGGCTGAAAATAAACTAGAAAACATAGTCAAGTCAAACTTAAAATTTTTAAATTGTGTGCTTTCAGTTTACTAAAAAACAACATATCTGGCCTATGTTGTCCAATTAAAACTTAAAGTATTCAGTATTATTTCCTGGATTCTCTTGAAGATTTGGTATTAGAAACATGTGGAAAATATCTGGGCAATTTTTATACAGCCATTATTGAAGATGCGGTCTCCAATGCCAGCCAATCTCCTCTGCATATTTTAAGAGAGATGTGTACAGAATCATCTAGGGAGCTGATATCCTGATGAGAAATCTCTTCTAGCATTTATCTCAACAATTTTTGTTTGATTAAAGAACTAGACTATTTCTCCTTAGCATAAAATAAAAATAACTTAGCAGAGTTAGCATAATAATTTTTTTTTTCACCCTGACTGCCAAGAAGCTCAAATAAGTAGCACCTATTAGGGTAAGTATATTATCCCTGATTCTTAAATTATTTATCTTTGCCTCTCTTTATATGGCTTCTGGCCCTTATATCTTTATTTTAAATATCTTGTGTATGTATGTATTACACTTTGTCACAGCACACGTTTAGAAATAATAATGTATGGACTAATGTTTGTGTCCCTCCAAAATTCATATGTTAATACCCTAACACCTGAAGTGATAGTAGTAGGAAAGAATTAGTTATAAAGGTAGAACCCTCATTATGCGATTTGTGCCTTTATGAGAGACAGGAGAGCTTGAGTCCTCTCTTTCTTCTCTCTCTGCCATGTGAGCATACAGTGAGAAGAAAGCGGTGGGCAAACCAGGAAGAGTGCCCTCACCAGAGGATACTAAATCTACTAGCTTCTTGATCTTGGTTGGATTCCTCAGCTTCCAGAACCATGAGACACAAATATTTGTTGTTTAAGCCACCCAATCTATGGTATTTTGTTAGTGGCCCAAACTACAACAAAGGATCATACATATATGCTAGATATTTCCTTTGTACAGCAGTTCACAATTTATAACACACATCTATATGTAAATCTAATTTAATTCACAAAAGTCTACTTTACCAATAAGGAAATTAAAATTCAGAAAGACTAAATGACAACTTAGTAAATGGCAGAACTGGAAATCCTATTATCTGCAATATCTGCCTTCCAGGGGGCACAGTAAAATCTCATTTATTTACGATTACTTTTATTTCAAAATGAGCTATATTTTATGTAAGTTCTAAATTTCTAAAAATGGCTCCAATTTACTACTCTTACCATCTACTTATTTTTATTCTGACCAAACCCCACATATTTAGTGTGTATTTTAACTGTCAACAAGTTGTGTTTCTTTGTGCATTTTATTTTCTCTATCATATTAGATAGAGATGTCTTTAATAGCATGAAATTTTTTGAGTTTATCATTATTGTCACAAAACATTATTTTTTCCAATATATTCAGCATATCTTTGTAATAAAGTATTTTCATGTGATAAGTCATAGTTACTGTCTCTAAAAATTGCAGTTGAATAATTTTTTATTCTTATATACACACTACACTTTGACAATAAGCCCATTCTTATGTAACAGATTAGCTGATAAAATTCTAAAATTATTACTTATTGAAGGATAATTCTTTTTTACTCTAAAACTGACTACTGAAAAAAAGGTAGGGTAAATATATGAACCTGTAAAACTCTCTAATACATGATTAAATATTTAACCTAACTTATAACATTGAAATAAACATTTATTTTAAATGCCAGACATAAATAGTTCCCTGTTGAATATAACTGCTGCAAATACACTCTGGTCACTCAGGCAATTGCAAAGCATGTCCGTATTATAACACATACGCATCTAACCAACTTACATTACAAAATACTATAGAATTATTGCTAATTATATTTTAGCATTTGCAACCAGAATGATGAACTCTTCTGTAGCACAGTTATAATCACTAATATATAAATAGATCCATGAATGTATTCGGTATCCTTTCTATTTATACTTGAAGTCAATGAAATAAACAACATTTATTTCACTTCATAAATACTAGCTTTGGCAAGCCTGATCATCTCATTTTGAATATTTAATATTTCAGTGAGTGCAAATCAAATTTTCTTCATATCATGTAAGATGGCATATTACATAAGCTTCTTAAGTGTGTACCTGTCCAATAATAGTATCAATTATATAAGCATTATTTTTCTGCAAAGATGCACATTTAATTTTAATATGTATTAATTTGAATTGTATATAATGCTTTCTCTCGTATATAAAAAGGCACAAATATTTGTCTAATCATTTTCTTCTAGCTTCTACTAAATAACCTTGAACAACTGTATCTAATATCAATTATTTCCTGACCTCAAGCAGTAACATCTGCAAACAGAGAAAACTCAGTCTCCAATCACCAATTTAACCTTACAAATTATAAATACAGTGTGGAAATTTAAAAAGAAGCTCTTTAATACCATAAGGCCATTTAACTATATCAGCAATTTAAAATGTGCACAGCTATATAAACAAAACTAGTCACTGGAAGAAGGGAATACTACAGAGATGGCCAAATAAGGAGAAAAAAAGAACTCATTCTCCTTTGAGAGAAATGTATAATGAAACAGGACAAAGGCATGCAATTCTGAAATTTAATGCTACTTCTCTTTATTTAAAAATCACATTACCCAACATATCCCATCAAAACTTTGCTGATTCCTTTCTAAATTGAAATACAAATTTTCCTTGATCTTTGATTTAAAGAATGTCCAACATCTCATAAAAAGTGTTATTTGGCAAAGTTCAAGGCAAAAGAGCTTTAAAATGTTGCTTATATCAGAAGTCTGGATACTTCAAAAGAGAAATCCATAACTGAAGTATCTTTGGAAGCTCTTTGGAAGATCCAAAAAAAGACCAGGCATCTTAAATGAAAAAATGTTCTTATCCAGCGATTCTTTCATCTCTATATGCAAGAGAGAGACTGGGATTCAAAAAGTTCATCAGCAACAAAGCCACACTCCGTCCTATTTAGCAGTTATATCAGCCTTCTACCTGACGTTATGTAAGAGTTTCCTTCCATTCAGAAGAATTCCTAAAATGTCAATGCCAGCAAAACTGAAATCTGACCTACTTTTTTCAAAAGATTTCCATGGATTTTATGGCAAGTGTAATTCCTTTTACAGTTAGGGGCTCTCCTTTCAAATAAACTGTGTTAACTAAAAGAGGCTAGCAACTACTTTACCTTTTAAGAGTTAAAATAAAAATCCAGAAAATATACACAAATTTTCTCAAATTTTTATCTCTTATAGTGAATTCCTTCTGGGGCTTTTTGCATATATTGGCTTTAATATCTCTTGTAAGCCTAGTATCATTCTAAATGAGCCCACATTAAAAAATTATCCACTTAGCGCCTGGGTGGCCCAGTCACAATCTCATGCTGGGCTCTGTCCTGACAGCTCAGAGCCTGGAGCCTGCTTTGGATTCTGTGTCTCTTTCTCTCTCTAATCCTCTCCCATTGTGTTCCTTTTGTTTCTCAAAAATAAACATTTAAAAAAATTTTTTAAATAAAAAAATAAGCCACTTGGAGTGCATTTATAGAATGTAAATAAACTGCTTAGTCTGACACGTAAGTTTGCTAAAACACCAATGTGAATTTTATAATGTGTTATTTACAAGAAAAAGATTCCTTGTATTTAAAAGGCTGTCATGTATAGTTTTCTATTTTCCTTTTAAGAATGAAGCATTACATTCCTGAGAGGGAAGAAGGCTAATTAATTAAAAATGTTATTCAATATTTAAAAAAAAAAAAATCTAATTCCTGGGTTCTTTCAAACTCCCAATTGTCATAAAATATAATGAGAAATGCATTTCAAATACATTCACAAATCAACCACATTGCATCATATTTACAGATATAAAGTATCATTTTTGTAATTCAAATAAAAGTGCCGTACTTTTCTTACAATTATTCTGACAAAATCACTGAGAAGTTCACAGAGATTTAATTTCAAATCAAAGGATAAGAAAGCATACAGGCTTATGGAAATTATATGCATAAGATAGCATGGCACAACGAATACATTTCATCAGATAATTTACAGTAATAAATCATTCCTTATATCTATACAACTTTAAAACTACTAACTTCATTTTCCTTAAACAAGGATTACAAGTATTAAAAATAGCCTATATTTGCCATGCTTAATTTTCCATTTAAGTATAATTTACATTGAATTAAATGAAAATGAAGTGGTTATAAATATTTATAAGTAAATGAAACAAAAAGAATTAACCTTATAGCCTAAAGCACAACCATAGACTTTATACTGTATGCCTCATAAGAACAGAGCAAATGGACTTTAGTTTCATCAGAATAATAATCTTATTAACTACACATATACTACCCTAACTTCATGGTTCTTTAGAATACCCAGGAAATAAAATTACTCTGTGCCCATAAAAATCACAGCAATATGAGACAAGAGATCACTGTAAGTGCTTCTTCTATTGTGCCAAAACTAAGGGAAACTCCAGGACAAAAGTACACAAAATAGAGAATTCCTACGTTTAAATAATGTATAATTTAAGAATAACTAAACAGAACAAGGATTAAAGAATACTTTTGGTTACTTAAATTCTAGTATATACACAGAAAGATAAGAATAAAGATAGTAGTGATTGACTATTACTCTGCAGAGATCTTTTTAACTTATATTGTTAACATTAATGATATAAAATATATCTTAAATGGTTCACTCAATATTGAAAGCTAATACTATAATCTATGATGTTTAATAAAAATCCTAAATATAAAAAGGCAAAGTCACAAGTATAAAGCACTAAAATTTTATAGATAAAGCTAATATCCTCTGATAAAAGGCACTGGAATGAAGGAACAGATAGATAAATTTATAATCAGTATTGGGGACTGGAAACTGTAAGCTAAAATTCATATTAAGACATCCCCATCCTTATACATAATATATTATGTTTCAGAAAAGGTAAGGAAAGGAGAATAAATTAGGCTAGCCTTACCACCAATGCTACAAAAAAATTATAACTGAAAGTTGCAGTTTCAGTCGTTTTTTCTACTTCTTTCTTTCATCATAAACAAATATGCTTATGACCTCATTTTCTATCTGGCTTACATGCCCAAATCACTTTTTGAAGCACTGCCTATTATGAAAAGGCTATGTCTTTTGTGCATGAAATCACTGGGGAAAATAAGCAGTAAAAGTTATCCTAGTTATATAAATAGAACTAAATTCCTAGGAGACTTTAAAGGTAAATGTTAAAATACGTGTGTCTGGCTCAGAAAATATAAATCTAAGGAAAATCCAGGATCAAGCAAACTTAACTGAATATACTCAAGATTCTTCTGTACTTTGTTTACATTTATGTGGAGAGGAGAAGTAGAAAATATAAAATTGTTGCAATATATCCAAACCCAAGTTCTTGCTTTCTCTTTACCTGGTACAGTAGCATATTACAGAAAGTGGTGAGGATGACAATGACATTATGACAAATAGGAATGGAGTCAATGCAGATGCAGTAGGCCAATCTAGCTTTTGAGAAGAGAATGGTTTTCATTAATGGTTTTATTGAATTACAAGTAATTGAAAAATTTATTTGGACAGACTTAAATACTTTTAAAAAACTGTCCATAAGCATTCTCATTCAGAGATATAACTGTAATAAAATCTAACTGAGAAAATAATCTACATTTTTTTCTAAATCTAAAAAGCCCCAATTTCTTAGAAATTGACTTCCTTTCCTCTAAAAGCATTACTTGTGACAGAAGAGGAAAAGAATTCACTTCCTTAACTTCTTAGTTAAGAATCCTACGGCTCAAATTTCCACTGGCTCTGCTAAGTAAGCAGAGCTAAATCATCTGGCTCATGTTAGTGTCTTAGCCTAAAAAAGACAGTGCTAAACACTAAGAGTAGAATTAGTCTGAAAACCATGATTCTTAAATGAAAGTTGTTAAGTGTATCATTGATATTTCAACACTTACGGCTATCGTAACATATGTTTCCTAGAGCCCTGCCCGTTTGAAGTAGCACTTCCTGGTCTTTGCTATTTAGCAGCTGCACCAGTGGTGAAATCAGTCCAGCATCCACACATGGAATACGCATAAATTCTGAAAATAAGAGACATATGTAATTAAAAAACTAAAAATTCACAATTTACATAAATCTCATCCCTTAATAAATACCTACTCTTAAAATGTTTAAGATGGCTTACTACTTGAAGAGTACATTCTGTTCAAAAGTACCATTATAACCCTACTAAATACTTCGCGGAACAAGTTACAAAGTGGGTGGGCCCTTATTTTTATTGACAGTCTCTGCCATTAGCCAAAAAGACTTTTAATTAACTTCCATTATACCTAATTGATCACTATCTTCTTATAATCACAAATGTGCTTGGGAAGCAATATGTGATGATACAAACATTGGCAATGTTCTTTCCATGAACCTGGAGATTAATGTACTACAGTTATAAACTAAGCTATCAAATTGTGTCAGTTTTCACCGTACGGTCTCTAAAAAGACAAAATATGATTTTTAAAGGTTCAAGTGTATCATTAAAAATAATAGGTCCTTTTCAATTGCTAAGACCTAGTGGAATCATCTATTCCTTATCTTCATTCCTACTCTTTATTTTTATGGATCATTAATATCTGCTAAACCCAAATGCGAAGTTTTCTTATACTTCCAACTCATTTATTAGTTCTATGGTAAACCATTCTCAAATTTATTATCTCCCAATGATACTACCACAGTCATGATGATTAGACATAAGCTTTTTTACAGTGTCTCATGACAGCCTACTATAAAATTGAAGAATGATGATATCTAATTAATAAAAAGTTCTTCAAATAATCAATATCTAGAACCATCATTCTGACATCATGATTTACTGTAAGGATGTACTACTCAATGAAGTTAGTCAACATACATCTAATTCCTCAACATATAATGCATCTTACTAAATAAAAAAAAATCACTATCTTTTCAGCATTACTTTCAAGGGGGTCCACTCCTTAGCTTGCTCCACTCCTTAGCTTGCTCCACAAATACCACCATAAACAATCTTTCTCTTTTTCTCTTTCCCTTCTTTTTCAAATTCCTAGAGCACACCACATAAGGTGTTGTGTGAGCTGTTAACCTCTGTCACAACTTCTTTTCCCACTAACATAGCTATAAGTCACAGAGTTATTCCTTTCTACTTAAACAAAGGATTGCATTCCTATTACATATCTTACTTACCACTGTATTTTTGAAACCTCTCTGTAATTTAAATTTCCAAGATTAGGAATTTACCCAAGAGATACAGGAGTGCTGATGCATAGGGGCACATGTACCCCAACGTTCACAGCAGCACTTTCAACAATAGCCAAATCATAAAAAGAGCCTAAATGTCCATTAACTGATGAATGGATAAAGAAGATGTAGTTTATATATACAATGGAATACAACTTGGCAATGAGAAAGAATGAAATCTGGACATTTGCAGCAATGTGGACGGAACTGGAGGGTATTATGCTAAATGAAATAAGTCAGTCAGAGAAAGACAGATACCATGTTTTCACTCATATATGAATCTTGAGAAACTTAACAGAAGACCATGGGGAAGGGAAAGGGGAACAAAAGTTACAGAGAGGGAGGGAGGTAAACTATAAGAGACTCTTAAATGATGAGAACAAACTAAGGGTTGGTGGGGGGTGGGGGGAGAGGGGAAAGTAAGTGATGGACATCAAGGAGGGCATTTGTTGGGATGAGCACTGGATGTTGTATGGAAACCAACTGGACAATAAATTATATTAAAAAATAAAACAAAGTAAAAAATAAAATGAGAAAAACAGAGTACTTCTTATTTCTAAAGCTAACTTTTAAATTTACTACTGTTTTTTTTTTTAACTCCCTATTGGGAGTTTTTACTGTTGGGAAAACAAACTATGCTAAATATGCTTCCAAGAATTCAGTGACCATCTTCTATGGGAGCTGATACATCAATCTACTTGTCTACCTCTGAAGTTAATGGTCACTTTAGGATCTTTATATATTTCAAATCTTAAAATCACATGTCGCCAATTCAAATTAACCAAATTAAAGACAGATCTTCATTATCTTTTCCACTTTTCCCTATAACTAGTTTCCAACAGTGAGATCATTTTAATAACTACTAAAATAAGAAATTTAGGAACAGTTTGATTTGCACTCTTAGGTCATAAATGCAATCTGTTGTTAGATTTTATTGTTTTGGTTTTTTTGTTCATTTGTCGTTGCTATTCTTCAGGCAATGGCAACATTGATAAGTTACTATTTTTCTTTCCTTTGATACTCTAATTGTCTATATAATACCAACATATCATTCAAAATTGTGATGGTACAATCAATAGCTTCAGTTATTCTTGAAATGATGGAGAAAGTAATTACAGGAATACTGCAGATTCAAATAAAACTTCTGAACTTTTTTTTATACAAAAGTATATGAAGAACACCTTAAAAACACTCACCATATTATAAATCAATTTGCCTTAATTTTTTTAAAAAGTACATTAGGGGCGCCTGGGTGGCTCAGTTGGTTAAATGTCCGGCTTTGGCTCAGGTCATGATCTCACGGTTTGTGGGTTCAAGCCCCACATCAGGCTCTGTGCTGACAGCTAGCTCAGAGCCTAGAGCCTGCTTCAGATTCTGTGTCTCCCTCTCTCTCCGACCCTCCCCTGCTTACGCTGTCTCTCTCTGTCTCTCAAAAATAAATAAAAGACATTAAAAAATTAAAAAAAAATAAAAAAGTACATTAAAAATAAAATAACTAGTAATATTCCTTAGCTTTCAATGTGAAGGCAACACTGCCAGTCCCTGAAAAAAGTATTTTCCCTTCTAAAACCTGCTTTTCGGCCAAATTGTTTTTTAACTGAGGAGTGCATCCCTCCTTAGCTAGTTTTAAAGACATGAAGTTACATACTTTAGATGGATATATGTAAAAATCTACCAAGACTTAATAGGGAATATGCTTAAGATATGGCTATGACAGTCATCCTTGTTCAAAGCGGTTCACACTATGCACATCCCTAGTTCACACTGCAGGCACCTATTACTTGATCATAGCTGGATGGACTCTGACTCAAGTCCAGACTACATACAAGCTAGTCTATCAGATATTCTCCTTCAAAAAATCTACTAAATGGGTCACCTGGGTGGCTCAGGCGGTAGAACACCCAACTCTAGATTTCAGGGTTGTGAGTTCAAGATGCTTATTGGGCATGGAGAAAAAACTTAAGGAAAAAAAATCTACTAAACAGGATAATAGTGATATAGTAAAAAAAAAGAAAAATCAGATATTCTCTTGACAATTTTAACTCCAGATAGAGAACTGAAAAGTTCCCGGGGAGTGAAGGAAGGAGCGGAGCTGAGAAGTGGAAAGCTGAAAGGAAGATAGATTCAGAATGACAGTGTACGGAAAAACCATACACTGGAAGCCATTATGCAATAGGAGGCAGAAACCATTAAGTATTTGCACACATATATGGATGTCTATGAAAGATAAAATCCATTTTGTTCTTTGTATAATGTGTGGACTTCAATGCAGAAAATCAACATATAACTTTAAGGAATAGGCATTGTTCTATCTCAATATCAACCCAAATTTATTGACAAAAGTTGATTTCTTCTTAAGAGTATGTTTTTCCTCTGATTGTAGCAAAACACTCAAATGCTTGATAAAATATCTCTATTTCTTTCTAAATCCAGTTTTCCTTCCTTTTATGCTTTTTCTTTCCCACACCTACTTGAATTACATATACAGTTAGCATTATCATGAAGTACAGTGCTGTGATAAAATCATAAAATAAACATTTCTTTTTATAAAACCTTCTTTTTATATATCTACTTATCAAATATTACATATTTGATAAATATACACATATACACATATATGTACATATGTGTATATATGTTATATATATGTGTGTGTGTATATATATATATATACTTTTACCACTTTCAGCTGCCAGAAGGAACCAAATCTATTTTATTAAAATTAAACCCTATAAGCCAAATAAAAACAGACTGCTACAGTCTGCCTTAATGTTTGTTTCACTAAATAGTAAGTATATTCAGAGTTTGAATTTGCTCTAATAACCTTACTATAATTATTAACTCTTAGTTTTTTATGGTTTTCTTTAGAAGAGCAAGGAAAACTATGAGGCATAAATATATAAAAAGCCATAACTTTTATATGTAGGTTGTTAAAGTCACATTTTTCATTTATACTTTGTATTGCCTTTTGTTAAAAAAAAAAAAAAGGTAATTGTTTCTAACTCTTACAAAATGACAGAGGTTAAACTTCTAACACTGCAGTATCAAGGAATAAAGCTGCCTGACAACCTGGTGTGTTTTTTTGGTGGGGGGTATTAATTTTATTCAACAACTTTTCTAAAGCATACATATATTTAAATTAAAATAAACATATATTTGTTATAAAGTAGAGGGCAAAATTAAAACAAATTTACAGGACAGAACAGGAGACTTCCATGTTTCTGGTGGTGCCCTCTCTAGTCCATCTTAGGTGTACACTTTTATTCTTTCATTGTTGGAAGCACTTAAGTGGAAAAGTTTGATAAAGACTTTTATACAGATGAGGGGGGAAGCATATGTTGATCCAAACTACTGGCTCCATATTAGTTTAGATTCTGATTTAGTTCTCAAGCTTTAGAGGCATGAGAATCACTGGGGGACTTGTTAAACCAGATGGGGAAGTTCCTGATTCAATAGGTCTGAGTGAGAGGGTCAAAGAATCTGCATCCTAATAAGCTCCTGGTGATTCTGATGCTGATGGTCCAAGGCAGGGAAGAAGGGTTTTGGAGGAAGTCAAGTGGCTGACCTTTTGTTTGCTTTCTACACATTTTATCTTCAGTTATCAGCTTAATCCTTTAGGGCATACACTGTTATTCCAGCATTCAAATCACTAGTACATTTTCCACTGCTATCATAAAAATCTCATTTACTTAAGAGAAGTAAAGAATAAAACAAGGTGAGCATAAATTCCAAAGACTGTCACATACTTTTTAAAAATTTTCTAAAGAGAGAGGATGAACATACATACATGTGGGGGGAGGGGCAGAGGGAGAGAGAAAATCTTAAAAACGCTCCAGGCTCAGCACAGAGCCCAATGTGAGGCTCAATTCAATGACCCTGGGATCATGACCTAAGCTGAAATCAAGATGCTCAACCAACCAAGGCACCAAGGTGCCCTACATAAGTATCTGAATCTCCACTTTACTACCTACTAGCTGTGTAAAGATAGGCAAGATATTTAGCCTGTTTTCTGAAGTGCATAAAATAATCCTATCTCATATGGGGTTGTTATTAAAATTTGAAATAACATAACTCCGAGTACAACATAGGTATATTAATGGCACCTACTCTTACAAAATTATATCTTGACAATACAATTCTGGAAAGGAGGAAACATTCATAGACACCTTCTATCTTGCTTATTCTTTCTTTGTCTCAAATCAGTCTTAAATGTACTGTATAGGGCAATATTTTACTTAGAGGCATCAAAATCCTTTACTGTGATTTCTGATCATGGCTATGATCCCACATTAAACTTGCCCATGAAACTTCTTGCTAATCCTCTTGAATTTCAACATTAGTATGCTAATTTTTGGATTTTGTATGCACAAATTTAAACATAACTATATTCGAAGATTAATCTAAATTTATGAAGTATATGCTAATATTTTTCCTCTGTAGTTAGATAAAATGCACAGCAGAGTGGAGATTAACAAATCACCTTCCAATCTCTTTTTAACTCTGGTTCATATAATCTCTTTCTCATCATCAAGTTTCTAAGAAGAAGAAATACATGCCCAATTAATGTACTCTGTGGGGTCATGTTGCATTTCTGAAGATATTATCTGTTTTTAAAAGAAGATTCTAATTTACTTTCTCAGCCAGTCACTTACAAAAACAATGTGGTGATTAAGCAAAAAATAACTATATAAATGTATCCCACTTATTTTAACCAGTAGAGGTTAGTGATATGACCTTAACAAGCCTCTGATTAAAAGTATAAATGCTAAAAATTCTATTATGAAAATTCTATGATGTCTTTAGAACATAGCTGTCATCTTCTAAAATATTACTAGAAGCAACCTATAGCGGCAGTTATCATGAAACTGTGACAAAATATTATCATGACTGATAAGATCACAGAGGAATGGCAATCCACTTCACAAAAATTTACTATCCAAAATTTCTGAATATATGCTATAATTAGTATGTAGACTCATTCTTAAGAGAAAAGGCTTCAGTTGGATGGAGATAGAGTGTATTATGCTAGGCAAAATAAGTTAGAAAAAGATAAGTACCATACAATTTCACACATATGTGAAATTTAAGAAACAAACAGATGAATATATGAAGGGGGAAAAACATGAGAGAGGGAAACAAACCATAAAAGACCCTTAAAGATAGAAAACAAACTGAGGGTTGATAGAGAGAGGTGGGTGTGGGATGGGCTAGATGTGTGATGGGTATTAAGGAGGGCACTTGTTAGGATGAGCACTGGCTGTTCTAAGTGATGACTCACTGATTCTACTCTGGAAGCCAATATGCACTGTACATTAAGTAACTAGAATTTAAATAAAGATTTGAAAAGAAAAAAAAGAAAAGACTTTAAGAAAATAACTGATTTTATAATTCTCATGAAGTTAAAAATAAACCTGTGATCTTAAAAATCAGGCTGTATTGGAGGTGGCTAGGTGGCTCAGTCGATCAAGCATCTGACTTCAGCTCAAGTCAACGATCTCACAGCTCGTGAGTTCAAGCCCCATGTCAGGTTCTGTGCTGACAGCTCAGAGCCTGGACCCTGCTTCAGATTCTGTGTCTCTGTCTCTCTGTGTCTCTTCACCTCTCGTATTCTGTCTCTTTCTAAAAAATAAACATTAAAAAAAATTTTTTTAAGTTAAAATAAGTCAAGCTGTATTGCATCTAAGAAGATTCATGTAGTGGTTGGTCTAGGTTAACAAAACAACATCTGGAAGGGTTCTATTCTCAAATTTCTTCTTCTGGAATTTTTTGTTGCCTCAAGGCAATCTATTCAGAGCAGTTAAAATATGTTTGAAGTACACGAAGTACTTTCAAACCAATAGGAATCTGAACATTTATGACCAGCTAATATACAAAGCACAGCATACTGATTATATACTTACAGTAGCTTAGACATGACGTACAAACAATAGGTGGCCACTTTGCAGCTAACAACCAAAAATTGACTTACCAATATAGAACCTCACTGGAATTTGAAAGACATTTTAAGAACTTCTAAACAAATGAAAAAATTTCATGGCAATTTCGTTTTGGTAACACACATGAACAAGTTGTCACTGGGCCAAAAGCAACACACCTACTAGTACTTTACGATGCCACTGGCCATACTGATTATGCAAATGAACCCAGAATTTTTATAACTCTTTAAAAGTATGTATATGCAAATTACTAAAATAAAAGGCCTAAAAATAATATCAAACTTTGAAAAGCGAGGCACACTAAAGACATTATATTAAGCAAAGCTGTATGCTTAAAAACAGCTTTAAGAAGTCAGTGTTTTAGGGCACCTGGGTGGCTCAGTCAGTTAAGTGTCTGACTTTGGCTCAGGTTATGACCTCATGGTTCGTGGGTTTGAGCCCCAGGTCAGGCTCTGTGCTTCAGCTTCTGTGTCTCCCTCTCTTGCTGCCCCTCCCTTGCTCACTAGCTCTCTCTCAGAAGTAAATAAACATTTAAAAAATTTTGAAGATTAAGTGTTTTTCTCAAACTGAATTAAAATTATGTGTAAATATTTCTGCTAAAATACAGTTCTTCCAAAGAATCTCTCACTAGATATAAACCACATTTAATAGGATGGTTTAGCTATTACATAATTTAAGTCTTGCAGTCATTGTTGTTTTTTTCATAATATTCTTACATGAAAACTTAAGAAATAAATGTGTCCTGGGGCATCTGAGTGGCTCAATTGATTGAGTGACCAGCTTCGGCTCAAGTCATGATCTCATGGTTCATGAGTTCCAGCCCCGCATTGGGCTCACTGCTGTCAGCACAGAGCCCACTTCAGATCCTCTGTTCTCCTTTCTCTCTGTCCCTCCCCCACTTACATTATAAAAAATAAACATTAAACAAAGGAAGGAAGGAAGGAAGGAAGAAATGTGTCCTACATAGATGAGTGCAGAAAACAGTATTCTAGCTGCACTGTTGCAGTTAAGAGCCAAGGGCCAATGTTAGCAGGATAGGCTAGACTATTTAATAAAAAAAAGAAAAAGGAAGTTTATCTGGGTATAATACACACCAAAATATATTACATTGAAAAAGGTAAGCTCTCCTATGACAATTAAGATGAATGACTCAATGGCAAGCTCAAGAATCCCATTACCAAAGTAATAAATGACACAGGTGCAGCAGGAAGTAACAGCATTCCCCTTAATTCTACCCTGAAGGAATGAAATAGTAAATGGGAAACAAATGAACAGAATGACAATAACTATAGTTATTTTAAATGATTATATGGGGGGGTAAGTCAAAGAAAAGAGAAATAGAAAGAAATGGACAATGTCTAATCTACAAAATTAAAACACAAATTAATAAAACATACTGACAAGTGAGGTGTAAAACTGAAGATGTTCCCAGCAGAAAAGTTCTTGAGGAAAACCTCACCATTTTTGGCTACTTCTGCTATGATGTTAGCTACTTTGGCTGTGCAGAAAGACTGTGGAATCAACAGACTTGCAAACAGCTGAAGTATTCCACTTCCTTGGATTTTTTCACTTGTTTCCATATCTGAAAGAGACACAAAGAACTTTAATGAAAATCTTCAGCACTAATACTGACAAAGTTACCTACAATAAAGTATTCAAGAATTTTCACCATCCATAATAAAAATTACTTCAGTATATGTTCAAGTATATATATATTAAAAAAATAAATATATTTATAATTTTCAATTAAAACAGTTGCTTTTATCTTTTTTGTTTGCACAAACACATTGTAATACAATGTTTTGTCTACCTAAAATCAGATTATAAAGGAATCCTTTCTGAATATACCATTGGCATACCAAATTTGCTTTGTAATATTAGTTCCAATCTGGTCCATTTTGACTAGAAAGGTTTTTTTCTACTTCCATTCTGAATTGTTAACAACATATCAGTATATACATAATTTTTATGGTTTCTTACAATGCTATAGAAATTTTTTTACTGACAATTAAATGAGCAAATAATTTACTTTATGTCATTTTATATGGAATCATATAGAGGAGACCATATAGGTCCAATGACTACTAAGTTTTTCATATAACTCATTCAAATAACCACTAATGAAGAAGAGAAATAGTAAACAGCAATAAGGCCATGGTATTCAGAAGTCTATATGTTGATACAGAAATGCAAGAGTCCCCTACTTCTTTCCTTCTCTTCTTTGTTAAAATAGAAACGGCCACATCACTTCATTTTTTTTAACCTATATTTGAAAGCATGATCTATTAAAAGACAGTAAGAACACCTGGAATGATGGAACTAAAGAAAAACTCAAGGAAACAAAACTTAAAATTACGATTTGATTCTGAATGATGAAGAGGAATGGCAGGTATTTAGAGAGGTATAAAGCTCTTTAAAACATTCCATTTAAATTTAGTTCTCTGTATCCTTTATATCCTTAAAAAAAGGTAGACTTTTCATTTCTTTAGCTAGACTACTTTTGACATTTTAACTAAACCCCTTTTAAATGTTTGTACAAATAAGAGAGAACTTTAAAGATTTCTTGTTAAGTAAATGGCAGCTGATATAATCAATAGGAAATAGGAAAATCATTTTCTTATTATTTTGAGAGAGAGTTTGTGCACACGTGCTCACAAGCAAGCAAGCATCAGAGAGGGGGTGAGAGGAGGAGGGAGGGAGGGAGAGGAAGGGGAGACGGAAAGGAAGAATCCCAAGCAGGCTCCACGCCATCAGCACAGAGCCCGATGTGGGGCGCGATTTCATGAACCATAAGCCTGTGATCTGAGCCGAAAGCAAGAGCCAGATGCTTAAGTGACTGAGCCACCCAGGTGCCCCAGAAAATCATTTTTAATAGAATAATTTGAGAGTCTACCAATGTATTTCTTTAAGGTAAGTGCTGATTGTTTGGTATAGTGTGTTTCACATTGTGGGTCCCAATGCCCATTTGGGACTTTGGCTTGGTGAACAAAAACCAGTAATTTTCTTAAAAAAAGAAACAAAAGGGGCGCCTGGTTTACTCAGCTAGTTAACCATCTCATCGGCTCAGGTCATGATCTCATGGTTTGTGGGTTTGAGCCCTGCATCAGGCTCTGTGCTGACAGCTTGGAGCCTGGAGCCTGCTTCGCATTCTGTGTCTCCTCTCTCTCTGCCCTTCCCCTGCTCTCGCTCCCACTCTCGCTCGCTCTCTCTCAAAAATAAACATTTAAAAAGAGAGAGAGAAACAAAAATAATATTTGCAACAACAACAAAAGAATAGAAAAACATTTGCCCATAGTGAGGTAAAACAGTGAAACTCTGGTTTGAACCAAGTGTATGCACATGCACGTGTAATTTTAGGTGTATGCCTGCTCTCTGCAAAATGTATTTCTAATTATAGGTCTGGTCAAAAAAGTTAAAAACCACTATTCTGTGCACCCTTTGATGGAGGATTCTGAGCTAAAGAACCTTAACACTCTTAACATCATCAGGAGAACTGTGAAATAGTTGAAGAAAAGGAAAATTGTATGGAAAATTGTACTTCCATGTATTCATTATCTTAAAAAAAGTTATGAGCAATTGGTTATATGTGTGTGTGTATTCACCTATGACATCAGTACTACAGATCAAGTAACCAAGGTTATTCAACATTGAAATTCCACCCATGCATTTCCTGTCGCTACCATAAACCCAGTACATTTCACACAGCTGATACTATTTTAGCTTCTTATATTTTATGTACTACAATAAAAAAATATTGTGAGGATATCAAAACAACTTCAGTTATTACAGGAAGAAACAGAGCCCAGAAAGAGGTAAAACTTGTCTAAAGTCACTAACCATAGAGCATAAACAGCAACTTCAGATTCTATGACACTAACAAATCAACATGTATCTTATCTGGCATCCATTGGTATTTTTTTTCTTTCTTTTTTTTTTTAATAGTTTATTGTCAAATTGGTTTCTATATAACACCCAGTGCTCTTCCTCACAAGTGCCCTCCTCCATTACTATCCCCCCCCTCCCGTCCTCTCCCCCTTCAGCCCTTGGTTCCTTCTCAGTATTTAATAGTCTCTCATGATTTGTGTCACTCTCTCCCTCCAACTCTCTTTCCCCCTTCCCCTCCCTATGGTCCTCCATTAGGTTTCTCCTGTTAGACCTATGAGTGCAAATTTACTTGAGCATGAATAGAGGAAACCTGTTCTTTTGTGTGCAGTTTCTTACTATGTTTCTTATAATTCAGATTATTACAAACATAAACTACCCATGATGGGACTTAAACACAGAACCTGCCCTCGGAGCAAAAATATTTATAAAATATAATGTGATGTTTTGTTTTTATTTTGTTTCTTGGACTAAAAAATAAGTTTTTAACCAGACACCAAATTTCTACTAACTGATTTTTTCCCCAAGAAGCCAAAAAGAATGGAACTCAATTTGCCATATTAAAATCCTTCCATATCTGACCATTGTTAGCAGAAGATGTACATTCCCAGAATCCTGGGGCAAACTGCCCTGCCCCAGGGGTCTTGTCCCACCATCTGCTGGTGCTGGGATGACAGCAAGAGTCTGGCATAAGGCGTGAATCACAATTAGATGTGACACTGAGGCATTTGTGTATGTGGAGGCAAGCAGTTAAGTGCAAATCACCCATGCATGTCTCATTTTAACCATAACGGAAAGAATGGCTTAACATCAGAGCTGAACTATCAGGGGCAGGGGGCAGAACAGAAAACAAAACAATACAAAACTCTTACATGCTGATGAGACTTGCCACAGATTACAATCCAAGTAATTGGGAAAATAGTTTGTACTAAAATGAATGAAGATTGGGGAACAGTATTTTTTTAATGCTATTGTCAGAGAAATAAAAGGGAAAATGTAATCTGGTTTTTCACATAAACCTGATTTACAGTTCAGAAAAATCTAACAGAAATTCTATTAACCTGCTAGCATGGGATTACTATGTAACTTTCAATTTTAAATTAAACAGCTGGTAATTTTTCTTTCCTCTGGCATAAAAACATAAAGCACCAAATACTGCTTACCACTAAAATGCCACTGCACAGTAAATAACTACAAAGTTTCAGCCCATTTCATATATACTTTCTGCACCAGCCGTCTATTACATCTCAAAATGTGTATTTATCTGTGATGGAAAAGATGTTCTTAGATCTGTGAGAATTACTCTTGAAATAATTTTAAAAGAAGAGTAAGAAGTAGTCACTAGTTAGTGTTTGAAATCCAAATGATTGGCTACCTGTGAAGAAATGATGCACTGTGATAGGGAGTCTTTAAAAAAAAATGTGGACTTTTCATTATCTTTGGCCAGATTACTATTGACATTTTAACTATACTCCTTTTAAATGTTTGTAGGAATCAATTCAACATCTTTCTCACCCTTCAGATTTAGGTGCGGTCATAAAAATGCTTGACTATGCCTACAAATTATAGGCAGCTGGCAGTCCTTGAATTCTGAAGGACCCATATATGAAGGACAATTGCTACTCTACAGAAATATCTGGGGGCACTACTGCAAGAATCATATCCATCACAGTAGCCTTTGCAGTTATGCAAGCACTCATTCTGTTCCTGCCGTCCTATGTCCACACTCCACCTGATCTCCTGATGGCAAGGAGGCAACTTAGTTATGAAACTGCTGATGATAGAAATCAGATCAGAGAAACTTGAAAGAAGGATAAATCAAGAAGCCAGGCTACAATGCCAATGCCATACAGTGCCATACAGGAGAAGTTAAAGAACTACCTGTAGAACTTCTCAAGGCCAATAACCTAGTAGAAGAGTAGGTGGAATGGAAAGGAACTCATAATTCCATCTAGGAAGGCTAAAATTCCCAACAAAGCTGTAAATATGTTAAAACAGCTGTGTTTACAGTTACACACCAAGAGGGGGTGTTCAGGTATGTTACTAGGATAAGCTGAATTTATGATGTTATGTCAGCAGATAGACTACATAAGAATAAACTAATGGAATGCATCTGATAACCAATTTATAGTAAACTCCAAGTTAGAAAACAAAAATAATGACTGCTATTACTATGACTCTATCGGATTAAAAATGTATCTAGATTGATAGTATTGGTTTAGAGTAATAAAAAAATTTGTGAAATTTTACTTAGAATTATGGGAAGAATAAGAACTGGTATCTGTATATTACATGTCCAAGGGATCTTTATGACCACTATAAAGAAGAGATTCAGATTTGGGATTGACTGCAAGGACCAAGAATAGGACTCATGACTCAAAGGGACATGTGTCTCGTTCCCTGGGGAACTTGTGTTTCTCAAGGGGTAGATATTTAGAATAGAGTGTAACAAGAGACCTGGCCCTGTGCCTAGGCCATCTGACCCAAATGCAAGGCATCACTGATTACCACACAGACAAGTCGCTAATCCTCTCTTCTTTTATCCAACCGAACACAAAGCATTTGTACTTGGATATGTCACAAGTACCTCAAATTTAACATTTCCAAAATTAATTTACCCTTTTCCCATTAAATTCATCCTAGTCTCTATCTCAGTGAATGGCAGGGAACCCATCTAAGCCAGAAGCCCCTGAATAATTATAAATTTGTCTCTTTTAGTAAGTGCCTTTCTATCACCCACATATAATCAAACACAGGTTCCATAGACTCCATCTCACCCGCATCTTTTGCATCTATCCTTTGTACATCCACGTTACTTCAAGTTCTCAGTTCTGACCTTTATTAAATCCAACAGCCTCCTCAAGAGTCTCCCTAACTCCAGCCCTCATCGGTCATCTAAAATGACACCAAAATAATCTTCTGGAAATGTAAATTTCATATTACTCCTCTACTGAAATCTTTAAATGATCCACCGTAACATTTAATGAAACAGTCAAGCACGTCTGTCCTATTTCCCAACCTGTCTCCCGTTACTCTTCCATTGACATCCTACACTCTAGCCACACTAAATCACTTGTAGTAAAACAAATTAGTCTTATTTTATACCTCCCTACTGCACATGTTTCCTCTCTGAAATGCCACCCACCACTTTAGGTAATTCCTACTCCGACTCAGTGTTCTAATTAAAAGATACCCGATTGAGAGCCAATCAATCTTTCTAATGATATCTGACCAGCATAACAACTACTTTAAATTTGTACTGAGAGCAGTTTTTAAATTTCAAAGCAATTTAAAAGATATTATCTCATCATTTTTAAAACAGTCATGTAGGACTGCATTATAGATTATCTTTTTCTAATGTTACAAGTAAGGCCACATGATAAGATTGTATTGGAAAAGGAAGAAGAAATCGGTTTTTCTGATTCTCAGACCAGTGCTCTTCCGACCACAACTTAATTTAGATGTGTGATGATGACAATACTTTGACTAGATTCACCAAGTTATTATGTGAGAAATATTTTTAATTTTTTTAATGTTTATTGATTTTTGAGAGAGAGAGAGAGAGAGAGAGAGAGGGAGAGAGAGAGGGAGAGCATGAATACGGATGGGCAGAGAGGGAGACACAGAATCCAAAGCAGGCTCCAGGTTCCATGTTGTCAGCACAGAGCCAACACGGGGCTCAAACTAATGAACCATAAGATCATGACCTGAGTTGAAGTCAGATGCTTAACCAACTGAGTCACCCAGGTGCCCTGAAAAATATTTTTATTTGACATATTTTGCAGGTGTAAGAACTGAAGTAATAAAAGGATGCATACTATTTTGAGATAAACTGAGGCAATAATTGAAGGAAAGAATGGGAACTAAGTATAGAGAAAGCAAAGCAGGTTTAAAAAGATTCAAAACACATAAGAGGAGTGTATGCTGACTGTTAGAAGATTAAAGAAAGAGCCTGACAAATAAGAAATTAATGTTTCTAAAAGAAAATGGAAATATATGAGGTGGGGAGTGGGGAACAAATAAAACGATTTCTTTAACTGGTGAGAACCTTTTTCCTCCAGTAAGGATTTTAAACATATAAAAGGAACATGAGATGCAAGTAAGAAAATGTATGCAGTCAGGAAAAGAAAGAGGGCAGAACAAAGACCCATTTACACAATGACTCACCATCAGAAACAGGTCTTACTAAAAGAGTAAGTTGTGACAGTCATTTTATAAAATTACAATAAATGATTCTGACAGTCTTGCAGTCATTTCAACTCCAGGGATAATGTAAGCTGTGGGAGTGGGAAAAGTCATGTGTTTGGAAATCACCGCAAGAAAAAGCAGGGGGATCTAGTAGTTTGATTACTTTAACATTACTACCAACTAGGCCATAAAACAGTTGCTAAAAAATTAAGAGTTCTGTGGCTAAAAAATAAAAGAAAAATATTTACTGAGAAAGTAAACACCAGGAGGAAGTGTTTTCATGATTGCAATTAAAGCAGAGTATATTACTAGAACTGTTCACTTAAAAGCTGAAAATATGGTCCCTGTAGCAAATTAAGAGAATGGGGTTATAGTAAAACAGAGTGAAGCAATATTTTCAGTAAATGACCCATCTCCACTCTATAAGTCAAATACCTTAAGGGAAAACATAAAGAAAGCTGGAGATCGGACATCTGTAGGATTCAGGATTCATCAAAGTCCTTAATTTGTTAATGTTTACTGTACACATATAATAGGAATATACATTGTTTCTCAAATAAACAAATCATTTCTTAATGGAGCATCATTTAAAAAGTGATCCAAGAAATACACTTAAGGAAGTAACACTTGATGCAAGAAGTCAACAGGACATGAAATTTACTTCACTTTTTCAGAAAAACAAACAATAAAAAAGTACATAGAAAGGAAAAACGGTAAGGAGTTACTTAAAATTAACATTTCTGTAACACTGGCCAACGGAGACAGATAGAGTTGAATTGCTCACAGTATCATCTTTAATTAAGAAATATTCAACAATAGATAACTACCATTGTGGTCTAGCCACCCAAAAGGACACTATGTAATCATTAAATACATCATTTAAAAATATTAAACATCATGGGGAGATACTAAAAAATATGCTTTTAGGGGCACCTAGGTGGCTTAGTCAGTTAAGCCCCGAGCCCCGAGTAGGGTTCTGTGCTGACTGACAGCTCAGAGCCTGGAGCTTGCTTGGGATTCTGTGTGTCTCCCTCTCTCTCTGCCCGCCCCTGCTCTTTCTCTCCCTCTCACTCTCTCTCAAAAATAAATAAATGTTTAAAAAATACATTTTTTAAAAAGGAAGCTACGTTTACATGGCATGATTTCACATTTTATAAAATAAAAAAATTACAATAAAAACATTTTCTGCATTTCTAACTTCTATACCATATGCCGGCATTATTTTGTAAACAGAAAATCTATTTTAAATCTGAAAGTACAGTGAACTTCATGAATGGTTTCCTGCTTCTGCTGCATTTCTCTGAGCTCTCCTCAACTCTCTCCTCCTCTGTGTGTTGACATTATCAGAATACCCATATCATGGAGGAAAAATGGTTGTACCAGTTTCAGATCTTATAAAAGGGCAACACAGAAGTCTTCTTCCCTCCCCACACTTCTCCTCCCCTCCTCAAAAACAAAACAAAACAAAACAAAACTAACTCCTAATGTACCATGGTTCATCTAAACTGAACCAATCTCAATTAGTTATTTTGGCCAGATCCACCCCATGGCATGCACTGATTAGTTTGAGCCTGAACCAATTTCAGCAAATAGACCCTATAACTTTGGGGGTTACCTTACATGGCTTCCCCAAAGGAGGAGGGCTGTATAATGAGAACAAGAGGGGTAGCGGGGGTGGGTGGGGGAGAATTTAAGCTATAGTAAAGAAAAAAGGGGAATGTAGAGACACAGGGCATAAACGAAGCAAAGAACTGACGAAGATTTGTAGTGATTTACTATTACACTATTAGAAAAATGAAACACATCCAAATAAAATCACATTGGCTTAAGCAAAGTTGAAAAGTTTTTAAAGTTTTGCAGGAGGAAATTAAAATTTTCTTTCAAGTACAGTCCTAGGGAATAGAAAATAAAAGTTATCAAGTAAGGCCCAAGATACAGGGTTCTGGTTATGGAATGAGTTAAGTCACTAGAATAAAAGACACACCATAAGGAATAAAGTCAATGATATTACAGTAGCAAAGTAAAAGGACAAATGGTAGCTACACTTGTGGTGAACACAACATAATATATAAACCTGTCAAATCACTAGGTTGTATACCTGCAACTAATGT